>NW_017619207.1:839509-1439509 GCF_001879475.1 Ipomoea nil | reverse complement strand
GCCCCCGAGCGATAGCCCTTAGGCGGGAGAGCTGACAAAGGACACGTGGCGGCTCCTTGCGACGACAGACAGGGCACCCGGGAGGATGACACGTGGTGGCTACGTGGAGAGCATGCCGAACGACGGGATTTGTGTCTCCGGCGCAGCGGCTATAAATACCCACAGTAGCTACAGTGTGAGGGACTTTTGGACGATCGACAGGTTGTTGTTAGAGAATCCTGACCGCAGTCAGTCGGTACTCAGAGCAACCAAGTAGATTGTACTTAGGGCCTTCAACGTGATCAATAAAGATATTTACTTGCTTTAATTGGTCTTGAGTTTGTTTAATTATTGCTTACGTGGTAATTAACACTATCATTTTGGCGCCGTCTGTGGGGACCCGTGCAAGAAAGCAAACGTCTTGACGAGCACCCGATCCTTCCTCAACAATGTATCCGTGGGCACAAAACCTCTTGTCTGACGACCAGACGGATGCAGCGAGTTCATCCGACCACCAGGCAACGCAACAACAAGGTCAGACGATGGACCTCAACCTCAATCTCTCACCACCACATCCATCCAACACATACCCGGCCGCCCAACAGCCCGTGAATTACATTCAACCGGGGTACCCAACACCCGGTCAGCCATATCCACAACAGCCGATGATGTATCCCGGCCAGTATCCATACCCGGTCCCACCTCCGCCGTACGGGTATTGGCCTGGCCAACCGATGAATTACACGCCCCTGGTTGGCTATCCACCATACACGCCTGCGTGCACGGCTCCAGCCGCCGCCCCTCCAGTTTACCCGGCCGCACAAGTAGAGCCGCAGCATCAGCCCGTTTCCCGGGCTCGACGCTCGGCTCGTTCGCGGTTGGGGTCGGGGGGTGCTGATGCGATGGAGGCACCACGGCAGGCCCAGCAAGCAGCGGAGGTTCCCACTCAGGCGGAGGACCCCAAAGAAACTGCCCGAGCGGCAGCTTTTGATCGTCTTCGACCGGAGATGCGGCAACGTTTGGGGCCCTAAGACCCGAACCGCCAGCTGGAAGACGTACAGATGCAGGAAGCCAGCCAGGAGGCTTCATCCGGGCATAGCGGGTCGAGATCTCATCGCCGACGACGCGCCCGGGACGCAGCCCAAGCTGCCCAAGCCGCCGAGCTCAACGAGACCCGAGGATTGCTCTACAACCTCCAGGCGAAATTTGCGCAATTCAGAAACGCGCACCCTGCAACACCCCCGGTCGACCATTCGACCTTACTCCGGACGCCTTTTACAGCGGCAGTGATGGCTCAGCCTTACCCGTTCGACTTAAAGGTCTCCGAGGAGAAGAGTTACGATGGCCGTACGGACCCTGAGGTCCATGTCAATGACTTCTACGGCAATATGATGCTGAAGGGCGTATCAGACGCCGTAATGTGTAGGGCTTTTTATTTCACGCTTACCGGTCGAGCGACGGAATGGTTCCGAACGTTGCAACCGGGCTCAATCGACAATTTTGATGCCTTGGCGATCAAGTTCGTGAGGAAATTCATCACCTCCAAGGTGGTGAAGAAGTCCTATATGTACTTGGAGAAGGCCAAGCAGCTTGAAGGGGAGAGCTTGACCGACTTCCTCGTCAAATGGAAGGCGGCAGTCAGGGAGGTCGAGCCCATGGATCATGCGACCGCCACCCACATGCTACACATCTCCCTCCGGGCGGGTTATTTGTACCAGGATTTCATTCTACACCCCCCGGCCATATATGAGGAGGCCCTTCGAAGGGTCACAGATTATGCCAACGCCGGCGAGGCGAATGCCGTAAAGCGCTCGCAGGAGGTCGGGTCTTCGTCCCGTAAACCGGCCGGTCGGGCGGAACACCGATCGGGTGATGACCATCCCCGATCCCGCACCAGGCATGGTGAGTTTACGGCCTTGAACCGATCCGCAGCGGAGGCCATGCAGTACGCTCAGTCCTGCAATCTCATCAAACTCCCCCATCCCGATCGAGACGGCCCTGACAAGAGTAAGCATTGCGCTTACCACCGATGTGCCGGGCATGACACTGAGGAGTGTACCCACTTGCGCCAACTGTTGGAGGATTTGCTCAATCTCGGGAAGTTGGACAAGTGCGTGGGGAAGAGAGAAGACCCCAAGAGGAACACCGATCGGAGAGATCACCGGCGTTCCCATCACCGCTCTGATCGTTCTGATCGTGATGGACGCTCCGATCGGTCAGGTCAGGACCGAAGAGACGATCGAAGAGATGATCGTCGCGATGACCGACGGGATTCTGACCCTCCGTCTAGCAGCCGACCATCAGGAAAGCCGACCATCCACGTCATTTTTGGTGGATTGGAAGACGCTTCCCGACCGAGGGGTAATTGCCCGGTCGCCATAGTGGATTCTCGGGAGACCGGGAAGAGGCAGAAGATGGAGCCCATAACCTTCACCCTCGAAAATCAACCGAGCAGCGGTGACCACGGCATGGAAGCGCTCGTGGTCATGATTGATGTGAAAGGGACGGATGTCCAGAGGGTTATGGTGGACACTGGCATTAGTGTGAACGTCCTTTATTTGGACGTGTTCGAGAAACTTGGACTTGACAGGAAGGAGCTGACTCCGGTCGGTGTACCACTGTCTGGTTTTACCAGGGCTCTCGTGTACCCCGAGGGAAAAATAACGCTCCCGGTTGAGATCGGCACATCCCCAAAGTCGATCAAGACGGAGCTAGAGTTCGTTGTGGTCAACCTCCATTGCGTCCACAACATTATCTTGGGCCGACCCGCCATTATGAGGATCGGTGGGATAATTTCTATGCCCCATCTGTGCATGAAATTCCCCACCCCAAATGGGGTCGGCGTAGTCTGCGGCGACGTTCAATCTGCCCGGAAGTGTTATACCCGAGCGGTCAATAGACGCGACTCCGGTCAGTCTTCCCGGGTGAACACCATAGCCAAGGAGGAGGCTAAGGATCGGAAGGAGCAACCTGAGCCTTCCGAGGAGATAGAGGAAGTTCCCCTGTCCGAGGATCGACCGGACAGGAAGATTAAGATTGGCCGGGCCCTCACTCCCGAGCTCCGAGCGGACATCTTGGCCATACTCCGGGAGTATGCCGATATCTTTGCATGGGGGCCCGAAGACATGCCCGGGATTGATCGATCGATAATCTGTCACAAGTTAGCCGTCGATCCCGCAGCAAAGCCGGTCATACGGAAGACACGGCACCTTTCTTCCGATCGCCGCGAGTTTGTCAGAGAAGAAGTCAAGAAGATGGCGGCGATCGAGCACATCCGACCAGTGATCTATCCCGAGTGGGTGGCCAACATCGTTCTTGTTCCGAAGCCCCCAGCTTGGAGGATGTGCATTGACTTCACCGACCTCAATAAGGCCTGTCCGCTCGACCCGTATCCTCTACCGAGTATCCATCAGATGGTCGACGAGACGGCCGGGGCCAAGTTGATGAGTTTCATGGATGCATTCAAGGGATATCATCAAATAATGATGTACCATGAAGATGAGAGCAAGACAGCCTTCGTAACTCCGGACGGGCTGTATTGCTACCGAGTGATGCCGTTCGGCCTTCGCAACGCGGGAGCGACCTATCAGAGGATGGTCAATATGCACTTCGCTAATCTGCTTGGTCGAACGATGGAAGCTTACATTAATGACATGCTGGTCAAGAGTCGGAACCGATCCGACCACACTCGGGATCTCAGGGAGTGCTTCCAGATCATGAGGAAGTACCAGTTGAGGCCGAACTCGACCAAGTGCACATTTGCGGTTCAGACCGGCAAGTTCCTCGGCTACATGATGACCAAGAGAGGAATCGAGCCCAACCCGGCCAAAGTGAAAGCGATTCTGGACATGCAACCGCCGTCTACCGTTCGGGAAGTCCAGCAATTGACCGGTCGGTTGGCAGCCCTCAGCCGATTCCTCTCAAAGTTAGCCGAGCACGCTTTACCTTTCTTCAAGGTATTGCGGAAAGTTAATGGATTCGTCTGGGACGAAGAATGCCGAGCGGCTTTTGATGAGCTGAAGGAGTATCTCATGTCACCAATCGTGCTCTCAAAGCCCGAGCTCGGGGAAGAGCTAGACGTGTACCTCGCCGTCTCCGATCGTTCAGTAAGCGCGGTGTTGTGCCGAACCGATCCGGAAGGGGTCCATCGACCGGTGTACTATGTAAGCCACGCGCTACATGGTCCCGAGCTCCGGTACTCCCGGTTAGAGAAGGTCGTCTACGCCTTATATATTGCCGCGAAGAAGTTGGCTCCCTACTTCCAGGGTCAAGCAATTCGCGTGTTGACCGATCAGCCGATCGGGCCAGTCCTCCGAACTGCTTCATCATCCGGTCGCCTAGTCAAGTGGGCGTTAATGCTGACCCAGTACGCGATCGAATACCTACCGAGACCAGCCATCAAAGGTCAAGCCCTTGCTGACTTCTTGGTCGAGTGCACCGCCCGGGATACCCGACCCCCGGAGGTTGCGGATCCCGAGGCTGAGTGGTGGTCGTTGGCTACTGATGGGTCGAGTAGCAAGAAAGGGGCAGGAGGAGGAGTGGTGGTCACGAGCCCGGAAGGATTCAAAGTTTATTTTGCTCTTATGTATCAATTCCATCCGACTAACAATGAAGCCGAGTACGAAGCCTTCATCAATGGCTTACAGTGCGCTCGGGACCTGGGGGCTGAATACATTCGAGCTCAAACAGATTCTGCGCTCGTGGTCGGGCAGGTTCTCGGAGATTATGAAGTCAATGGAGAGCGTCTACAACTATACCGAGACCTAGCCATGGAGAAGCTTGCTCAGTTCCGGGGGTATACCGTCCGACATATACCCCGACTGGATAATGCCGATGCCGACATCTTGTCCAAATTGGCTCAAGACGCCCCGGAACACATGTCGAAGATAGCTCAAATTTTGGTGATCCCGAGACATAGCATCCATCGCCTGCCGGTCAATCCAATCCAACCGGTAGAGGACAATTGGATCACCGATCTGAAGGAGTTCCTCGAGCACGGTCGGCTTCCGGACGACCCTCAACGTGCTCGGAAGGCCAAGCTTAGAGCCCCGAGGTTCCAAATCTTGGACGGTCGTCTTTACCGGCGATCGTACGGATGCCCTCTTATGCGTTGCTTGACCGCATTTGAGGCTGATTTAGTTATGAAGGAATTGCATTCGGGTATATGTTCTTCACACCAAGGAGGCCGATCACTAGCCCGTCGTATCATGCGGATCGGGTACTATCGGCCGTCCCTCCAGCTAGACTGTGAGAAGTTAGCTCGGGAATGTGAGACATGCCAACTGTTTGCCCGGATGCCTGGACGACCGGCAACCTTCTATCAGCCAGTCACGACTGCAATTCCCTTTGCTAGGTGGGGGGTAGACATCTTGGGCCCCTTCCCTCAGCTCTCCGGTCGGAGAAAGTTCGTGATTGTCGCCATCGACTATTTTTCAAAGTGGATTGAAGCAGAGCCGTTAGCCACAATCACATCTCAGCAGTGTGCTCGGTTTCTTTGGCGCAATGTAATTTCCCGCTTTGGCGTGCCTGTGCATCTCATCAGCGGCAATGGCCGTCAATTCGTAAGCCAGTACTTCCAGAACTTCTTGGCCACGATCGGGACGACCCACGTCCGGTCGTCGGTGGCTTACCCGCAGGGAAATGGACAAGTAGAGAATGCCAACCGGACGATTTTGGAAGGTCTGTAAAAGAAGATACACTCGGCTGCTCGTAGTTGGGCCGATGAGTTGCCATACGTGTTGTGGACTTATCGGACGACCCCGAGAGAGGCTACTTTTGTAACACCCCAGATTTTCAAGACATTTAAAACTTATAATAAAGGTAGAATCTTATTAAATCCCAAGATATAAATACAAGCGTTCGGGGTGCTATGCCACACCTGGGCTAGAGAACCCAAGTGCACAGGCTAACTAACTAATATCCTCAAAGCGTAAATACGTAAACGTGGCACGCAGGCCAAAAGGGAAACTATCTACTTCTAAGTTCTAGCGCACTCCAGTGACTTAATCTTCTGTGCCTGAAAGCCAAATATATCTGTTCAGCGAGAGATGCTGGTAACCCACTCCAACGCGTTGAAATACAATACATATAGAGATATATATAGATATACGAAAACCATTTTGAGCATGAAGATATATCCTACGAACTCTAGCTTTAAAACCGGGAATGACTCGACAGATAAGGCCAGGCACAAGCAACAGTTATAACGAGCATATGCAGTTCACAACATATAAGGCAGATAAAGCAAAGCATAAACAATGATCATAACCCAACATGAACAATTCCCAATATAAATCCCATAGTCACATCTCCCAAGACACTCGTAATCACAACTCGTCCATGTCCCACAGCACATAACACACTTTGTTGGCGCCACAGGACCAATCGCATGCCCATACATGAGGGTCAGCGCATATAGCTCTGACACGGCCCCGCGGCACCCTGCCCCGTATCGCAACACGGAGGGGTCGATCGCAACCGACCGATGAACCGCAGCTCATCATAGTGTTTGATCGCAACCAAACAGTGGACCGCAGCCCAAGAGAATGTCATCTGACCGCAGCCAGGAAAAAGGACGAACCGCAGCTCGTATAGAAACGTTTGATCGCAACCAAACGGTGGACCGCAGCCCAAGAGTATCAATCTGACCGCAGCCAGCTTCTGAACCGCAGCTCAGGATAACCAATCCGATCGCAACCGAATTGGGGTAACACATAGCAAGCACATGCAACCCACATTACACATTAGGAAGGGGGAGAAAACGTATAACAAAACCTATGCGTGATCCATCACTTACTAAGAATAGTCCTAAGGGGTTCATACTTCTTCCACCTAGGTCAACGGGATACCAATTCAACTAGCATGCAATATAATAGACTCATAAACCTACGAACGTTACCCGAAACATCAAACTAGACATAGGCACGATAAACGGAGTCCGTTGGGACACCACGGGGAACGGGGAACATCAAACGGGGAAGCCGGGATCTCGGGTGGGATGAATTTCCAGCGGGTAGCCGGTGGGTGGGGGCCACCCGCCGGCTGCCCGCCGGAGAATACTGTTCCGGGCAGCGGGTCGCCGGCGGGCAGCTGTCCGCCCGCCGGCCACCCGCTGCCGGGCGGTGTTTCACGGCCGTGGGTAGGTGGCGGGTCCCCTACCCCCCACTAACTCTTTTTACACACTTTACGCCCCGAGAACCGTTGTGGAACCCGAAACCATGCTTAGACACTTTACAACGCAATTAACGACAACACGTAGACAATTAACGAATCGAATACAAGAAACGAACGGCACATAACCTATCATGCTTTTCTAAATATAATCAACACCCAAACATGCGATTTCCCCACCCGATAATCCAAGAATAAGATCATACGATACAACCTAGGGTTCTAATCACTTTTATATCAACAAGAATACGGTTCGTCTTCTAATTGCAAGATTCGGTAAGAATAACACATAAACATCAAGAGCATCACACAATTATCAAGAACAACACATAATCATCAAGAACTCCATATAATTATCATTAACACCATAATTATCAAGAACCTCCCAATATCAAGATCATCAAGATCCCCCATGGGATCATCACATCAATTACCTATAATAATCATCATAACTCGCCAAATATACAATAATATGGGGAAACCCTAAGGGGGAATTATAACTATGAAAATAGGTTTTGTTGAGACATGGGTTACCTCTTAGCCTTAATTAATTCCTTGGCTATGAAGGATCTTTCTTTAAGCTTTCTTGATTTCTTGATTTCTCCTAAGGGGATTCTTGGAATTCTTTGGGTGGTGAGAGATTATTGTGGTGGGGATTCTAGGTGCCTCCTAAGTTCCCTATTTATATATTTAAGACTCCTAGTTAGGGCCTGAATGGTATGGGTTTACTAATTCTATTCCTTATAGGGCTAGGGCTTGTTTAGGGATAAGGGTCCATGGTCCATAGTGGACCATATTAATTAAAGAGGATCCTAATCATAATCTGAATAGTAAAAGGCCTACTTCCTTTATTCCTAACAGGCTTAAGATTCTTATTCGGGCAAGGGTCCATGGTTCATGGTGGACCTTACTAATTAATTAAAGGTAAACCTAACATAATTAAATCATATTTAATTATTATTAACGGGATTAATTAAATAATTAATCCGGGATTGAAGGCCGTAACACGGGGTGTTACAACTTTGGAGACCCCTTTCGCCCTGGTTTATGGAGCAGAAGCCCGACTCCCGATCGAGGCTTGGATCCCGACCGATCGAGAAAGAACTTACAACGCGGAGGAAAACGAACATGCGATGGTCGTGGATCTTGATGGGGTCGAAGAGAAGAGAGAGCTAGCCGCTCGGCGTATGGCCGAGTATCAGAAGCGAGTCAAGAGTTCGAAGGACGTCTGGGTCAACCCTCGTTACTTTCAGGTGGGAGATTATGTTCTACGACGAAGGGAGGCCAGTCAACCTTTGGAGGGCGGAAAGCTAGCTCAAAATTGGGAAGGGTCGTACATCATCAGCGCTATCATACGGTCGGGGACATACCGACTGGAGATGACAACCGGTTGGGTAATCGAGGGGACTTGGAATTCCGAGCACCTCGTTATGTTTAGGCACTAGCCTGTTTTTTGTAATTTTGGACGAATTGGGGGCTCGACCTGCGAGTTAGTCCCGGTCGTCATTTGTAATTAAATTTATTGTTGTAAATATTTATTCAACCGCCTGTGATCGGTGATTGCTCGACCGTTTGCATACGGCGGCCCGGTCGGTTATTTCCTTTACCTTCATTGCATGCAGATCAATCCATCATCAAGTTACATTGACCGGGCGAGTCTATCGACCGGTCAAATATGCTCCTCTTCGGCGGACATTTGGGTCACGCCACTGATCGGGAAAGCCATGAGCTCTCAGCACAATTCCCCGATCCGTCCAACTTCTTTCCACTATCGCACTCACTCGTGCCTCGAGGGCACAATAGTGTGGGGGCTGGGATGAAGGAAGTGTCTAAAGGCCCGTCGCTCGGGAAGAATCTCGACCGTAGAGGCTTACTTATTTTCAAAATTTTGACAAGGCCTGGAGATCGGGTAAACCCGATCGGGTAGGCCAGCTTGACGTCGAAATTTCAGACGCATGACCGGGCCTTAAGGCCATAAGGTTGGGTGTCGGACAAGTCGACTAATGCATGACCGGGCCAAAAGGCCATGAGGTCGAGCAATTAGGGTCGGCGTATGCATGGTGAAAATAAAAATTCAAAGGAAAGGCGAATGACACAAGTTTGTTAAAAATGAATTTCATTGATTAAAAGATAAGCGCCTGGTACAAATTCGGGACCGGGCTCCCGATTAAGATCATTACAAAAAAAGAAGTACAACTTTTCCTACTTCTTCGTTTCCCGGGCTCTGCCCTTCTCGAAAGGCTCTTTCCCACTTGAAGTGGCCGCCGTGGACCCGCTGGACTCAGCCGCCCTGTCTTTCGGGGCAAAGGGAGAGGGACCAGGGTCGGCCAAGTCTGGAGGAAGCGCAGAAAGCACTAGTTGGAGGTCATCCCCTTCCAAGGCCTGCTCCATCCGATTCCGGGCCCGCTCGAGCATCTTCCTCTGCCAGGCCTTAAAGGCCCACCGACCGAACGATAGGATCAGGTCCTCCCCGACCTTCGTTCCCCGGGCCGCCGTAAGGAATGCTGAGCCCGTCTCGCTGTCCTTAAAGACGGACTGGACCAGCTCGTTCGGGTTATCGAGTCGGGTTTTCAGCTCTTTGGCCTCCCCGATCGCCCGTTGGGCGACCTTCTCGGCCAGGACCCGGTCTTCCTCGCTCTTTTTAAGGTCCTTTTGGACCTTCTCCAGCTCCGCCTGGATGTCCCGGACCTCTTGAAGGCGTCGAGCAGCGGCCTTCTTGTGCCGGTCGGCCTCGTCGGCCAGCATAGCTCGGCCCTGCAGGAGCTGAGCCACTCGGGAGATCTGCAATAATCAAGGATGGTCAGAATACTCCGATCAAAGACACTTGTATGAAAAGTTAAGTGGAGAATAAGCTTACCTCGGCCAAGTCAAGGCCGATCTTCTCGGCCACCTGAGTCGTGGTCAATTTGCTTAGATCTTCCCGAGCTGGCCCTGCATTGCCGATTCGGGCAAGAACGAACGAACTATCCTTGCTTCCCCCGGTTGAAGGGCTCGGGCTACGTTGCTCCCTGCGGCGTTTCATGCCACCCACCTCGGTCACGCCCTTTTCGGGCACTTTCTCCTTTCCCCGGGCGACCTCTACCCGGGTGACCAACATGTCGCTCGGCTCGACCACGAAGCCCTCGGCCATCGTGATGGTCGAGGTCCCAATGGGTCGGGCCACCGGGACTTCCTTCTGCCCGGTTGGTTTGACTCTTGGCCTCTTCTTGCCAAGTGAGATTTTAGCGGGCGGGGGAAGAGGAGCATCGTCATCTTCGAACTCTGCCATGGCTGCAAACAAAGAAGAAAGTTAGTTAGATCGGGAAATTAAAGCGATGCTCGGGAAGTTACGGTCGGGAGGAGTTAGTTGGTGTTAGACCTTTCTTCTTCCGTTTGGGCGGCTTGGCGACCGTCACGCCCATCGGCACGGGCAGGTATTTCTCCGGCAGGTCATACACAGGGGGCGGGAGCCTAGCCGCCTCGAGACTTTCGGCTGTCCGGAAAATCGTATACTCGTGCAGTTCGCTCGAGATTCGAGCGACAGTGTCCTTGAGCGATTGCGTCTCGGCCGGCACAACTTGTTTCCGGTAGTGAGTGCTCCAAGCACGGTCAACCGGGAGGATCCAAGGATCATACTTGATGGAGAAGATCCGGTTCTTCCATCCCTTGTTGTTCCCGAGCAGCCCTTTGATCGCGCACATGTCTGCTCGAGATTGCAACATCAGAAAGCCGCCTCCATAGCTGCCCGGGAGAACCTTTACTTGGTAGATGTAGTTGAATAACTCCATCGTGCAAGCTGCTTCGTGCCGGGCACAGATTTGGGGGAAGCAAGCAATGATCCTGTGCGAGTTGGGGCAGATCTGGGTCGGAACGACCCGGTAGTACCCCAAGAAGGCTGTCAAGAGAGGGGGGAAGGGAATAGCAATCTGGGCCATCAGGGAGTCATAGTGCATCCCGATCCATTTGCCTCGATGCCGGTCAATGACATTCCCGAGCCTCCGGCTCGTGTGGAACTCTACCCGACCCCCGAGCCTCTCGGCGATCCTGGCCGCCTCACCTTTGGTTAGTCGGCTCATTTGCTGTTCGACATTCTCGCTGTTCAAGAATTCGAATTCTTCGGCTGCTGGTGCGGCCGGCCCGGCTGTATCTTCCTCGGTCGGCTCGGGAATGTTCTCTCGGTCGTCTCCTCGAGGAATGGCTTCCGGGTGATCCCCAATTACCCGGGTTGGCGTTTCCCTAACGCCCTCGGTCGGGGAATCTCGTCCGCCTGTCGAGGTTCCTTCTTCTTCTTCGCTGGAACTCCCCGACCCGCTTGAGCTGGAGCTCGATGACCCGGATGAGCTTGATGCTTCTTTTCGCTCGGGGGACCGCTCGGGGGCTTGTACCGGTCGGTGGACGACCTCGGAAGAGTAGGACATGATGTCCACTTCTTCATCACTGAGATGCTCGACTTCCTCGTCATAGTCCGCGATCGAGGCATTTTGGCTGTCAGAGTCCGTCATTTCGATCTACCTAAAGGTCGGTCGGGTTAGTAGAGGACTCGAAACGTCCGGGACAGTTAGCTGCGACCTATCAGTTCTACGTATGAATGTAAATGCTAAGTAAGAGATGGGGCTGAGAACTTACCGACTGAAGGTGCTTTGCGAAAAGAGTCTTGAAGTCTTTTGCTCGACTGCCTTGCTAAAGTGCTCTGCTCGGGACTCTCTGAGGGTACCGATCGAAGCAGTAGGTTGGAGAAAGTTCAAATGAGGGCCTCAAGGGCCTATTTTTAGGAGGACATTTAGGCGGGAAACGAGTCCACTTGCATGACACGACCCGCGCTGATTCCGATGCGACCGTTGCAGTCGCAGAGGCCGGCAGTGGCCGACACGTGGCGAGTGAAGGAATGACAGCTGGCTGGTCGGTTTGATGGCTGACGGTTGAGCTTCTTCATCCCATTCTGTTTTTTCCCGGACGGTCAAAAAGGCCCGGGCTGGGGGGCTCTTAGTAGGGAATATCCCGACCGACATAGCTTTAACCCGATCGGTGTGCCTTCGTCCTTTTCTTCTTGTCTTTTGCAGGTAACAGGTCGGGTTTCTGGTGAAAGACCCGGTCGGGACGCGACCGGGAATTACCCGAGCGGTAGTGTCGACCCCCGAGCGATAGCCCTTAGGCGAGAGAGCTGACAAAGGATACGTGGCGGCTCCTTGCGACGACAGACAGGGCACCCGGGAGGATGACACGTGGTGGCTACATGGAGAGCATGTCGAACGACCGGATTTGTGTCTCCGGCGCAGCGGCTATAAATACCCACAGTAGCTACAGTGTGAGGGACTTTTGGACAATCGACAGGTTGTTGTTAGAGAATCCCGACCGCAGTCAGTCGGTACTCAGAGCAACCAAGTAGATTGTACTTAAGGCCTTCACCGTGATCAATAAAGATATTTACTTGCTTTAATTGGTCTCGAGTTTGTTTAATTATTGCTTACGTGGTAATTAACACTATCAAGTTAGCATGAGAGCATGATCTTACTTGTTAAATTTCTGTTATTTCCTTATCTATCAGTATGTTTGTGAGTAGTGCATAATAGACTATAGTTGGTTATATCTGTTTATAGAATGTGAATATGTTCAGTATGAGTTATGAGTTAAAGCATGTTTATATGATTTATAGGTTGCGAGCATATAGAAGTGTTTAAGTATATCTATTGAGATCTATGACTAAGTGTTGTAACTATTTATATTCATACTTGAGATTGTGTGTGAATGCAAAATGTTTTCCAACCTATATCTATAGTACTTTATAGGGTTGAGTGGCTTTATACTAGCATTAATTTGCTAACGGGTTTATTTTCTTACTTGTTTTATAACCCCTTTCAGGTGGGCCCAGTACTTGAGAGCGCACGATGATAGTTTAGTGCGTAGCTTTATTGTTGTTTACTAGATTAGTATTTCTACCATTAGTAGTGCTTTTGACAGTTATAGTTTGAACTACCTTTTGTTGGTGCATAAACACCGGGGTTTGTACCGGACGTTATGATATTTTGTAGAGCTTTTGACTCTAGTTTTGATAGATGTTTTGTAGCCTGTGCAGTTACCGTGAGTGGTGACTGTGGCGGTGACACCCTTTTAGTGTATTGTATGGTTGGTTATTTAGCTATCGATCTAAGTTATACTTATTTATCTTAATTAAGCTTGTTTATCGAGATTTAGATTTTAGAAAAAGGGGGTGTTACAGTTGTAAATAGAGATAACGTAACATAGACACCCGAAGACACGAAGAAAATAGTAGGATAGGGGAGATTTATGCATAAGTGAGGACGGGAGTTATTTAACACAGTAGATGACATCCTTTTAATTAAATACACAGCAATCTCAAAAGCAAAATCCCAGAATTTATATGGAACAGAGGCACGAGCCATGAGGGTTAGATCCGTTTCAACTATGTGTCTATGTTTTCTTTCAACACGACCATTTTGTTCATGAGTGTAGGCACAAGACTGTTTATGAGTGATTCCTAACTAAACAAAAGAATGCTGTAATTTGTTGTATTCAGCTCCTAGGTCAGATTGAATGAATTTAATTTTTCTATTGAAGGAACGCGCAACCATAGTACCGAATTTTTCAAAGATGACATAAAGATAAAATTTTAATTTCATAGGATAATACCAAGTGTAACGGGAGTGACCATCCACGAAAATAACAAAGTAACAATAACCACTAGTAGATAACAAAGGAGCTGGGACCCCAAATATCTATGTATATTAAATCAAGAATATTGGAACTAGATGACTCAACGCGTGGCAGTGGGAATCGGGCAGATTTCCCTAAAAAATATGCATTACATAGACCCGAATTACAACAAATAGAATTACTAGACCTACTAACCGAACAAGACTGAAGAATACGATGTAAGACTCGAGGATGTGGATATCCTAAGCGATCATGCCACACTGACTCGGATGTGCCAGCGGAAAGAAAAGCTGAAGGAGACGAACTAGTGATAGGAAGCTTGTATAGACCCTCCAGAGTTATTGCCCCGTTGCAGAATTTCCTTGGAATTGATATCCTTCACAACAAAAAAAGAGGGGTGAAACTCAAAAAACACTTATTATCTGAAGAAAATTTTTGAACAGATAATAAAGATGTAGACAAACTGGGAACATGAAGGATATTTGATAATTGAAAAGACCTAGATAGGATATTAAAGGAAACATGACCAACATGACTAATAGATAAACCCTTACCATCACCAACCCGCAACATGTCATTGCCAACATACTCCTCGGACGTGGATAGGGTTTCCATGTCTGGGGTCACATGATTGGTTGCTCTCGTGCCTGGAATCCATACCTGAGAGCCACTAGTGTCTGAACCATTATCTTGATATGTCAGATTGGCTTGCGGAGGAGGATATCTTTGTTTATCAAAACGGTTGTAACATGCAAGAGTTGTGTGACCATTGTGCCTACAAATCTTACACTTATTCTAACCACCATTGTTACTGCCACAGCTACTACGTCCTCCTTGCCACCTCGATTGTTGTCACGACCGCTGTGGCGATTCTGCCCGCCACGCTGGGCAATGAAGGCCTCCGGCGCTCTATCGTTGGCGGTTCCTCGAATGAATTCCTGAGCTTCGAGAAAGCCTGCGAGCTCTGTAAGAGTGACGGGCTGCCCGCGAACCGAAAGGGATGCAGTTAGGTTTTGATACTCTGGTCGTAACCCACGAAACACATACAAGTTCATCTCATCCAAACCAACCGGTCGACCGGCCAGGGCTAGGTCTTCCGTAACAACACGTGCACGACCAATATAATCAACAATAGAGGAGTCACCCTGCTTGAGAGACTGAAGTTGACCGAGGAGATTAAGTAACCAGGCACGAGACGAAGAAGCTAGAGACTGCTCTATGGACAACCAAATCTCCCATGATGTACGACGTCCAACGGTGAGGTGCATAACTTCTTCAGAGAGTGATAAGATAAGCATTTACATCAATGCTTTGTCGTGGCGATACCACATGGCATGGGCCAAGTTTGGTTGTGGTTCGCTGTCGGCGACAACCGGCAAGAAGGCCGGCGGGCATGGGTTAGTCCCATCAATAAACCCCATGAGCATGTGTCCCTCTAAAAACGGAACTACTTGTGTCCTCCAAAACATGAAATTTTTGTGGGTAAGCTTAATACTGATAAAGTGATGGGCAGTAGAAAGCGAATTAACAGCCATAAAACCAGAGGAAGTAATGACATTGTCCGAAACGGTCCGCTCAAAGGAGTTAGCAGATCCGTCAATATTACTGCCCTGGGATTCCATTGAAAGAAAATAGGAAAGGAACCTGAGACTACTGATACCGGATGAGAACTGTATAAACTGTATTAGATGAACAGAAATTACAACTATACAGATTGAGGAAATATATACAAGAGATAATCATAAGACAACTAGGATAGGAAGTCATAATGTGACTCAAATACAAAGAGTCCTAATACTAGTCCTAATAAGCATTAATATCTCTATTTAGGGCAATTTAAACCAGCAAACCTACTTTAATTGATGCGGTGTATTCTCCTAAGAAAACAAATTCCTACTCGTGCTCCACAAATACAATCCCAACTATAAGGTAGATGGACAAGAGTATGTGGTTATGACTTTTAGAACATGTATATATCTCCATTGTATTCATGGTGAATCATGACTCTGAGTGTTTGATAAATTAAGATTAAGATTTTGTCAGTTTTGTATGAATTTGATTTATTTTAACCGTTTGACTTAGCCAAATTGTTAAATGGGTCCATTAAGGTCTGTTTGGAAACTCTAAAATGATTTTTGGAAGTCATTTTTCAGATTTTTCAGTGTTTGGGTATTCAAAGAAAATGAAATCAAAGAAAAATATTCATTTTGATCAACGAAAAAAATGTTCAATTTGGCAAAAAATATCTTCCTAATTTTTTAGTCGAAAGACATTTTCCGAATTCTTTATTTTCCATCTCTCTTCCCTCTCTTCTTTTTTTAAGTTAGTTTCCGGAGTATTATTATTACCACCACCGCCGCCGCCACCAATACCACCACCACCACAACAAACACCGACACTACCACTACCACTGCCACTGCCACCACCACCACAACAAACACCGACACTACCACTACCACTGCCACCACTACCACACCACCATCACTACCACTACTACCACCAACACCACCATCACTACCACCACTACCACCAACACTACTACCACACCTCCACCATCACCACCACCGCCACCATCACCACCACCACTACCACCAACATCACTACCACTACTATCATACCACCACTACTACTACCACACCACCACCACTACCACGAACACAACACCACCACTACCACGACCACAACACCACCACACCCCGCCACCACCACCACACAACCACCACCACTACTACCACCACCAACACTACCATCACCACTACTACCACACCACCACAATCGCACCACCACCATCACCACATATATTATTATTATTATTATTATTATTATTATTATTATTATTATTATTATTATTATGAAAAAATGACGATTTTAGTCCATTAATTATACCATATTATAGACTTAATCCATGAATTATTATCACCCCTTTAATTTAGTCAGTAGAACAATATTATAATATTAGTTATATAAAAAAATTAAAACAGTTAAATAAATAATAAAATATATTCATATATTAATAACTCAGTTTATATTTTAATGACTTACATTAATCAAGTAATTTAAACATATTTTTATAAATGTTTAATAGAGTTAATTCCATCAGAGGTCCTTTGTTTTTTGTGTCAATTCTAAATGTAGTCCTAGACTATCATTTTTGCCATTTAACATTCCAGACTATTATTTTTGGATACTTTTAGCCCTTCTCATGACTTTTCCTATTTTAGTAAGGGTATTTTTGTCTTTTCATATTTTTATTTTGTTACTTTTTTTCGATTTCAACTGGTTTAATTTGTTTAGGACTTTAGGTAACGTTTGATATTTAGTAACTATATTTTTCAACCAGCTTTTAGGAAAGTTCTAAACCAATTAAACTGGTTGAAATCGACAAAAATACCCTTACTAAAAATAGGAAAAGTCATGAGAAGGACTAAAAGTGTCCAAAAAATTATAATTTGAGATGTTAAATGACAAAAACGATAGTTTGGAACTAAATTTAGAATTGCCACCAAAGACAAGGGACCTCAGGTGAAATTAACTCATATTTAATATTACCATTTGGTCTAAATTGTTGAAACAATTCACTATCAAGTATCAAGTATCAATTACTCCGTATTTATTACTGCTAATTGCCAAAGGTCAAACATAATTTTTTGACGTGTTGATTGATGATTAATTAGATAATTTTTTTTTTTTTTGAGAATATTAATTAGATAACTTTTATGTCTTTCAATCCATACAAATTTTGTGGTGAAAGTATTTGCTCACGAAATTAAGCATTCATCAATTGGTACTAATGATGACCACTCATACTTATCCGAACACTTTGTGTGACATGAACCAAGTACAAATAGCAGAAAATATTTATGCATAAATTAATTATATTCTATAGTATCATATCATATTTTTTATTTAAAAAAAAAAAACGTATAGAACCATACTAGAAAAAAAAAAAAAAAAGGATGAAAAAAAAAAGTGAGAATGGATGAATAAATAAAATGAAATAAGAATATGAATTTTTGTTTGAGTTAATTTCAGTACTATTGTGGTATTCTTTTGATTTTGTAATATCCCTAACTTTTTTTTTTTTTTTTTTTTGCTATAACCCGTATTCCGTGTATATATTAATTATGAGGAGTGACTCTTGTGGGACGGTCTCACGATCCTTATCTGTGAGACAGGTCAGGTCATGATGAAAATGTAATACTTATATCGAAAAATACAATACTAATCAGAAATACATTGTTTGTCATTTATAAGGAAAGTTGTAATACTTTTAAGAAAAATGTAATATTTTTAAATTAAAATATAATATTTAGGATTGAATAGTTATTTAATTTTCACTATTTCTAGATAAGTACTCTTGATTATTAACTCAATTGTTTGATTTCTTAATTATCACTAACCCTAGAAAGTAAATGAGTCAAAGTATTATTTACCCAATTCAATACAATCTTTTCTACATTTGGAAATGAGTCAAAGTAGCCCAATTCAATACAATCTTATCTACATTTGGAAATGAGTCAAAGTAGCCCAATTCAATACAATCTTATCTACATTTGGAGAACCATCCTCAGTGAGGATGAGGATAATCCACTATGGTAAGAGAAGGACTTTGTATATATAATTGCCTCTCAAGTTTCTTTATTATTATTATTATTATTATAAGGAAAGGGATACCCTATATACACACTACTTGCCTCAAATGAGGTTCGAACCTTTCACCTCCCACTTAGGGGAGCACTCAGATACTAGTGGACCACAAGCCACTTGGTGTTTTTCAAGTTTCTTCTTAAACTTTAGATCATCAATAACATCTTGAGAAGATAGTTCCTCTGAGTATTTCTCTTGTAAACGGTATCTCCCTTTGTATATATAATACTCTAAACTTGTAAGACAAGTAGTGGATTTGAGCACTGCACTATGCTTACTTCCCAATGGGTCGGTCATTAGCATTTGTGCTCACTATTCCCCTCCCGGGACTGGGCTTGGCTTGGCCTACGCCCACATATCATGCGAGGATTGGACACAGCTTTCGCCAACCTGTGACCTCAGCTCTGATACCAATTGGGTCACCCATCTTGTGACTGTTGTAGGTCAAACACGCTTAATCACAGAGTTTTTTGGCTATATGGTTGTCTTATCCTACTTAAAACCAATTGGTGATAAGTAGGTAGACATTAACCATTTAACAACATCCCTCTATGGTAAGCCACAACACCACATCTTTTCGAGTGGTTAACTGATACTATTCAAGTTAATTAACGTTTCGAACCTTAACAATTTGCAGCCTTTCGGTTATGAATGGTTGTCATTATCATTCGTTCTTTCAATCTCAATCATTTAGTAAGGTAGGTCATTCCATGATTCAGCCTTTGCAACCTTCCGGTCTTGAGGTCTTCTATTCTTTGACTCTTATTCTGATCTTCAACTCTTCGAAGTCTTCTTCATCCGAATCATGACCATTCGTACTCATTGTTCGAACTGTAACCATTCGAATTATTGTTCTTTCTCTCTTGAATGATTCGAATAAGTAGAAAATCCTAAGTCTATCTAGAAAATGAAATAAATTGGAGACTAAAAAATTTCTAACTTTTGTTATTATCAAAATCTAAATTACAAATGTTCCTAACACATACTAGCGACATAGCATAAAATGGATTAACCAATTCAAGGTGCACATAAATTGAACACAATCCTCCCCCACCCACCCACACACACACACCTCCAACAAGAAAGAACTTCTATTATGCAAAATAAAATCGACCATACCCTTGCACAAAACACCTTAACACCCAAAAAAAAAAAAACATGATAAAAAGGGAAAAATTAAAAATAAACCCACAAAATTGGGAGCATTATCCCCAAAACCACAACTCACTATGCACAAAACATCGATATTAATGAACAACTAGGACTTTGACGCCATAAAAGCATTACCATAATAGATTGAGACAATGATGGACAAAATAGCAGTACAATGAAACATGTAAACTCGCGAAACACTATGCGACATCCTACCACCCCAAACCCACACTTCACAACTGGAAACCAGTCGACTTCAAAGACATTGGAGCTGTAAAGGTATTCCTGATTAGGGTACCCAACCACAGTTTCAAACCTGCACCCCGATGTCCAAGTGTCCAACCATTACAAGAATAAATAGTAATAATAATAACAATAACAATAACAATAATAATAAACCTCAACCCACACTAAAAGAAGATAAACCCAAAGAAAAAATATGAATACCTCGTATGTTCGTCATCAACCCACCGTTTACTATGCCTAATGGATCTCAATGTTGCACTATCATGCTTACTTCCTAATGGTCACGCTTTCGCCAACCTGTGACCTCAGCTCTGATACCAATTGGGTCACCCATCTTCTGACTGTTGTAAGTCAAACACGCTTAACCACAGAGTTCTTTGGCTATCTGATTGTCATATCATACTTAAAACCAATTGGTGATAAGTAGGTGAACATTAATTATTTAACCACATCCCTTCATGGTAAGCCAAATGCCAAAGTGTCACGTCTCGAATCGAGTAAGGGCTGAACTTGGCCAACCCGACCGACACCTAACAATCCCCTCCTAGCACATGTCACAACCTTTGACCACAAAGCTCAGCAGCATGCCTGACTCGGTCCTTATCCTCTGCACCTACTAATCCCCCTCTCGAGACTGGACTTGGGCCGAGCTACGTCCACATCCCATCCGAGACTAAACTCGGCTACCGCCTTGCCATCAATTTGAACATGTGACTTCAGCTTTGATACCAATTGATGGATCCCAGCGTTGCACTATGCTTACTTTACAATAGATCACCAATCCTATAAGTCAAGCATGCTTAACCACAGAGTTCTTTGGCTATCTGGTTGTCATATTCTACTTAAAACTAATTGGTGATAAGTATGTGAACATTAACCATTTAACCACATCTCTCCATGGTAAGCCAACGCAACGTCTCAAATCAAGCAGGGGTTGAACTCAGCCAACCTAGCCGACGCCCAACAACGCCTGTGCCCCCCCGCCCCCCATCCCAGTCTGCCACTCTGCCATGGAGTCGAAGAATTTGTTAGGGATCAACAACTTAAGAGAGATTTGAAAAAGGATCGTGTGTCTTAAATGCAAGAGGTTCCTAGTTGTTTTCTACTTAATTTTAAGTCGATTACTTATCTGGATTATAGACTGTATCAAACACAAAAAGAAAAAAAAAAAAAAGATAACAATATAAAAGATAAGTAAAGAAAAAGAGCCAGAGACATAACAATTGGTAATGCAGTTCGGAGCAAAATCTCCTACGTCTGCGGGGCAATTCACGTCAGCCCAATACACTAGATGATCACCAAAGGTTACAAGGGTTGGTAAGACATATCCATACACTCTATGGCCTTAGCCAATTACACCAACTCAATCTTCATCATCTACTTGAGTGAGTACGTGCAAGCCAAATAAATGCTCCAATCTTCAACATGGCATAATCACGTTTCTTGACAACCTCGTAGAGATCTTAGACGTCTTCAAATATGAGATATAATGAGTTGTAAAGCTTGGAATATTAATCACCAATTAGAGTACTTCTTCGTTGTATGATGAGCTTCAAAATGCCTCCTTTTATAGTTGAAAAAGGATAACCAAATAGACTAATAATGTGATGCATGAATTTATCAACTCAAGGTGCTCAATTTGATTTAAAAAAAAAAATGCTTGAAAACTAGTTCAAAGTACAAGAAAAGAGTTAGAGAAATTCGCCCCTTCCTTGACCACGTTCTGACTCAGGCACATAAACTTCTGATGTAGATTCAGACTGTAAAAGTGTAGCTTCTGAAGTAGATCCAGCCATCCAGGTTGTAATACAGAACCTAATATAGTCTAACAAAATAACCTAAATTTTAGCAAATAATTTAGCCAATAAAAATAAAGTAAAACGTGTATCATTTGTACACTTACAAGATTCTTGAAAATTTTTGGACTCCCCTCCCCCGCCCCGGCTTGGCAAAAACGTGCGTAAGTGGAAGGGAAAGTGTGAAACTTGCTTACTTACCAAAGAAATGACTAACTTGCTCACAACCATATAAAATGGAATGAAGTGGTTACTTTATTTCCGAAAATAATCCAATTCGAACTAAAAATCTTAGCCATCCATCCTCGAAATCCAATGTCTAATATTAGTCAATAATTTTTATATGAGAGAGTGCTCTTATATGAACGCAAATATATGAATTCTGATAATATATGTCTAGTTTTTCACATAAATTAGGGAGAACATGTTGTTAACATCTTCTTTTATATTCATGCTAAAAATATAGAATATAAGTTTACAAAATATCTCGTATCATTACTATCATGAAACTCAAGCACCTTATTTATGTCCTCTTAAATCACAACATTTTTTTTTTTATTGTCGACTTATATACAAATCTTATGGCATATTATTAATTTTGCAGAAAAATAAATCACTTATTTTTCAAAAAATATTTCAGAATTGTTTAAACAAAATGATGGCATACAAAACACAACTTATATTCTCAATATGCAAAAAGAAGAAAAAAGAATCGATGGACACGATTTTTTTATTCCGATGGTGGGGTACAATACTACAATATAACTAAAGCAGAAGTTTATAATCACTATTGTAAAAAAAAAAAAAAAAAATATTAATCACTAAAAAGTAAAAAAAAAAAATCACAAAAATTACATAATTAACTAAATATGATTTTTTTTTTTTATTTGTAACAATCAACGTATTGTAAAATTTCTCTATAATTAATATACGTATTAATGTATCTCAAATGTGTGATAATATTAATAAGAATAATACAAAATATTTATTATTGTTTATCAGAACCGGTAAAGGGGCCATGTCTAATATCCGGTGACTATGTGATTGTTGAGCGAAGGCCGATAAAGCATCTAAGGGTCAAGTCCAGCACTCAACCTGTCTCGAACAATGTGATGACGGTCTATAAATAAGAAAATAAGTTACATCTTGGCTACAAGCTATAAGTTTAGGCATGAGTGGTAAGTATTTGATCTTAACAATTATGAAAATTGCGTAATATATTATGTTAATTACAAGATAAAATGTAACTTTCACCAACATTTATTTTGATGGGGGCAGAATCAAATATATGCAGCGTGGTTCACAGTTTGTGTACTTTTGGTGCTTTCCCTTTAAGAAGCAAAAGTCGGAAAGTCACCGACCGTCGATTGAAAGTGAAAGATAAGTACAGTATTAGATTGAAGCATATCTGTTCACAAAAGTCAAAATGTTACTGCAATTTCTTCTGCACCTACAAACCATGATTGGTAATGATGAAAATTGCCATATTAATTATTATTCAATTCAAGTATTCAACTTCACTTCACTCCATATATTGTATGATACCAACACAATAAAAATGTCCAAATTAATAACTTAACATGGAAACATTCCATTAATCCTATCTTATTTTTAATAATATTATGTCAGGGTAAGGGTTGTCTCTACTTGTTGGTTGTGCTCACTTCTTGTCTTAAGTTATAATTGACGTTGTAATTTTTTTTTTCTAACAAAATATTAGGGACGAAATTTACAACGTTAGTTATAATTAAGGACGAAAAGTGAGTGACCTGTAAAAAAGATGAAATTTGCAATGTCAGTTATAAATAAGAGACAAGAAATGAACACAACCAACAAGTAAGGACGAATCGTAATAGTAGTAGTTCTATGAGGGTAAAATTATCCTACCAAGTGAGCAAAGAGAACTTTTTCCATGAAAAACAAAATATATCTTGATGGAGCAAAGAAAACTTTTTCTTTCCTTTGAAAAATAAATTTCATGAGAAAATAAATTTTTTCTCAAATTTTAAGAAATTGATTTCTTTGGAAGGGTTTTTATGTGTTCATTTTACATTTTTCTATCCCAAGCCAAATGGGATTAATCTCATATAATTCCAAAGAGGGAGTAGGATCATATTTCATGAATTCTAGTCTCGAGAGCAACTGACCGACTACAATTCAAGAATATCCCATGCCTAATATAAAAACATGTTTTTCCTAAAAAATTTAACCAAATGGGCCATTAGTTTAGCAAGAATTCCCAGTTTTGCTTTTACCCAGAATCTGATATGCTGCCAGATCAAGCAAGCATCAAAGAAAGCAGAAAAAGAAGAAAAAAAAAATCACAAAGAAGCTGACACCAATCCAAGACTTGAATTCAAATGTTAGATTCCTTCTGTTGGGACATATTTTTTTTTTCTCTTACATAATGAAGCAATTGCCCTAGTCCTAGCTGAAATCAAATCAGATAAGGAACCCTGACAAAGCAAAAGTGTCTGTACCAATGGAAAATTACATGGATGGATGGATTTCAATCCTCCTACTACACCTACCCCTATTTTTGTGTTAATTAAACAACATTTGAATGAGCAGCCAAGTTAAATAGCAATTTACCTTTCCATCTTCACTTCTTCGTGGAATGCCCAGTCTTCCGCTTGTGGCGACTGAAATCAGACACGAACCTAAACGTCTGGCCGCAGCCAGCCTCAGCACAAACATAAGGACGAGCACCGGTGTGAACTCTAATGTGTTCGGTTCGAGCCCATGCCCACTTGAATGTCATCTTGCACCCTTTCCATGGACATTTCAAGGGGCGGTCATCCATGTGGACACGACGATGTTGCACCAAGTACTTGTGGGAAAAGAACTTCTTCCCACACCCCTTTACTGGGCATATGTTCTTTTTGTGCATTACAAGTTCTTGCTTTGAGTCGAAACTCATCACACAACCTTCCAGGTCACATGGATATTCTCCTTCCTCATCCCGAGCCTTCACACTGTTGGCTGGACCCTTATTTGGAACGCCCTTTTTATGACCGTTATTACTAATTGGAGGATTCTTCACTGCTGGAGCTTTCTTTGGGTTGCTGCTATTACCAGCTGGAACCTTCATGACGGGGCCGCCACCGCCACTGCCTTTCTTTGCCTTCTTATTCTCCTGTTGCTTTGGATTCTTAGGCTCGGGCTTCTTTAACGCTGATTTTGCTTTGATTGGTTTAGTTTCCAACTGTTGTTTAGCTGGTTTAGTTTCCAACTGTTGTTTAGCTGGTTTCGGGGCTCTTCTTCTCAGCCGTGTGCTAGGCCCACCTTCTACCTCATCTTCGGAAACAAAGTCGACTCCTCCTTTGTTCTTCTTGTCACTGTCCTTTTGAGGTTCATCTGCTGCCTCTCGCTTAATTCGCTTGTTTCTAAGATTAGTTTTCGGTTTCTGTTGAGAGAAACCAACAGATGAAGTTTCATCGGGATCATCATCAGTCTTGATAGATTTGGAGTTTGCGGGAGGCCTACTTTCTGTTACAGACTTCCGCTTTTTTCCAGTCCTGCAAACTGGAGTGGCTGTTTCAGTAGTCTGGTTACACTCCAAAGACCTCATAGGCGGCTTTCCATCGGGATTGAACCGAGCAGCAGAAGCATTTCTTCGTATCTCTGGTTCATCAGAAACCCTCTCGGCAAGAAGAGAATGAACCTGGTTAGACATCCAGACTCTCCCGCACCATTTTCCAGCAACAACTATTCTCTTATGCTTCCCGGGAACCTTCGTATTGTTTTCCGACGATGTAGGAGAACCACCTGGAGAACTGCATCCAAACGCATTGTAAATCACGGAGTTGTAAGGCATCTGCTTACGGTAGAGAGTTGAGCGACTAAGATTGACACTGTAGAAGAGATTGATGCCCAATTTCACAGCCCAGTCCCCATTCCCGTGTATTGCTTCTTCACTATCTAAAGCTGACCGGATGAGTTTCTCATCCTCTTTAGTGGCTTCCTGGAACAAAATCTCATTCCACGGATGATCACTTCCAGACTCTTTGGCTATTTTTTTCGCTTGAGCTTCTAGTTTTGGATAATCTGTACATATTTTTTAAAGAGTGTAAGATATGTGCCTTCAAAAATAAAAAATCAAGCATTTAATAATATATCCTAAAACTTCCAGACAGTACAACTACAAATGCATGCTGACCTTCCCTTATTTTCTTCTGGGTTTGGAAAAAACATAAAGATCAGATTGTTTTAAATCTATACAAAAAAAAAAAAAACCATATATTAAGACTCCTAACCTTTCCCCTTCTCATCAGCTCATCTTGGGCGGGGTTGGGGATAGTGGATCAAAAAAGAACATAATGATCTCATCTAATACCTACCTACCGGACTGGCTATCTAATCTTATGTTCAACCCTGTTGCAAATCAAATCCGAGTTTGGTACAACATCACCACTACTCGTAATGTCACAATGCAACAGTAGGCTTTATAATACGTATATAACAGTAAATGAGCTAGAAATTGACGGTTTAATCATCGATTATAATGTAAATGTCACCTAGAAGCATCCTCGTCAATTGTCTTCTATATTTTTTCTTTTGTGGCGACAATTTATTTCACTTTTGGCATTCATATAATATAGATTTATGTTCTTGTCATCAGCCAATAAATGTTAATGAAACTTTATCAACACCCCCCTCCCTCCCCAAAAAGAAAATCTGTCTCAATATAATATTTCTAGATTTTGCAAAGAGATTATTAAGACAGAGTTGCAAAAGCAGATTGGACAAAAACAAAGTCGGGAAAAAGGTTTGCTATATATAGCAAGCAAAGCAGAGCTAAATTTGAAATCTGAGCTTACCAGGATGACAGAGAAGATAAATGTGAGCCCCACCGATCAACTGGAGTTCTTTTTCCACTTCAACAGCATGTTGGAGACAGAAAACGTGCATTCTGGAAGAATCTTCATCGCCAAAGGGGACGACGAGAGCATTCTTGACAGCTCTTTCTGGCGGCTTTTGGGCAGACGGAACACAGCTTGGCACAGCTCGTCTATCTTGCAAACCACATGACAGTATTGATGTACGATTAGCGGTTTCTGAATCAACAGAATAGTCAAAACTGGAACGATTTCCACCGGCACGTTGAGCTCGTCTCTGTCTGTGATCTGCATAAGGGTCAATAACAAGCTGGAGAGGTATCTCATCCTCAGGTGAACAAACCATAGATCTGCCTTCACTATCCTTGACAGAAACATCTGCTTCAGCCTCAGAGTCGGAAGAATCACCGTAAGTTGAAGCCAACAGACCAAGGGAAGAACTCACTTTGTGAGTTCTACTAGTGGAAACCACTCCTACACTTTCATCGCTTAATTGACTAGTAGGTTTTATGGAGACATCAAACAAACTATCCGGTGGCCTCCTTACCATCAACCCTACAAGTCAACATTACAAGTTCAAATGAATTAATATGCAGGTAGTCAGTTGAAGCAGATGAATTCATGCATCTACATATAATAATAAATAAAGAGCAAATACCAATTCTGGTCCTATGAGTATTAGCAAAATGACAGTTTTGGTCCACAGTTTAATTCCTATCAATTTTCATCCACGACTATTGTTTTAGTGTCAATTTTCATCCACAACTATTGTTTTAGTGCTAAAATTCATCACGCCAGTCACCCCTCCGGGAATCTGAAATTATTAAGGGTATTTTCATCCTTTCATAATTAAGATCCCAATTTGAGCATGAATAAAGGGATTTTAGCCATAAAATCCCAATTTGCCGTTCTCCTCCTAATCCTTCTTCTCCTTCTTATTCCTTTAAGAAGTATGAGGAAGAGAACGACGAATTGGGAACTTAGGGCTTAAATCCCTTTATTCATGTTCGAATTGGGATCCTAATTATGAAAGGACAAAAATACTCTTGTATTTTTCTCTTCCTCATACGTCAAATACTCAGATTACAATGTAAGACAAAGTTGAGTGTGACAATCAATATTGGATGGGAAAAAATTTCCATTCTTGTACCAAATTATTTGTGCAATCCAAATAAGCCAATGATAATCAAACTTGTGTTATGTGTGCTCTCCTAGAGATACCATCCATACCACACATCTTATGCAACAAGTTTCCGTTTAATTAAATCCACAACAAAAGTAATTACACACTAAGGATACCTGAAGATGAACCTAACATGGTAACATTTGTATCTGCATCCACAGCCATGGTCCCACACCCAGCTTCTCTCCATTGACTGAAACTAGCATAATCAGTTGACATCAGGCAACGAGCAGCTGCTTTTGTCGGTTGAACAATGGCAACACAATTGTAACAAAGTATACCACAAGTTACACATGAAAATAGTCCATTCTCCGATGACCTATCACAGTTATAAGCTCTTTCACTAGCTGTATTCATGTTCCCATTAGCATGAACAATGGCCGATGAAACATTAGAGTCTCTGCCCGAATTAGGAAGCCTACTACTTTCACATAATGGAGAAGATTTTCCTTTATTTGAACATACTCCTGGTATTTGTTTCATTCCCTGTTTTCTTCCTATCAATGGATTGTCAAGATCTAAATCTTTTCCAGTTTCCACCACGTCATCTGGACAGTCTACGCTGGAGAACAGCCCAGGCTTTAACTTAAACTGGGATCCTTGAAAATTTGCAGGAATAAAATTTTCAGTAGAATTCCTCGGAAGAAGTATAACTGAAGATCCTCTTCCAAGCATGTGAAGAAGAGAATTATTTTGCTCCAAATCCTGAACAAAAAAGTCCTTGACCAGTGCTTCTCCTTCATCCTTCTTCTTGTCCTTCAGCCTGGAACTCCTTGGTTCTGTTCGAATGTTCTTCGACATCCTGAAGCAGAAGATTGAAGCAACTAAGAAACATATTGCATAAGTGTATGTATTCACACCCAACTCAGATTTTCATATGGAAAACAGAAAGTATTGCCGATATCTTCTTAAAAAAAGTACTCCATATAAAATAAATCAGTCTTATTGGAACTACATAAAAATGTGGTACTCATAGTTGTCAGAATCCTTGTTAGCAGTCCTCGTTATCCAGATAAGGTCATTACTTTATGCAGTTTTATGTGCAGAATCCTAGTATGGTGTGGCATAGTATAATGGAAGCACCGAAGCAGGTAGCAAATGCAAGGAAAAGGCAAAAAATGTGAAATGCTTATTAAGCTTGCATCAAGTAGGGTTATCAAGAAGAATAGAGCAGCCACGAAATCTTTGAAAGAAAACTTTAAAAAGCTAAAAGATACTTCAAAATCCTTTAGTAATGTGAACAACAATTTTAATTAAAGAAACTTTAAAGTGAAACCAATGTTTTAAGAAGACTAATGTTCTGTCAAACTACACATATTTGGAAAGAGAGACCATTATGATCAAAGAGTAGTTTTTTTTTTTTTTTTTTTGAAACAGATCAAAGAGTAGTTTAAGATTGATGAACATGGAAAAAAATAATATTGTTGATGGAAGAGCAAAAAATAAATGGAAAGTATTGCAAAAGAAAACTCTGATGCAATCTAACTCAGACAGTGGCACGCCAAAAGGAAAATTACAAGAGAACCAGAAGCCAAGCAGCTAAAAGCATCTGATATAGGATAAAGAGATTATTGCACAAAGCAGGTCAGAATATTATGTCTCTTCTATTCTGATCAGTTTGAATAGAAATACGTAGTGCTTGTCCAGTTATAATGAAACATCCATGTTAGCGTAGTAGGTTAAATATAGAACAAGCAGCATTCTGAGATGGTGTACTAGGAGGTGACACCCTTTAGCCACTTGAGCCAGGGGTCATTGGCTCTATACGTCAATAACTACCAACGTTAAAGCATTCACGTGGTATGGCAAACAAGGGAATTTACATATAGTCAGAAAACAAACCTTGAACAGAATGAAAGTGCTAGATCATAGAGCAACTGGAAGTGTGAGACCATTGGAGGGTAATTAATTGATGCCCTACGGATTGCAGCATCTTTTGCAACCCTCAACCATCCAGGAGTAGCAATATTAGAGGCCTCCCCACAGTTAAACCCTAAGTTTTCAAATTGACATTACCAAAACATAATCAATTTACTCCCTCAAATTACTTGGTGACACCTATTGAAAAGCACAATAAAGTGATAAACTATGCAATCCATAACAAGGCAATAATCTTACCATGGCTAAACCCTGAGTGATAAGCTCTTGGAAAGGTGACAACAAATTCTCCAACATCTTGCACCAACCTGAGT
The DNA here is from genome assembly GCF_001879475.1 of Ipomoea nil. Lineage (NCBI taxonomy): Eukaryota > Viridiplantae > Streptophyta > Magnoliopsida > Solanales > Convolvulaceae > Ipomoea > Ipomoea nil. Next base: position 1,409,655 of record NW_017619207.1, on the reverse strand, counting down.
ACCAAATAAAGCAGGATTGTCAGAGTCTCTTGTGGTAACAATTAAAATATTATATATTAACTTCAGATGACAAAACCCGAATTACCTAGAGTGTTTCTAGAACAAGAACTCTCTTGCAAATGATAACAATCTGAATTACCTATAGCTCCTCTAGAACAAGAACTCTCTTGCAAATGATAATTCCAACAACTACATAGCTACTCTGAGGTTTTGATCTAAATGATACTACTGCTTCAAGGTTGCATCCCCATCAATGTTGTCATAGCAGATTATTCATAGTTTGAAGAAGTAGATGTCATTATATTACAGTATATGTGTGTGTATAAAACTATAAAATAAATATTAGTATGTATATGCATGTATGTATGTATACTCTGTACACTAGTATTAGTACCTTAGTTGTATAATTGACTACACTTATGCTCCATCATATCAATATAGAAACAAGATAAACAGCAGGCAAACATGGTAAAAATACACTGCACCTCAGTGAACCAAATTCAATTTTAGATTGTACCAGATCAATATTTTACCTGCAGCATGGAACACCAGCATTAAGCAGTACTTCTGGCGACATGACAGTGGTCTTCTCACCAAGGGTAGCAAAAGTAACTGGACAAAATGCATATTAAAAAAGTTAATTCAAAAAGCATATATAGAAACATAATCTAATGGTAAAATGGGCATCATTACTTAAATAACAAAAGCTCAATAATTCAACATTGCCAAAGCCAGCAATAGTAAGAAGAGTTTAAAACTTTTAATCACAAGGCAGCCAGAAAATAAAATAAAGATTGCATATGCATAGCCCTAAGCTTCATTTCCAATTCCTAATTTCCACTATGGACTTAATTGCCCGTTAAAAGTTCAACAAGTTTCATTCATGTTGGAGGTCCATACCCCCAAGCCTCACATTTGGTGGAAGATCTGAAGCGGAAAAATAAGTCATAGCAAGTAAGAGTGAAGCAATATGAACTTTGGGGAAGCCTCGGTCCAACCACAGAGACATTTACCAAAATTTCCAATAGTGGAAATAATTCTATGTCATGTCCCAATCATAAAGGAACAATATGGACTAGAAACTGAAACTGAACCCTAATCTGAAAGTATTCAAACATACAAAACATGTGCCAATTCTTCATCCAGTTCAAAACCCAAAACAAATTAAAACAACAAAAAACCATTAGTGACTTAGATTTATAGTGACGTTTAGGGGTTTAAAAATTTTAACTATCAAAAAATAACAAAAGGTTGTGTCAAAATCTAAATAGAAATCAACAATCTGCATTGACCCTAAAGGGTGAACTTTAGTTAAATTTTTAGGTTACCAGAAATCACGCTGGTACGATTAACTTGATAGCAACCACTAATCAATACATTTATACCATTGCCACCACCGACTCGCATTATTAGTATTTGGAAAATTCTACCATGTCAATCGATATGGTTACTCTTTATACAAGGTACCACCCCAAAGTGAATTGTAAAGACATTGAGTTTGTCCGGGCACAACCTCTTATAAAGTCAATGCCTTTCTAAAGCTAAGAGAAGCTAAGAGGCACGGCGCTAATCAACACCGTAGCCTTTCCCTTACTATTTATATGAAGACAGAAACTGTTTATTTTATTACTTCCTATTCCATTTTACCTATTATGCCTACTATTTGTTGGTAAACCCAACTATTCTTTCTTTGTTTATATTCTTCAACATTTTTTAATAATTTTTAAATTCGTCTTTTTAATTTAATAGTACTTTTTATAGTTTCTAAATATATAAATTTTATTTACTAACACTAAACTAAATATTAAAAAAAATTAAATTATAACTTGTGTCAAATACTCAACGAGACAAGACATAAATTTGGACAGAGGGAGTATTAAAAAGCAACTAAATTTGAATATATTTTCTAGTTTTCCCATGGAAAATGATAACTTTAGAAAACTATAAATAGAGGATGGACAACATATTTTGTAACTAAACAAGCCCACAAGCTTTTGCATGCTCCCTTTTTGCTTAAAATATTTGTTCAAACCAAAATTTCCATCTAACACAGACCTAAACTTTGTTAAAAAAAAAAAAATTTTGATATCACTAGCTAGCACCTAACTCAGCATCATCTGAATGAACACAGAGAAGTGGAATGCTCCCTATTAAACCAACAAAGTTGTATAACAATGCAGGCAGGCAAGCATATTCTACCACTTGAGAGGGTATAGTTTGTTCTGTATTAGTAAAAAAAAAAAAAAAAAAAAAAGGCAGGGGAAAGTGTTGACTACTGTGGACTATGCAAAGAAAAACAGGGGGGAGGGGGGAAGAAGTTAGTTAGTTAACAATTAACAATTTAACATAGCTTTTGGAAAGAAAGAAAGAAACATGAAAGACTGAAGCTTTTGGAAAGCTCACCAAGAGGATTGATCTCTCCTCCATAGCCCTGAAGGCGAATGACCTCCTCAAATGCAACGGCAGCATCTCGGGGAACACCATACCAGGTCTTCCCTGCACCCATATGGAGGTAATTCAAGCTATGCAAGTCATGATCCTCAACATGCCAAGCAAACCAACTGAACATCATAGCAATGTAGACCATAGGCGAAGTAACGCCGGGTATCTCTTCCTTCATAAATTTGAGGAGAGAGCCTTTGGCCCTGGATACCCCTCTCATATTCCACTCTGTCTCCGCCACAGTGGCCGCCCCTTCCCCAACAGAATCCGCTTTCTTCGGCGCAAAAGCCGACCCGGGAATATCGTTGGCGTATTCCACGGAGAACGGCTTGTCCACCGTGGCCTTCCAGTAGAGCGACTCGACCTCCAGAGGCGACACCCCCTTCTTGAAGCTCTTTTTTAAGTAATTCTTCTCGAACCCTTTGGCTTTGGCCTCGAATTGCTGGAGCGTATAGTTCTCCCCGCTCTGCCACACCGGTTTCTGCACCGGGCGGTGGCGCCTGGGGCAGAACCCGATCTGCTGCTGCCGGGTAGTGAATGTGGGGCCCGTGGAGCGAGGCCGCGCCGCCAGCGACTTGTTGAGGTTAGCAATGGCGGTTTTCTTCGGCGGCATCCCCACTGGGGGCACGATTTTGCAGATTCCATACTTGGAAGCTTCGCCCTCGATCTTGAAAATGTAGGCAATGGGATCTTGGAACTCCTCTAGGGTTGGGTGGTACTCTGGAGCCACTGGTAGGGTTTTCAGCCAAGAGAGAACCTCCACCCCACTGCTACCCTCGCCCATTAGGTCAAACAGCTCACATACGCATACACATATAAATATATGTATATATTCCTGTATGTATTTTCAGAGATCTGAAAAGGGTCACCGTCACTGCTAGATAAGCATAGCTTTAGAGAGAGAGTGAGTTAGAGAGAGAGATGGGCTATAGAGATTCTTGCTCTACTCTACTCTAATCAATCATTTTCCTTTCTATAGGAAATTCAAAGCCAAGATGATAAAGTTTATGCGAAATTATATAAATATTTATATATATTGATAGATAGATAGATACAAAGATACATATATATGTATATTGCTCTGTTTTGTTGTTTGTGCCCAAAAAAAAACAGAGGAGAGAAAGGGGCAGAGCAGAGGTTGTGAGGTAAGATGTGTGAGTGGAACATGTGAGTGGGGTTTTATTTGGGTTTGTAGCAGAGATTAAACAATATGAAAATGACTCTGCTTTTTTTTGCTTAATCCATTGTTTTGCCGTTCATGGTAAAATTAAATACAAATTCACCTTTTCAAATTTATTTGATTATATATATATATATATATATATATATATATATATATATATATATATATATATATATATATATTCGATTATAACAGTTTTTTTTTTGTTTAAACAGTAAACCACAAGGTGCTCTGAGAGACACTATCTGGATTATCCGAGAAATCGTCCTTACAAAGAAGTTCAATTGTCACTTGAGCCACCCATTTGTATCATAGCAGTTTACCATTTGAATATTTTGTAAAAGTCATTTAGTTAGCAAAAATAATGGGATAGGTAATAACTATACGGGTTTTTCTTGTAAATTTGGTGTCGGATAGAGACTAGGTATAGTGGTTTAGACAATATGAATGTTTTTTTATGCTATGAGGAGTTTCGGCGCAAAAGGCTACTTTTTCTAGGGTCTTCTCTGATATACCACAAAAGTAAAGAGAGATATAGGTAAGGGTTTAGTAGAGTAGTGATATATGTATGATTCAATTAGAACTTTTTTCAAATAGAGCATAAGTTGTAAGAGCATCCTCATTAATTTGAGAATTTTTTTTTTTTTTTTTTTTTTTTTTTTTTTTTGAGATGCTAGGCAGATAGTGGGTTACGGGAAAAGAAAAAATAGAAAATATGAAAAATTAAAATTAAAAAAAAAAAAAAGTGTTTTGCGATGCTTGCAAGTTTTGTAAGCATTGCAAAACTAACAAATATAGCACGGAAGAGAGAAATGTTATGCAATAGTTCAATTTGACTTTTTAAATTTAGTTAAAATGTTATTGTTATTATCTATTTATTTTATAATTAAAGAGAGCTTTGTAAACCCATATGGATTGAAAAATGAGCAGTTGAGAAATTTTTAAAATTATTTAGGGAAAATGGTCAAATAGACCCTCGAACTTTAAGCTTAAAAGTCAATTAGGTCCCTAAACTTTTTAAAGGTGCAATTACACCCATCAACAATTCATTTAGGTGCAATGAAGCTCAAAAACAAGTTAATGACCTGCTATCACAGATCATTAAGGTTCAGGCCACCTTCCGGCGAATTTTTCGATAAAAAAAATGTGACCAGCAATCGACCCAGATTTTCCAAAAATTTCGCCGGTCACTTCTTTTGTCGAAAATTTCGCCGGTCACTTTTTTTTTTTTTTTTTTTTTTTTGTCGAAAAATTCGCCGGAATGTGGCATGAATCCTAATGACCTGTGGTAGCATAGCTAAATTCTTTTTAGCTTAATAATTATATCCCTAAATTCTTTTTAGCTTAATTTTTTTTAAATAATAATAATAAATCATTAAAACATTCTAATTGAAATATTTTAAATGACCCTCAAAAAAAATTATTTAACTTACAATTACATTAAATCATATTTGTATGTTTATAAAGTTACTACGGTTCATTATTGTAGATTCGTTAGGTCACTTCAAATCTATAACATTTCCCACCATCTAATTTACAAAGTATATTTCCCTAAATTGTGCATATTTCATTCACACGGTGGGGTTTATTCAAATTAGCCAACATAAATGCTTCTAACAATCATTGTCATTAAGATTATTAAAAAAAAAAAAAAAAAGGAATAAGCTATTTAAAAAAATATTATAGTTAAAACTATCTTTTTACTAAAAATTCATCTAATCAAGAAGAAAAACGTATACATGTTCACATTCATTATATTATTTATTTAATCATATATAATATTTTGAATGTGACTTAAAATTATAGGGATGTAGAAAAAATAGTGAGTGAATTGTAAATATGAAATATACTTATAAACAAACAAACAAACATGTGTGTGTGTGTGGTGAAAGGTTCCCGTGCGGATGAATGCTTCCCGTGCGGATGTGCAGTAAATTATTGTGCGTGAGATTTGTACTCAATGTGCATAAGTGTTGTGCGTAATGTGGTTATTTCTCTTAAAAAGGGAAAATGAAAAACAATCGGTAGTATCAAGAATTTATAAGGAAGATTGTGCGAAAATAATAGAACCAAATTGAATGTTAATAATTAATTGCCCAAATTTAATAATAATAAGCTTATTAAAACAATCAGTAATCTATATTATATATACAAACAAAATCCTCCATTTTAACTTTTCGGACTCATACACTATTAAGGTTTGCGTAATATTCTAAAATATATGGTAATACAAATCCTATTCGTACTACAATTATACATTAAAATATGTTAATACAATTCCTAATACAATATATTCTTTCCTACTTTCCTATGCCTACTATAATTCTAGATTAAATTTTATATCAATTTACCTTATGTAAGATATCGTATGACATCTATATATTATTTCCCGTTCTGTTTTTCTTATTTTTTTTATTTATCTTTTTTAATGCCTAATAATTACCACAAATAATTATTAATAATTATAAATTTATATTAAGCAATTATATTAATAATTAATTATTAAAGCAAGTATAATTTATTTTATACTGTAGACGCATTATTTTTAATAATTTTGATTTAAACTATTTAAGTTTCTATGTTTTACATATACAAAGTTATAATTGTAATACTTTCAAATAATACTGAATAAATATTAACCATATGTTTAGATTTAATTATATATTATATTAAAATAATTATATATTAATCTAATATAGTGATGGTTAATACGGGTAACCATATATAAGCATAATCTAATATAGGAAAATATTCATTACTAATCATATATAACTTAGGAAATAACTAAACTTATTGAAACTTAATTATTTATAATTTCACCTTTAATATAAATATATAATTTTAATATCCAAAATTAATAAAAAAAATTCTTAATGTAGATCTATATTTTTAAAATAATTTCAATTTAATAATATTATAAATCAATTATAAAAATAATATCTAATATATATATATATATATATATATATATATATATATATATTATTCTATATTTCTTTCAAAAAAAAAAATATTCTATTGGTAATACTGTGTACAAAATATATTAATTAGGTAATAGCAGAATTGGTAATAATGTGTATGGTATTTTATAATTTAATTGCTAATATAATTAATTGGTAATAAACATATTCAGTAAAACGAATAAGCATATAGATTTTATATTTAAAATTTTAAATTTCTTTCGTTTGTTTAAATTGAAAGATTTAATGGCTTTACATTCCTTTGAATATTCATTTGTTTTATTCGTTTATCCACACCATGTTCATAGGTGAAATTATACTATTATAGTATTTAAAAGAATATTACAAAAATAATTATTAACTGAGAATAAAAATGGCAAAGAATTTAGGCCTATTGAAATAGGAAATAAGATGGAAAATGTTTTGCAATACGAGATGGAAATATAAGATTTTTCCGAGATGGAAATAATATTAATCGATATGGAAATTAATAATTTTTACACCAAATGTTATTTTATACTAAGAATATAAGGATTGTGTAATTATAAAGTTTAGCCGAGTATGTCAAAAAGAAATAAGGTTTAGTCGAGATGAAAAAAATATTAATCTCGGTTATATATTTTATAAAATGTAAGTTATTGGAAATATTAAAAAGAAATGTATATATATGTTACTGGAAATATAGTTATGTAAAGATATATATTTACAAATGGAAAATTGAATAAAATTGTTTAGTATCCACAATTTATAAGAAAAATTTTGTAATTAAAGATGTTAATATAATGTTCTTGCAATACGTATGAATGATTCGAAAGAAATTAATTATGACTGATTTTGTAGCACATCTTTATCCAAAATTATGGGACCTCATTGCAATACGTATATATAAAGATGTGTAATTATGTATAGAATGTGTAAGGAAGACTTTGCTTAATGATGGAAAACAAATTAGACCAATTAGAAAATGTAATGAATATTAATAATTCACTCAAAATTAAATATGATCCATAGATATAATTCACTAAAAGGAATAAGGTTCAAATTGGCCACTGAACGTAACGTGAAAATGCAATTAGACCACTGAACAAAAAAAAAAAGTGCAATTAGACCACTGAACACTCCGAAAACGTGCAATTAGGCCACTGAACACTCCAAATGTATGCAATTTTACCGGATAGCAGGTTACCATCAATTTTAGCAGGTTACCTACTTACGTGGCAGCTGAGTTGACATTTTTAATAATTTTCAATAAATTTTAATAATAAATTTTTTTAAAAATTAAAAAAATAAAAATAATAAAAATAAACCCTGTCGTTTTTTTAAATTATTATTAAAATTTATTAAAAAGTATTTAAAATTATTAAAAAATGTCAACTCAGCTGCCATGTAAGCAAGTAACCTGCTAAAATTGATGGTAATCTGCTATCAGGTGAAATTGCATACATTTGGAGTGTTCAGTGGCCTAATTGTACTTTTTGTTGTTCAGTGGCCTAATTGTATTTTCAGGTTACGTTTAGTGGCCAATTTGAACCTTATTCCATATTTAAAATATCTAAAATTTCAGCACTAGATGCGTACATCTACACATTGACTATTAATTGGGCAATTATTTGATCGAATTCAAGCAATGATAACATTAGAAAATACAATCGATCCAACTCAATTCATCAATTGCATTATATAATATTCGATGTAATAATTTATATAAGTATATATCGATCTAAATATTCTTAAAATATTTTAACAAATTCATTCCGTGCATCGCACGGGCGCAAATACTAGTATACTTATTGACAGGATAATAGGGCTGGCACCCGACCCGGATCACAAATGGGCATCTGACTCAGCATCACATGGGAACCCAACTGGCAAAACTCCAACGGGCAGAATTCCAACGGCTGTCACCTTTACTACCATTGAAGCCACCATTGATGTCACCATTGATGAGAGAGAATTAAAGGCTTAACTCCCCATTTATGCTTCATGTTGTTACCATTAGCAACTTTTGTATAAGTAGGGGCTCCCCTCAGCTTGGAGGGGGACGTTCAATACTCTGGACAAAGACACTGTATTTTCTATACTGAGACAAAAGCAATACAACTATTGTTACTCTCTTATAACGTTATTATAGTATTATTATTACCGGTAACATTATTACCGTCATTGGTGCTTTCATTGAGAGCCTGAGTCCAATACTCAAGCAGGCTACGACACACACAACTCATTCCTCTTTCAACAGCAAGCTTGAAAGAATGGTGTCCCGCAGCTCCCATGGTTCCCGCAACGTGAACAATGGCAATGCCTCAGGTGACCTCCGGGACCAACTCACCAACAATCGCAGAGGGGACCTCCGAGAACAGCTCAACAACGGGAGGCCCGGGGACCTTCGAGACCAACTCAACAATGGAGGAGACCTTCGAGACCAACTCAACAATGGAGGGGACCTCCGAGACCAACTCCACAATGGAGGGGCGAACCAAGTCATGAACCTCCAGGCGACCATTCAACAAGCAGTGACGGCGGCGCTAAACCAAGTGGCGGTGGGACTGCAAGGCCAAGTGCCCCCGCCGCGGCCCCAGGAAATAGGGGTGGAGACCCAAAGAAGTGGACCGGCCAGACGACAACCAGGCCCTTCCCAATCTGCACCAGAACGATTGGGACAGAGGGCGCCCGTGCGGCAAAGATTAGGATCACGGGCCGAGGGATCCTCTACCAGAGGTCCTCGCCAACACAAAAACAGAGAATCCGAGAGATCACCCACAGAGGAGGTGGGCAAGTCTCGGGAGCCGACCCCACGCCAACACGTTGATGAGTCGGCCTTACGTCGACACTTGGAGGAGCGACGTGTCGAAGAGCCAGCTCCACAACGGCACTCGGCGGGGAAGCGACGCGTTGATGAGCGGGTTCCACACCGACACTTGGAGGAGCGGCAGCCGGCCTCGCGCCGGCACCCTGATGAGTCGGCCCTGGTCGAGAGGCTGCAGAGAAGAATCGAGGAGTTAGCAAGAAGGGTGGAGGCACGGGAGCAGTCGCCGGAACCCGAGGTACGGATGGCAGCACCATTCTCCCCAAGCATCATGGACGTACTTTTGCCGAGGGACTTTAGGTTGCCCGCCATCAAGGAGTACACGGGGGGTCACTGACCCACGCGTCCACATGACGAGGTACAAGGCTGTTATGGTAATGATCGGGGCAGGGGACGCCATCATGTGCTGAGCGTTCTTGTCCACCCTGGATGGAGCGGCCCAAGACTGGTTCAACACCATCCCTGATGGGTCGATCCAAAACTTTGGGGAGTTGTCCAAGAGCTTCCTGACATACTTCTCTGGTAGCATACATCGTAAGAAACCCTTCTCTCACCTCTGTGTAGTGAAGCAAGATAGAGGCGAGAGCCTCAAAGACTTCCTGATAAAATGGAAAAAGGAAGTCAATAATGTCTACGACTTCGACTCCAAGGCGGCGATCCCGATATTTATCTATGCCTTAAGATCAGGGTATTTCCACAAGCAGTTGAACGCCCACCACCCCCCGCTCTTACGAAGATCTGATAAGGACGGCTAGCCGCTATACCGAAGCAGAGGACGTCGACAGGAAGAAGAAGGACGAAGAGGATGGTAGGAAAGGTGGAAAGCCTGGGAAAGCGGGTCCGCCCAGCCAGGCACCACTCTCGAACCACCCGACCGCAGGGAAAGGCCGAGACCACGAACGACCTCGCCTGGTCCCCTTGCGTAATCTAACTCCTCTTACCCATCCCGTCAGTTTCATTATAAAGCAAGCTGAGGAGATGGGAATGGTAGAATTCCCCGAGGAGTGCATGAAGGTCTCCCCAAAGGCAGACCAAACAAAGTACTGCAGGTTTCATAGTCAAGCCGGCCACGATACGGATGAGTGTCACGTTTTGAAGAGACAAATAGAAGAACTCATCCAACATGGCTACTTCCGACATTTCGTCAAGCGATCCAAGCAGCAGCAACAGCCGCAACACAATCCACCAAAAAATGTCTAGAGGAATGAGGATGGCACCGAGCCGTCCACCTCGAACGCCAAAAAAAGAGACCACGACCAAATATCTGAGCAGAATGATAGCGAAAAAGAAACCGAGGTGGCGCCCAGACAACAAAAGAAGCACACCATACACTTTATCTATGGTGGACACGCCCGTGGAAAGAAAGAAGTGGAGCCGACAGCTATACGTGGAAGAAGTGGTGAGTCTTCCTAGAGAAAAGAAACAGAGACAGGAGGCCATCACCTTCTCTGATGATGACCTCCCAGAGGGCCCGTTATCCCATCGTGACGCCCTGGTGATTAAGATGGACGTCAACGAGGAGATGGGAATGGTAGAATTCCCCGAGGAGTGCATGAAGGTCTCCCCAAAGGCAGACCAAACAAAGTACTGCAGGTTTCATAGGCAAGCCGGCCATGATACGGATGAGTGTCACGTTTTGAAGAGACAAATAGAAGAACTCATCCAACATGGCTACTTCCGACATTTCGTCAAGCGATCCAAGCAGCAGCAACAGCCGCAACACAATCCACCAAAAAATGTCTGGAGGAATGAGGATGGCACCGAGCCGTCCACCTCGAACGCCAAAAAAAGAGACCACGACCAAATATCTGAGCAGAATGATAGCGAAAAAGAAACCGAGGTGGCGCCCAGACGACAAAAGAAGCACACCATACACTTTATCTATGGTGGACCCGCAGGGGGCGACACGCCCGCGGAAAGAAAGAAGTGGAGCCGGCAGCTATACGTGGGAGAAGTGGTGAGTCTTCCTAGAGAAAAGAAACAGAGACAGGAGGCCATCACCTTCTCTGATGATGACCTCCCAGAGGGCCCGTTACCCCATCGTGACGCCCTGGTGATTAAGATAGACGTCAACGATGTCATGGTCCACCGCATCTTAATCGACACAGGAAGCTCAGTCAATGTGATGTATTACGATGCCTTCACCAAGTTAGGGATACCTAGGAACCAGCTCAAAGAAGTACGTACCCCACTCTCTGGATTTACGGGTGATTCAATGGAGACAGAGGGGTCAGTGGTCTTACCAGTGGAGATAGGCACGAGCCCTAACATTCACAAACTTGACGTAGAATTCATCGTGGTAAGACTCGCTTGTGCGCACAACATCATATTGGGGAGGCCGGCACTGGAGGACCTCAAGGCCATAGTGTCGGTGGAACACATGTGTATGAAGTTCCATACTCCGAATGGGATAGGAGTCGTCAGAGGAGACCAGCGAGCAGCCCGCAGTTGTTACTTAAAAGCATGCAAAAAGATTGGCAGAAAGGATCTACAAGTCCACACCATCTGCAAGGATGATCGATCGGGTATGCAGCTCAGAACGTTTAGTTAGATATTATTAGTAATACTTTGTAGTCGTGGTCCGCCCAGACCTGTAAACAATATTTTGTAATCATGGTCTGCCCAGGTTACTTTGATCAAATAAAAGGTTCTCAACACCACCTTCGATCAACCAAAAGCCGGCCGACGCCGCATTGTAAAAAAAAAAAAATAAAAAAATAGAGAACTGAGTCCTCGGCCACGGGTTGGCCGAGACACAACTCGGGTGGCCGAGGCCCAAAGAGCCGAAGTCAGCCTCGGCTAAAAAAAAAAAAAAAAAAAAAAGGGTCGGGCAGCGCCTCAGCCACAGGCATAATAGGGCTGGCACCCGACCCGAATCACAAATGGGCATCTGACTCAGCATCACATGGGAACCCAACTGGCAAAACTCCAACGGGCAGAATTCCAACGGCTGTCACCTTTACTGCCATTGAAGCCACCATTGATGTCACCATTGATGAGAGAGAATTAAAGGCTTAGCTCCCCATTTATGCTTCATGTTGTTACCATTAGCAGCTTTTGTATAAGTAGGGGCTCCCCTCAGCTTAGAGGGGGACGTTCAATACTCTGGACAAAGACACTGTATTTTCTATACTGAGACAAAAGCAATACAACTATTGTTACTCTCTTATAACGTTATTATAGTATTATTATTACCGGTAACATTATTACCGTCACTTATAAACAAACAAACAAACATACGTGTGTGTGTGTGTGTGTGTGTGTGTGTGTGTGTGTGTGTGTGTGTGTATATAGTGAAAGGTTCCCGTGCGGATGTGTGGTGAATTAATGTGCGTGAGATTTGTACTCAATGTGCGTGACTGTTGTGCGTAATATGCCTGAGATTTATACTTAATGTGCGTGAATGTGTAAAATGCAGCAGAAAATATTGATGTCAGTTTCTTCCCCATCCGCAGTAGCCATTGCCCCCTCCCTGATGATGATGATGCGGAGATGGGCTATGGTGGTTAAGAATTATAGGAATAATACAACAGAAATCCACACTTAGCTGCTGTGCAAATTTTACTGTGCGTGCGTCATCTATATAAACATTCAACTGCACTGAAGGTAGCTGATAATCCAGAATCTATGGCCAAATCGAAGGAAGAAGTAACAAGAAGCTTGGGCGTTAATGTGCGTGAGTTTCTGTTCTGCTTCTTTCTGAGCTCGTAATTCTGAAATACTCACGCACATTAAGCACAAATCTCACGCACATTAAACACAATACTTAGGCACATTAAGTACAAAACTCACGCATATTAACATGACGCACATTAAGTACAAATCTCAGGTACATTACGGACAACACTCACGCACATTGAGTACAAATCTCACGCACATTAATCCACCGCACATCCACACGGGAAGCACTCATATGCACGGGAACCTTTCACGATATATATATATATATATATATATATATATATATATATATATATATATATATATATATATATATATATATATATATATATATATATATATATATATATTTTGATTCCTGTGATAACATGTCTTCCCGTGCGGTCAATGCGGCATACACCATTAGGTATGCATAAATGCACCATACAATGTTCGAGAATACACTAGAATCAAATGCACCACACAAAAAAAAATAAAATACACCACACATAATGATGTATTCTCAAACACTGTGTGGTGCATTTATGCATACCTAATGGTGTATGCCACACTGACCGCACGGGAGGACCTGTTCTCACAGGAACCAAAAAATATATATATATAAATTAAATTAATATAAAATAAATTGATACACACATAAGGGTAATTTTGATATTTAATACAATTAACTATTCCGGATAGTACAAAAATAGATAATATTATGAGAGCCTTAAGAATAGATATTCCCATGGCAAGGAAATAACAAATTATATGAAATTCTATTTCGTGCTTTTAAAAATGAATCAAATACCGAAATGCACTTATTCCACAGAATTCTATTTCATTTTCGATCTATTCCGCAAACCAAACACCACCTTATCTCCTTTGTCAATTAATAAACAAATCATTACAACCAGGTTAGATTTAAAATGATTAAATTGGATGAAATTTAACATAAAAAAATCAAATTTGGTATATATTTATTAAATTTAAAAGCTTAAATAAAATTTTAACAATACTGAAATATTGGAATTTATTTTATGAACAAGTCATTTTTATTTAAATATTGTTTGTCGCTCTTTTGTTTAATAAAAGTTGTCATCAATTGCTTTGTTGTTAACATTTTTTGATAATTATTAATATTCATTTTATTGATTAACTAAATATTTCAAAATTTAAGGGATGACGACGAAATCAAGAATCAAGAATATGAATTAAAGCCCGCATGAGTAGCTCAACTGGTCATAGAGGTGAAACTTTGGAAGAATGACCAGGGATCGAGTCTCACCAGCGGCAGTGTGGGAGCAACCTCTCAAAGTGAGGGGGGCTCCTTGTGCGCAGTGAGTACTGGTTTAGGACCCGCACGGGTAAGTGGGCAGATTCCTTGTGCGCACCGGCATTTGGCCCTGTTTACTAACGCATTGAGTCACCGTGATTTACATCCTCCCACATGCTCTCGGGTCGGAGTGTGGGGGGCCCTTAGGGTTGGGGATTCAGCCTTTTGGGGTAAGAATACCTGTCTACTAACGCATTGAGTCACCGTGATTTACATCCTCCCACATGCTCTGTCGGGTCGGAGTGTGGGGGGCCCTTAGGGTTGGGGATTCAGCCTTTTGGGGTAAGAATATGAATTAAAGGCCCGTATGGGCAGCTCAACTGGTCATAGAGGTGAAAGTTTGGAAGAATGACCAGGATCGAGTCTCACCAGCGGTAGTGTGGGAGCAACCTCTCAAAGTGAGGGGGGCTCGGTCTAGCTAGCCTCTGTGGGAGCAACCTCTCAAAGTAAGGGAGGCTCCTTGTGCGCAGTAAGCAAAGGTCTAGCCTCTGTGGTTCATGTTCAGTTGAGTTACCATGATTTACATCCTCCCAAATGCTCTGTCGGGTTAATTTTTTCAGTTTCAAAACTAGCCCTAAAATAACAAATGTGCATCCTAAAAGTATAAATAATTTTTTTTCAAAAAAAAAAAACACAATAAATCACTGATTAATTAATCAACTAATCAAGTAATAAAACTAAAGCAAATACCTCAAATTTGAAAATTTTTGAAGTTAAATTGAATACTTGGTGCTTTTAATTATTATTATTATTTTTAAGGTCAACCAATGGATTGTATTCATAGATAAACTGAAATAGAGTCAAGTAGGACATCGTCCCAGTACATCGTAGCAGAAAGCGTAAAAGCTGCAGTAGCTAAGGTATGGGCTAATAAGTTCTGCAATCTAGGAATAAAAATAACAGAGCAAGAATTAAACGCAGACATATAAATTCTGCAACTATCTATGGCATAGCTAGTGTATGAACGAGATGGGTTGTCCGGTGCGGATAGGTAGCACTGTAACGTATGACAATCCATATATAGCTGTATAGACTGTTCACCCCGGTCCCTTAGCCAAGAGAGAGCCTCTTTACATGCAAACGCTTCGGCCATAAGTGGGGAAAAACAACTTAGAATAGGCGCGCTGAAGGCCGCTATAAAATGATCGTTGGCATCGAGTAGGACCGCCCCGACCGTAGCCGAGTTTGTTCCCTGGTGATACCCGGCATCCACATAACACTTCCTCGGCCTTACTATATTTGGTTGGTGCGGCGGTGAACCATGCAAATGGTTGGCAGTGGCGTGAGGCAGCATGTGGGGTGGCGGAATTTGGTTCGTCGCATGGTGACTCGGTAGTGGCGGTGCTGTAATAGTGTGGCCGTGAGACTGCCGGGCAGTGGTTCGGCTGTGGGCACTCCGCCATGCATTCATGGTGGCAGTGGCCGCCGCAAGAACAGACTTTGGTCGCGGTAGACAGGCATCCCACACAGCTCCATTCCGTGCTCTCCAAATATGATATAAAATTGCAGCTGCGTAAATAATTCCATTAGTGTCTAGAACATTCATGATTGCACTAAACCATTCATGGAAAATATTTGTTATAATATTGGGGAGTGATAGGTTGGATTGAGACCATATGGAGCTTGAATAGCCACACAATACTAATGAATGCATAGCATCCTCATTCATGATCCTACACACGGCACACATCGGATCAACTTCCACTCTCTTTATAAGCAAATTATTGGTAGTGGGTAGGATATCACTAATAGCTCTCCATAGGAAGGTTTTCCATTTGGGTGGAATTTTTAACTTCCATAGAGTGGTCCAATTGCTAAATGCCCCATCATTATTATTCTCATAATTTCCAATAATGTATCTATAGCCATTCTTGACAGAGTAACAACCATTTGGATCCCCATACCAATACCACATATCATCATAATCTGGAGAGATTGGAATTTTTAGGATTTTAGGTATATCAACTGGCAGGAAAATATCAGTGAGAATATGTTGGTCCCTTGAACCAGTATCCTGGTCAATCAACCCCTCAACCCTTGCTCCAGCTAACTATGGCAGCATCTCAGTTTGAATCATAGGATTCTGTTCATCCTGTAGCTAAGGGTGCTCCCAGATTAAGGTAGATTTTCCATTCCTAACTTGCCGTCTTACCCCACTGCATATTAAATTCTTAGCTACCATAATACTGCGCCAGCAATAGCTGGGATTATTTCCTAGATATGCCTCAGAAAATGTATCCTTAGGATAGTATCTGGCCTTATAAATGCGCGACACCAACGAATCAGTTTTAGTAAGCAATCTCCATGCCTGCTTACCTAGCATTGCCAAATTGAAAGCCCTCAGATCCTTGAACCCCAGGCCCCCATATTTTTTCGGGATGCATAACCTATCCCAAGCCTTCCAGTGAATTCCCCGATCAGTTCCTGATCCCCACCAATAGCGGTTCATTACCCTTTCAATGGCTGTGCAGACAGATGTAGGTAGTAAGAAAACACTCATTGAAAAGGTGCTTTTAATTATTTAAAACTTGATAAATGAAATAAGTTAATAAAGAATGGTAAAATTTGATTACTTGATTTATTATTATTTTTATTTGATAAAATTGAACTTTAATATATGGTTTGGACTCATTTAATATATACATAAATACATAATAAACTTTTTTAAAAAAATTAGAAGAGTGTCAAATAGTGTTTTTATCCATATTAAAATTATATATATATATATATATATATATATATATATATATATATATATATATATATATATATATATATATACACACACACACACACACACATATATGTGTGTGTGTGTGTGCACCGAAAAAGGTATTTTTTTTTCTAATACAATTGATTACACTAGCACAAAATGGACCAACAAATTTTGACTTGAAACCTGTTGTAAATAAAATAGACGTCTAAAGTCGTGAGGTAGTATTATGGTAAGCACTAGATGAAAAAATGACTTTAGGTGTTTGTTGTAAGTCACAATAGATATTAAAATGGTTTGAAATTATTTTTAACAAATCAAAATTATGTTGTAACCTATCACAGATTCGTAAAATCATATTTAAAAAAAAATCTTTAAGAGACTCTAATCAAAGTCAATAGAGTCTTTGATTTCTCTCTTTTCATAAATTATTCTTTATTTTTCTCTTTTTTAATAAATTCTCTCTCTTAATATCTAAATGATGCTCTCTCTACTAGGAAGATTGGGAATTGACACTCTTCCTCATTCCTCATCCAAATTTATCTATCATCAAATTCAAGATTTGTATTCATTCATTTCTTCTTCCTCTAATTTGACTCACATTTTCTCTCTCTTTTAATTGCAATGCTGCCGTTTGCCTTTCAGAAAAAGTCAAAACAAGTTTTTTAGCATCATTGCTAACGAATTGTTAGTGTTTTTTCAACTATGAGCAAAACAACGTTGAAATTGAGTTGGTAGCGTTTAGATCTCAACGAGGTACCTTTTAGATTGTCAGTTTTTTTTTGTTTGACGTTGTCGTTATTTAATGTTGTCGATGCTCTCTACTTCACCATTCGATGTCACAACATAGGGGAACAAAAATTCCTGTTATGATTTGCTAGTGATGACGGGGAATATCAAAGCTTTCTAGTTTGTAGTCTTCTTGTTTGTTATTATTATTTTTCTATATTCCCATGCAGATGCACACAAAATTTGGATCTTCACTATGTTTTTTGGAAACTACAATTGTATTTGTGATGGAATACTCATATTTTTTTCTATATCAGTCTCTACTGTTACTGAAAGAGTGAGATTTTCTTTGTTTTTTTTTTATTTGGCTGTTACCGGTGTTGAAATTTTTTCTCAAATTGAAATAAATCGAATATAAAAATTCCTAAAAAATGGTGCGATCATTTAAAAAAGGATCAATCTAAGGAATGTGATTCACACTTTCCTTAAAACCAATTCACTTCATCCCGAGGGTGCTAGGAGCATTGAAGCGTCAGTTTTGCATGATAATAAAATGAATTAAAACAATATATTCGAGCACTCAAATATATTGCTTTCAGCGAACTAGAACAAATGTGAACACTAGAGAGAGAATTTTCAAGGTATACCATTTTTTTCGAAAATTGTTTGCCTAAAACTACGTATATATAGGAGATGCAAAATTAATACTCCATCAGTCCTATTTTACTTGTCTTGTTTGCGATTCATTTGGTCAAACCAACTATTTCTTCTTTGCTTATTTTCTTTAGTATTTTTTATTATTTTTAATTTTTTTCTTTAATAGTACTTTTAATGTAGTTTCTAAGTATATAAATTTTATATAATAATACTAAACTTAACATTATGAAAAATTGAACAAAAATAACTTTAGTCAAGCCTCATTAACTAAACCTGACACATAAAATGAGACGGATGGAGTAACATTTATGACACTTAATTTTGTAATCTTTACACTTATCTGAAATTAATAACGATAGCTACATAATTAAATTTGTAGTTGCAAAATTAAAACTACAATTACAAAATTAAATATAAGGTTACAAGATTAAATTTGTAATTACAAAATTAAATCTAAAATAAATTGGAGTAAAATTATGTAACTCCAAAAATTGACAAGATTTAATTTGTTCAATTAATTTCAACAAACATTGCAAATATGTAGAGATGCTCTAATAGTAAAGGTTTCTATTCGGCAAATTGGTGAAACCCGAAAAGGTTACACACCAGTAGAAACTACTATTTTGAAAGACTTCAACTTTCAAAATACAAGTCTCGAATGGTAAACTTGATCAGTTTCGACAGACATATCTGCTTGGTAAACAAACTAATTTGTAGACGACTTTATTGGTATATACAGTTGATAAGTGCCAAAGATACTATGTCTTGTGTGGTATCTTAGAGGCATTTTGTGCTTTAATTGGACTCATTTAAGCTTGTTATATGATTAGAATAACCTAATTTGCATAATTTTAGGAATAAAGACTAATTGTGGTTGCATTTATGCAATATAGGAAAACAATGTCATTTTAAGGACACTTCAGCAACGTCTCGGCATTGTGATCACATCTCAGTCTAGGAGTGTCCAAATGAGGTGATTCAAGTGGTATTGGAATGAAAACTCAAAGGGCTACAACTTTTCTAGAGATCACAAGGTCTAAATCAGGCATCTTCAGGGTCAAATTTGCAGATTACCTTGAACGCTCGTGGAGAAACTTGCAGAAAGTTGTACTCGAGCTTGCACGCGCGTGATGAGCTCGTGCACGTCTCCATAAACGATCCTTAGTGAATGATTGAGGGCTATATAAGCGTAAAGGATATACATAGTTAGAGGAGTTAGATTGAGTTTGCCTTGGGAGGATACATGAATGACTTTAATTGCTTATAGGAAGTGAAATAATGTGATTGATGGATAAGTATCCTTGTTGGAAGTGGACTTTGTATAGACTCTTGCATGGTGATGGCCACACTATGATAGCTTTTCTACTTGCAATTCCCACCTTACGTCGAAAGGCGGAGCTCGAAAGAAGGCATAGACATAAGGTGTTCGATAAAATGTCTTGAGTAATTAAAGTTGCTACCAAAGTAGAACTTGAATTACACAATAGGCTAATAACAGTGATTGGCTTAGCATTGGGTAAAATGCTTTCCAAGGATCACGATTCAATGCATTGCGCCAATTCCTACTTAAGACTCTTCATTGCATCTGAACAAGGAAATCCTGATCCAATCACATCCATTTCCCTTTATTTTACTTACTTGCTTTCTATTTTACTTATTCTTGCAACCTTGTTACTTGATGATATTATTGATAATCTTGAGACCTTGCTTCTTGATGCCTCTCCACCCTTGTGCTTAGCCACACTCTACTCACTCCCATGTGTCATCCTTGAGAGACGACATCCTGGGGAAGCTTCACTTTCCTCACATTTCTTTCCACCACACGCATACTACGATTGTCAAAATGACATCATTACCGGGGATGGCAACTGGTGTTGATTAGGGTGCTATCTTGGTTGACATGAGCATGGGTTTTGGCAAAGGAGACTTGGTTAACTTTTTGCTTACTTGCATTTTACTTTCCTTGCATTTGATTTTTGTTGTTTCAATTACTTTCATTGTTTACTTTCTTTGTATTTCCTTTCATTACTTCAAGTGCATTGTGTTTTCCCATTTGGTTGTTTGTTTTGCATTCACTTTTTATTTTCAGATTAAAAAAAAATATTGCATTGTGTTTTTCATTTGGGTGTTTGTCTTGCATTTCCTTTCATTCTAGTCCCTATTACCTGTGCTCATCTTTTTGAGCACTCACAACTCACAAGCAACTATTTTTAGTTGCATATAATTGCTTATTTTTTGTGATTGAAGGATTGACTTAAGAAGATGTATTCTAGGTACCAAAGAGGAGGATATGATGAGACACCACTCTATGATGCCTATTCACCTCAAGAAGTGGAATACTACATGTCATCACGTCCTTACCCTCCAAGAGTTTATTCCTACAACCCCTACCCTCCACACCATCATTACTCCTCACCCCCTCTATAGGTTCATGAGCACTAACACTATCCCCCCTCTCCAAATCGTCATTATCCTTCACATTCATCATATGTCCATGACTAACACAACTATCCACTTTACCCAAATTCTTACCACAAAGAAGAGAGATTTTCTTACTGATACACTAAGGTATCTAAAGTATTTTTTGAGCAAGTACAAGCTCCTTATGCCGTACTTTCAAGCGTATGAGACTTCGGAAACAATTAATAAAAATAGAGGAAAGGCAAATTCTTATTTGTCTTGCACATTCGTCATACAAATACATCTCTTTTATAGCTGCTAAGTCTAACTTATTTAGGAAATGAAATATGGAAATTGCATGCTTCAGGGAAGTAAAAATCAAGGAATCGATATGATGAGAAGATTCCATGCCAATTGATAATTTCTTCCATGTATGAGTCCTCAAATTGGTCTCTACCCTTAAAAAAAAGATTCATTCCTTTTCTGTCGCCTAATTCGACTTGACCATCGTACTTTCGGTTGCATGGGTCTTTCCCGTTGATTGGTGATCGTATCATCTCCCTTGCCTTGAGAAACCACCTCGTCCACGAGGTGTAAGTTTGAATTTATAGCATTGATCACATTTACTGGTTCCCACGTTGCATCTTCTTTGCTGCCATCACTCCAATGAACCACAAATTATTTTTCCAGCATACCATTGCGCAGCACTTGTCGCTCTGCCAGAAGTGCCATTGGTTTGGATATTGGTTTACCATCTTCAAATTCTAAGGGTAGGTGCACAATGACCTGTGTGGAATCCCCCTTAAAGGTCTTCAAAAGGGAAACATGAAACTCAAGATGTATCTAGGCTCCTTTTGGAAGTTGTAATCAATATGCCACTTTACCAATGCGTTCCAGTATAAAAAATGACCCATAATACCTGCATGCAAGCTTTTGGTGTGGCCTTCGTATAACCGAGTGTTGTCTATATGGCTGTGACTTTAATAAGACGAGATCACCCACGTAGAATTCCAATTCTCTCCGCTTTTTGTTAGCTTTTTACGTTATACGGTGTTGTGCCTTTCAAAGATTTTCACGATGGAGCTTAAATAACCGATGAAGATCCCGAAGTAGTGTATCAACAGCCGGAACATTGGATGAATCTAGGTTATATGGCAACAATGTTGGTGGTGCATGATCGTAGAGAGCATGGAATAGTGATGTCTAAGATGTTCAGGAAATGACGTATTGAGACAATATTCTTCCCAGTTTAGGAATGATTTCCATGACGATGGTCTAACATGCGTAAATGCTCGTAAGTATTGCTCTACGCCATGTTTTGAGCACCTCTGTTTGCCCGTCTATTTGTGGGTGATATGCAGTGTTATTACGGAGAGATGTACCACTTAAACGAAAGAGCTCTTTCCAAAAGGTACTTAAAAAAACTTTGTCTCGGTCTGAGACAATGGATGCTGGAAACCCATGTAACTTCACCACAATATTGACGAATAAAGCTGCCGCTTTAACAACATTAAACGATGAAGGCAAACACCCCAGATGGGAGTACTCCGTCAATCTATCCACCACAACCATTATCACACCACAACACTGTGAAAGTGGGAGGCCTGCGATAAAATCCATAGTAACATGTTCCCATACCTGAGACGTTATTGGTAGTGATTGTAAAGTACCAGCGGGCGGTTACGTTGACTATTTGGTAGTTTGACAGGTTGTGCAAGAAGCCACGAAATTCTAAACATCCACTCGCATCTGTTCCCAAAATAAATTGGCGCAAAGTCGTACTAATGTTCGCTTGACCCCCACATGACCCGCCATCGAGGTTTCATGACACTCATGATGTAGTGATTGTTTGAGCGGAGATGTGATACTAATATAATATCGAGATTTATAAAATAAAATACCATCACAAACATGTAAGTTGGGTTGAAGAATACCTTCTTTTAATTGCTGGTGTATTGCAACCAAGTCTGCTTGATGTTGATTTTCAGCACGAATAGCATCAAGTAGCGAAGGAATGAGGTGAAAAAGGGCCATTCATGGCAGTACCTTCATCAACCTCACCATGCCGAGACAGAGCATCCGTGACCTTATTAGCAACCCCTGGTTGGTATTGAATAATAAATGGATACCCGTGAAATTTCCGTACATATTGATGCTGTTCAAGCGTCTGAATGACCTGCTATAATAATTCTTTCAAACTCCGATGATTTGTTCGAAGGGTGAAAACATTCCCCAATAAATATTGTTGCTACTTGGACACTGCTTCAATGATGGCATTGAGTTCCTGCACATAATCAGATGCAGCCTGTAACTTGGCTTCTAACTTCTTGCTAACAAATGCCAAGGGGTGGCCATCTTGCATAAGAGCAACACCCCCACCTACTGATGTGATGCGTTAGTTTCCACAACGAATGGTAGTGAGAAGTCTGGCAATCGTAGCGCTAGGGCTTGCGTCATTGCTATCTTAAGGGCATTGAATGCACTTGAGCCCACATCTAACCACTCGAAAACCTCTTTCTTTAGTAAATCCGTGAGGGGGTGGGGTGGGGGGGGGGGGGGGGCTGTAATAGTCGCATAGTGCTGCACGAAACGCCTATAATATCCCAGCAATCCTAAAAAAACCCCACAATTGTTTGGGCAAAATTGGTAAGGGCCAATCCACCATGGCAGAAATTTTTCCCGGATCAGGATTCACGGTACCGTTTGTAATTATATGGCCAAGATAGTCGACTGTATCTCTGCAAAAAATACACTTTGTAAGTTTAACAAAAAATTGTTGTTCTGCAAGTGTGTCTAAAATGATGCGCAAATGGTGCACATGAAGCTCCAGCGCCGAACTATAGATTAAAATATCATCAAAGAATACGAAAACAAAATGTCGTAAATATGATTAGAAAATTTGGTTCATAGTGGCTTGAAACGTTGATGGATCATTGGACAACCCAAATGGCATAACCAAGAATTCGTAGTGACCATCATGGGTGTGACATGCCGTTTTGAAAATATCCTTTTCTGCCATGCGAATCTGATGATAACCTGACTGTAAATCTAACTTGGTGAACCATCGTGCAAGGCCTAACTCATCAAATAATTCGTCAATAGTAGGGATGAAGAAATGGTCACCGATCGTGAGCTTGTTAAGAGCTTTATAATCTACAAAAAAAATAGAAACAACCATCCTTCTTTTTTACTAGCAGCACTGGCGATGAAAATGAGCATTGGCTTGGACGGATAACACCATTGTCAAGCATCTCATGAACCATCTTTTCAATTTCTTTCTTTTGGAAATGTGGATACCGATATAGACATACATTGACTAGAGCCGAACCGGGGTTGAGATGGATATGATGGTTAAATAATCAACGCTTCGGTAGTCCAATTGGTGAACCAAATAGATTAACATGATGTTGAAGGACCTCCAAAATTTTGTCAAGTAAATCAGACGGCCAAGACACAACTATTCGTGTATCCTGCTTCTCTGGCTTCAAAGGAGAGATTTTATAGGAGACATGCTCACCCCTCCAATCAAACTCCATTAAAACACTTGTATAATCATGGGTTACCTTCTCAAGCTCTTGAAGCCATTGAACACCCAGAACTATGTCGGGACCCTTAATCGACAAAAGGAAAAGATCCGTTGTGAAGGGATGGTCAGGTAACCATAACGGAACGACATCACATTTTTACGTACAACGCAAGGAATCACTATTGCCAATATAAACGCGAAATGCAGAAATAGAGCAAATTGGTAATTGTAACTGTTTTGCAACCTTGGGTTGAATAAAATTATGTGTATTGCCACCATCAATTAAAATCTGCAGACTATTACCATGGACAATACTAGTGAGGCGCAAAGATCTCGGTGCTCCTGGTCCTGCCATTGAATTCAAACTTAAGAATTCACTAGTGAAAATCTCTCATTGGTTGTTGTTCTTCATCTTGGGTATCCTCCTTTGTGCACATTAGAAGGAGAAAACAGTTGGGATATTTGTGATTCTTGGACCATTTTCGGTCACAAGTGTAGCATTCTCCTCGGGTAATTTTCGCTTGTCGTTCCGTCACAGTGATGTGGACAATTGGCAAGGGTTTGGACATCGGAGTAGAATGAGAGTTTGGTATTGGATGAAGGGAACATGAAGATGGTGGTGGTAACATGGTAGAAGTAGGTAATGCCGTAGGAGTGGTACGGAAGTTGTTTCGAGAAGGAGTAATGGCCCGTTTGGTTCGCGGAATCAATTTAGAGGGAATAGGAATGTTATTCCATAGGGAATGGAATGGGTAAGGAATATAATAGGATTTGTATTATGTTGTTTGGTTCGCTGAAGGAATGGACTTTAGGAATTGTATTCCAACGTTTGGTTGGTTAAGGAATAGAAACAGAATATATGTTTAAAAGACATAAATGTCCTTGTATAAAATATATTACTATTACTATTACTATTACTATTACTATTGCTATTGCTATTGCTATTGCTATTGCTATTGCTATTACTATTGCTATTACTATTACTATTACTATTACTATTACTATTACTATAGCACATTAACAAAAGGAAAAGAGTGGCCACATAATATATTTGCAAATTAAGACTTCTATCTACAGCAGCTCACCCATCAAGGCATCAACTCCATCAGACTGTCCGCGACTCCATTGCAATCGTGATCGAAGCCTCGCCGGCGGGCAGGAGCTATGGTTCCGCAGGGGGGAACAATCAGCCGTGACCACACCAAGGCCATCGCCACCAGCCCCTTCTTTGTCAGCGACCTCTGTTGGCCGGAAATTGAACGGCTGCGCAACAACCTCCGATCCGGGAATTCCGGCGATCGCCGACGATGATCCGACCAGCGGTGAACGCTCTCTGGACATCCCCGACACCATCCACACCATCTGATCCCCCATGCAACGACTCCATCACCGGGGAAGCTTTGAGTGACGAAGTCTGGGTCCAATTGCGAGAAGCCTCAGCCGACCTACGAACCTGAATTTCGAAAAATCCATGAAAGATGTGTGTTATATATCTTAGTAATCTTTGTCTTCTTTTCTTTTGCCGCATATTTTCAGTGATTTTGATCTCGATTTCGATTTTTCACGCCTTTATTGCATATAATTAAAAAAAAAAAGATAAAAGAATTGAAGATACTATTTGAAGCTCTGCAGATTCTGCATATATTGGTTGGATATATTTAAACACAGCATATATTTGGCTGTTGAATCTCATTGCAAAAATTGTAAATTTATTACTTTTTTGGGGGAAAACATTTTTTAGGTCCCGAAACACTAAAATTGCAGTGCTTTAGTGAACCAAAACAACGTATTATTAGAAGAATATCTTTGTTTGAAGCTATCTTTGTTTGAAGTTTCAATTTCTGCAAATGGCGGAAGGGATTGCGATAACAAAGAGGAAGAGAAAAATAGGCTAAAATGTTTAGATTAAAAAAAGGGTAAAATAGGAAATTAAATAAAACATCTATTCCTGATGACTCAGGAATAGGTTAATACCAAGGAGGGCCCTTGTAACACCCCGTGTTACGACCCCTAAGATCAATTAAATCATTTAATCAATTACCCAAAAGAAAGAATTAAAACACAAAATTAATTAGGAAAGGCCCACCATAGTCCACGGGCCCTTATCCCTAAACCCAACCCTTAGTCCCAAAAGAAATAGAATTAGCAAGCTCATAATATTAGTTCCTAACTAGGACTCCTAAATATATAAATAGGGGACTTAAGAGGCACCTAGAAACCCCCCACAAGAATAACGCCCCACCTCCCCAAAGAGCTCCAAGAATCCCCCTAGAAGAAATCAAGAAAGCAAGAAAGCTTAAAGAAAGACCCTTCATAGCCAAGGAATTAATTAAAGCTAAGAGGTAACCCATGTCTCAACAAAACCTATTTTCGTAGTTATGATTTCCCCCGTAGGTTTTCCCCATATTATTGTGTATCGATGATTTGTGATGTTATTATTGATGATTGATGGGACAATTCCATGGGTGATCTTGACATCGGGAGATTCTTGATAACTATGGTGTTCTTAACGATTATGTGGAGTTCTTAATGATTATATGGTGTTATTGATAATTGTATGGCGTGCTTGATGCTTATGTGTTATTCGTACCGAATCTTGTAATTAGAAGGCGAACCGTATTCTTGTTGATAAAAAGATAATTAGAACCCTAGGTTGATGTTCTTGTTGGCGTTCTTGATGCTTATGTGATATTCCTACCGAATCTTGTAATTAGAGGACGAATCGTATTCTTGTGGGATTAAAAATAATTAGAACCCTAGGTTATATCGTGGAATTCGTATGGTATTATTCTTGGTATATTGGGTGGGATTTCGCATGATTGGGTGTTTATTATGTCTAGAAAAGCATGATAGGTTATGTGCCGTTTGATTCTTGATTTTGATCCGTTAAATTGTCTACGTGTGTTATCAATTGCGTTTGAAAGTGTCTAAGCATGGTCTCGGGTTCCACGAAGGTTCCCGGGGCGTTTTTGGTGTTAATGAGTCAGTGGGGGGTAGGTGGGGGTAGGGGACCCGCCACCTACCCGCGGTCGAAAGGGACAGTTCCGGCAGCGGGCAGCCGGCGGGCGGGCAGCTGCCCGCCGGTGACCCGCTGCCCGGAACAGTGTTACCGGCGGGCAGCCGGCGGGTGGCCCCCCACCCACCGGCTACCCGCTGGAAATTCCCACTCTTGGGACCCCGACTTCCCCGTTTGATGTTTCCCCGACCCCCGTGGTGTCCCAACGGACTCCGTCTATCGTGCCTATGTCTAGTTTGATATTTCGGGTACCGTTCCTAGGTTGTATGAGTCTTATATATTGCATGCTAGTTGAATTGGTATCCCGCTGACCTAGGTGAAAGGAGTATGAACCCCTTAGGACTATTCTTAGCATGTGAAGGATCACGCATAGGTTTTGTTATACGTTTCCTCCCCTTCCCAATATGTTAATGTGGGTTGCATGTGCTTGCTACGTGTTATGTGTGCGTGTCACCCCGAATTGGTTGAGATCAATCGGGCTATACGGGCAGTCGGGTGGGCTGAGAACCATACCGGCTGTTAACCAGGCTAGTAGAGACCAGTCAGGTATATAAATATTATATAGGACTAAGTTCCACTATACGGGCAGTCGGATGGGCTGAGAACCATACCGGCTGTTAACCAGGCTGGTAGAGACCGGTTAGGTATATAAATATTTTATAGGACAAAGGTCCACTATACGGGCAGTTGAATGGGCTGAGAACCATCCCAACTGTTAACCAGGCTGGTAAAGACCGGTCAGGTATATAAATATTATATAGGACAAAGGTCCATCAGTCGGTTGCGATCGGCTCCTCCGTAATGTGAGACGGGGCAGGGTGCTGCGGGGCCGTGTCAGAGCTATATGCGCTGACCCTCATGTATGGGCGCCAACAAAGTGTGCTATGTGATGAGATATGGATGAGTTGTGTTTATGAGTATATTGGGGGATGTGACCATGGGAGTTATGTTGGGGATTGTTTACATTGGGTTATGATTATTAATTGTGCTCAGCTTTATCTGTCTTGCCTGTTGAGGATTGTATACGCCGTTATAACTGTTGCTTGTGTCTAGCCTTATCTGTCGAGTCATTCCCGGTTTTAAAAGCTAGAGTCTCGTAGGATATATCTTCATGCTTCAAAATGGTTTTCGTATATTTATATATATCACTATATGTAATGTATTTCAACGCGTTGGAGTGGGTTACCAGCATCTCTCGCTGAACAGATATATTTGGCTTTCAGGCACAGAAGAATAAGTCACTGGAGCGCGCTAGAATTTGGAACGTAGAAGTAGATAGTTTCCCTTTCGGCCTGCGTGCCATGTCATGCATTTACGTTTTGAGGATATTAGTTAGTTAGCCTGTGCACCTGAGTTCTCTAGCTCAGGTGTGGCATAGCACCCTGTACTCTTGTATTCTGTTTTTGGGATTTAATAAGATTTCACCCTTGTTTCATAAGTTTTAATTATCCTGAAAATCTGGGGTGTTACAGTTGGTATCAGAGCCTAAGTTTGACCCTAGGATAAGACTCTTAAGACCAGACTTTAGGACAATAGGCTCGGACTCTAAGTATTCAGGAACATAGGATTCAGGAATCTTAGGACACGCGGTGAGATTGTGAAACCCTCACATAACCCCCCTTACCTGGAGAAAGCTTTCCTCCGTTATCATGAAGAAGGACACCAAGCCCCAATTTAACGTTCTTATAAACATTGGCCCAGGACGACGACAACATGGCACCCAACAGAAGACAATTAAGAACCCCAGAACCCGCCGCGCACGACCCCCTAACCCAAACGCTACAACAACTAACACAAGTCGCCCAAGCACTGAGCGACGTGGCTCTCCGCAACGACAGGCCCCCACCACCTCCGTCGAACGCAAACGCAGACTTCGCCCGACAAGTCTCTAACCACCGACCACCCACGTTTTCAGGAGAGGAGGATCCTGTAATCCTGGAGGAGTGGATCCGAACCCTTGACAAAATTCTCGGGTTAGTGGAATGCCCAGAAGAACGCCGCGTGGAGATAGCCGCGTTCTACTTCGGAAACGAGGCCGATCTCTGGTGGATCCACGAGGGTCCCACTTACCAACAAGAACCAGGGTTCAACTGGAAACAACTCCAAACGCGACTACAAGAGAGATTCTATCCAACACACGTGAGAGCCTCCATGTACGAAGAGTTTCTCCATCTAAAACAAGGGACAACTACCGTTATGGAATACCACAAACGATTCCTTGAACTAGCACGCTTCGCACCCGAACTAGTCCCCACCGAGGTAACCAAAATAGAGTGATTCGTATCGGGCCTCAACTTTGAAGCCCGAAAAGCACTAGTGGTAAGTAGACCTCGGACCCTCAACGAGGCTTACTCCAGTGCCGCTAATCTCTACCGAATCCAACTACTCCAACGCGGGGTTCAGGAGCAAATGCGAAAGGGGAACCTCAGAGGAGGGGTACCACCAGTAAAAAGAACAAAAAGCGACGCCAACACAAGACCAAGTAACATGGCCAACCAAAGGCCACCTCCGTGGAACAACGACGCTAGCGCCAGGAGCTTTCCTTGCCCGAAATGCAACAAGAACCATAGAGGCAAGGATTGCATGGGCAAACCCTTGCGATGCTTCAACTGCGGAGAGGAAGGACACAAGGCCTTCCTTTGCACCCAACCCCAAAGACCACGCACTGCCACCATGGGACAACATGGGGGCACCGCTCATCAAGGAAACTACGACGCTCCCGGAAAAATATTCGTCATGAGCCGCACTCAAGCCGACCTCGGGAACGAGAGCAATCTCAAGGAAGGAAACCCAAGCCCAGAAGACGAGGACCACGCAAACCCCGTGGGAGAAAGCCAAGAAGACGAATTCTGTCTAGGTTAGGTTGGCAATTTCTTGTAATAACCTTCGTGATAGAACTACTTATTTAACTTAATTACTTCGAAGATATTATAAATAGAAGATCGGTTCAAAATTCGGCCTTATTTACGGGGGGGTAGAACTAAAACTATGCAAACTAGCCCAAGTCTCACCACTAGAAGACAAAAGAAGGAAAAAGATAAGGGCCCCATCATCATAAGGGATAGTGTTGCCAATGAGAATTGAACTCTTAACCTTCCACTTAAGGGACAAAACTCTAACCACTAGCCCATGAGTGTTTCTTAAAACCTCAAGGGAACACTCCCTTGTTAAAGCCCCTACAATCCCTAAAACCCCACAAAATCCCCAAATCAAAAACCCTTCTTCTTCTTCCCTTTCTCCTTCTTCTTCTCCACTCCCTTCCCTACTCTCCCTCACGCCCCTCGCTGCACCCCACCGGAGGAACCCCCCCAACCGCTCGACATCCCCACCAAGCCTAACGCCGCCGCCGGTCAACCTCTCCCCGCCGGTCCCACGCCGCCGCACCAGCACCCCGCCACCTTTGCCCGGTGAACACCCAGCCGCCGCCCGCTGCCACTCTTCGCCCAAGCACCCGTCACCACCCCTCGCCGAGCCACCTCCTCCCCTCGCCAGGTCACCACGGGAGCACAGCTCACCGCCGCCCACCTTGCCGCACGGAAAAACGCACCACCGGAGCCCCACCGGAAAAGTCGCCGGAAAAGCCACACCATCGGAGCACTCGCCGGAAAACGCCACTTGAAAGGAAAAGAAAATGCCGAAGAAACCCCTCGGAACCCGCACCCCAGAATGGAGCAACGCCGAATACACCGTGA
Source organism: Ipomoea nil (assembly GCF_001879475.1). Classification (NCBI taxonomy): domain Eukaryota; kingdom Viridiplantae; phylum Streptophyta; class Magnoliopsida; order Solanales; family Convolvulaceae; genus Ipomoea; species Ipomoea nil. The sequence continues at coordinate 1,378,535 of NW_017619207.1, read as the reverse complement.
TCGGAGGTAAAGCCCTTGAACCCGACCAATTCTCTCCGGAATTGGTTGATATGCTTAAACACCAAGGGCTTTTAGAAACATATCTCACCATCAAGGGGGATACGTACCCCGAATTGGTGAAAGAATTCTATCAACATCTTGTAGCCACCAAACGGAGTGACAAACTAGAAATCACCACCAAGGTCCGCGGCAAGGAAATTGTGCTCTCCGAAGGCCGTTTGGCCAAACTCTTGAAATTGACCACCACGGGTGTGTCAAACTACGACCGAAAGGGGTGGATCGATACCCAACACACGGGGTACAAGGACTACCTCAGGTACCTACTCGGGAAAGAGGACGGGTTCACCTCGGCCACGCGACCCAACCGGAAGTGGCTATCGGCGGAGCAAAAGATATTGGTTATGATTGTAACCGATAGCCTCTTGCCCACCAATAATAAGAGCAAGGACGTAGGGAGCTTAGAGTGCACCTTTGCCTAACTACTGAAACATAAAATCAAGTTCAACCTGCCGGCACTCATGCTAAAACACATGGAGTTTTGCAAGACAAACAACCGTCTTAGCCTACCCTACGGGATGATCCTAAGTTGGATCATGGAGAAAAAGGGGGTGGACCTAAGCCACACAGAGGTCAAGACCGCAAATGGCATGGTCTTTAACGCCCAAAACCTACACCGCAATGACATCTACTACACCGGGGGAGGACATTACCTCACCCTCGAAGAAGTCTGCCAAAAACCTGAGGAAGAGGGAAGAGAATTGGTCGACCAACTAGACATCTCCAACAAAAAGCTCAAACGGGCAATGCAAGATTGCGGAGTTCTGGAGGGAAATGAGAACCAGGAGGAGGAGGACGAGCCCAACCCAACAGTGCAACCACGATCGAGAGGAAATCCAAGGGAGCAAAACGAGGGCTCAATCAATGAACGCATACTCGCACAGCTCAACCGACAAAACCAAATCATGGAGGAAGGATTCACATCCCTGATCCGTACGACACGCGCACTAGATCAGAGGGTGGCAGTGATCGAGGCCACCTTGGGCACTCGCGGGGCATCCAGCTCAGGAGCAGGAGACCAAGGTAGACCTAAAACCCTTCTATCACAACACCACCAGAAATCCAGTCTACCCCAGCTAAGGCAAAAACGTGGGGCCACATTCCTAACCAGGAGGCCAAGATGCGGGATGCCTGGGGGTGAAAGAGTGGATTAACACACCGGGCTTCGAGACGAAGCCCCTCATAAGGGGGGGAGAGTGTAACACCCCGTGTTACGACCCCTAAGATCAATTAAATCATTTAATCAATTACCCAAAACAAAGAATTAAAACACAAAATTAATTAGGAAAGGCCCACCATAGTCCACGGGCCCTTATCCCTAAACCTAACCCTTAGTCCCAAAAGAAATAGAATTAGCAAGCTCATAATATTAGTTCCTAACTAGGACTCCTAAATATATAAATAGGGGACTTAAGAGGAACCTAGAAACCCCCCACAAGAATAACGCCCCACCTCCCCAAAGAGCTCTAAGAATCCCCCTAGAAGAAATCAAGAAAGCAAGAAAGCTTAAAGAAAGACCCTTCATAGCCAAGGAATTAATTAAGGCTAAGAGGTAACCCATGTCTCAACAAAACCTATTTTCGTAGTTATGATTTCCCCCGTAGGTTTTCCCCATATTATTGTGTATTGATGATTTGTGATGTTATTATTGATGATTGATGGGACAATTCCATGGGTGATCTTGACATCGGGAGATTCTTGATAACTATGGTGTTCTTAACGATTATGTGGAGTTCTTAATGATTATATGGTGTTATTGATAATTGTATGGCGTGCTTGATGCTTATGTGTTATTCGTACTGAATCATGTAATTAGAAGGTGAACCGTATTCTTGTTGATAAAAAGATAATTAGAACCCTAGGTTGATGTTCTTGTTGGCGTTCTTGATGTTTATGTGATATTCCTACCGAATCTTGTAATTAGAGGACGAATCGTATTCTTGTGGGATTAAAAATAATTAGAACCCTAGGTTATATCGTGGAATTCGTATGGTATTATTCTTGGTATATTGGGTGGGATTTCGCATGATTGGGTGTTTATTATGTCTAGAAAAGCATGATAGGTTATGTGCCATTTGATTCTTGATTTTGATCCGTTAAATTGTCTACGTGTGTTATCAATTGCGTTTGAAAGTGTCTAAGCATGGTCTCGGGTTCCATGAAGGTTCCCGGGGCGTTTTTGGTGTTAATGAGTCAGTGGGGGGTAGGTGGGGGTAGGGGACCCGCCACCTACCCGCGGTCGAAAGGGGCAGTTTCGGCAGCGGGCAGCCGGCGGGCGGGCAGCTGCCCGCCGGCGACCCGCTGCCCGGAACAGTGTTACCGGCGGGCAGCCGGCGGGTGGCCCCCCACCCACCGGTTACCCGCTGGAAATTCCCACTCTTGGGACCCCGACTTCCCCGTTTGATGTTTCCCCGACCCCTGTGGTGTCCCAACGGACTCCGTCTATCGTGCCTATGTCTAGTTTGATATTTCGGGTACCGTTCGTAGGTTGTATGAGTCTTATATATTGCATGCTAGTTGAAATGGTATCCCGCTGACCTAGGTGAAAGGAGTGTGAACCCCTTAGGACTATTCTTAGCATGTGAAGGATCACGCATAGGTTTTGTTATATGTTTCCTCCCCTTCCCAATAGGTTAATGTGGGTTGCATGTGCTTGCTACGTGTTATGTGTGCGTGTCACCCCGAATTGGTTGAGATCAATCGGGCTATACGGGCAGTCGGGTGGGCTGAGAACCATACCGGCTGTTAACCAGGCTGGGAGAGACCGGTCAGGTATATAAATATTATATAGGACTAAGTTCCACTATACGGGCAGTCGGATGGGCTGAGAACCATACCGGCTGTTAACCAGGCTGGTAGAGACCAGTCAGGTATATAAATATTTTATAGGACAAAGGTCCACTATATGGGCAGTTGAATGGGCTGAGAACCATCCCAACTGTTAACCAGGCTGGTAAAGACCGGTCAGGTATATAAATATTATATAGGACAAAGGTCCATCAGTCGGTTGCGATCGGCTCCTCCGTAATGTGAGACGGGGCAGGGTGCTGCGGGGCCGTGTCAGAGCTATATGCGCTGACCCTCATGTATGGGCGCCAACAAAGTGTGCTATGTGATGAGATATGGATGAGTTGTGTTTATGAGTATATTGGGGGATGTGACCATGGGAGTTATGCTGGGGATTGTTTACATTGGGTTATGATTATTAATTGTGCTCAGCTTTATTTGTCTTGCCTGTTGAGGATTGTATACGCCGTTATAACTGTTGCTTGTGTCTAGCCTTATCTGTCGAGTCATTCCCGGTTTTAAAAGCTAGAGTCTCGTAGGATATATCTTCATGCTTCAAAATGGTTTTCGTATATTTATATATATCTCTATATGTAATGTATTTCAACGCGTTGGAGTGGGTTACCAGCATCTCTCGCTGAACAGATATATTTGGCTTTCAGGCACAGAAGAATAAGTCACTGGAGCGCGCTAGAATTTGGAACGTAGAAGTAGATAGTTTCCCTTTCGGCCTGCGTGCCATGTCATGCATTTACGTTTTGAGGATATTAGTTAGTTAGCCTGTGCACCTGAGTTCTCTAGCTCAGGTGTGGCATAGCACCCTGTACTCTTGTATTCTGTTTTTGGGATTTAATAAGATTTCACCCTTGTTTCATAAGTTTTAATTATCCTGAAAATCTGGGGTGTTACAGCCCTAGTAATAGCTATTACCTCATTTGAGGTAATAGGCTATTACCAGGAACATTAATATAAAGGTTTGCCAAGCAAAAGAATAGGCCTATTACTGGGAATGCTATGACATTCCAGGCCTATTCCGTGAACAAAACGGGCCATAAATGTTTGAAAAGTAGAACATAACTCTCCATGTTGTGCTTCAATTTCACTCGCTAAAGCGAACGTCTAAATTAACAAACGCGGAGATTGGCGTTGAACCTCCCTCCAAATTGTAGACTTAAGCCCTATAATAAACATCGAAATAAGCATAGCCTCTGGTACACCTGTGGCCTTGTTCAATAGTTTCTCATACTCTGCTCTGTATGTAGAAACAATAGTGGTCTGGCACGTCTTGGATAAGTGACCCAAAAAGTCTTCGAAGAGTGAAAGATCAAAGCGGAACTTAACTTGCTCTAAAAATTCTGGCCAAGACCGTAATAGGATGTTGCTTTTCATCCATCGAAGCAATTCTAAAGCCTCGCCCATAACCATGAACGAAACGTAAGAGAGATGACGATCCTCTGAAATCCCATGGTATAAAAAATACTCATGCATCACAAAAATCCATCCATGAGGATCAGTACCCTCAAACTTAGGAAGATCAATTTTGAGGGCATGGTTGCGTAAGGATGTCATTTAATTGGAATCCTCAGAATAAAAACGGTTGGTCTGGGTAGTCTTTGAAGGAATGTAAGCAGGATTAGTTGAAGGATTGGTAGTGGGATTAGATGAAGGATTGGAAGTAGTGGTTTTGATGAGTTCAACTGTTTGGGCTAACTGTTGGATTGCACGTTGCAAAGCTGGGGTACTTTGGTGTTGGAACATAGATTGATCTTGAAATTGCTTGTGAAGTTCAGTAATGTAGTCCTCCACAGTGGGTGGGGGAATGGTGTTGGGATTTGGCACATTAGTAACCATGCGAACCAAGGTGGGATGGGAATGAAAGCACCAGTTGATACACTAAGGTATCTAAAGTACTTTTCGAGCAAATACAAGCTCCTTATGCCGTACTATTGAGCGTACGAGACTCCGGGAACAATTAATAAAAACAGAGGAAAGGAAAATTCTTATTCATCATGCCCATTCATCATACAAATACATCTCTTTAATAGTTCCTAAAGTCTAACTTATTTAGTAAAAGGAAATATGGAAATTGCATGCTTCAAGAAACTAAAAATCAAGGAATTGATATGATGAGAAGATTCCATGCTATTTGATATTTTCTTCCATGCATGAGTTCTCAAATTGGTCTCTACCCATAAACAAAAGATTCATTCCTTTTTTGTCGCCTAATTCGAGTTGACCGTCATACTTCTAGTTGCATGGGTTCTTCCCGTTGATTGGTGATCGTATCACGTACTCATACTCAAGTGCTCATTGTTAAGATATATTACTACGAAAATAATATTTCTGAAATATAACAAGCACAAGAACGAAAATATTTTTTGAGTAGGTGGTTAGTACGAGTTGTACGAAGCACTCTTTCCTTAAAAGCTTATTTGCTACCTCCCAAAGGTGCTAGGAGCGTTGTAGCCTAGGTTTCCATGATAAAATGTACTACAGTTCTATGTTTGAGCACTCAAACCAAAAGAACCCATCGAACTAGAGCAAGGGATGAACACATTTGGCTAAGAAAGAAGAAGAATAGAGATTTTGAGAGCTAAAAACGTAGGAGTTTTTGTGTAAAATTCTGTTGCTCAACCAAGCTTATATAGGAGTTGATTGATTAAATAAAATTTAACTATGGCATTAAAACTGATAATAAATCAGTCATTGTAACCTCTGTAATAGCTAACCATTAAGTTGAGAATTAATTTTGTAATTCAAAATTAATTCCGTAACGTTTGAATTAATACCCAGAACGGTCGCTAACCGAATGGTACCTGAGAGGTTACGAGAGGACGAGTGGTAACCACAACTGAGGAGTTAACCACTCACTCAAATGGGTTTGACTGAATGGTAACTACAACCACTCGGTCAAATGGCCATTTGAACGAATGGTAACTACAACCAATAAGTCAAACCCATTTTACGGAATGGTTAGTCCTCTAACCGAGTGGTACATGTTACCACTCGGACAGTGACTAAAAATATTGGAAACTTTTCACGAAAAATTGGTGTGACTTAACCCGCAAGGCCAGTCACTTTGCCGGACGACATTCGTGCACGCAGGTACCAGCGTACACGAGGTAAGACTTTTCAGGCTCATTTTGGGATTTGATTTGCATCATCCCCCTACGCGCGAGAGAGAGCCTTTATGATATATGTAAGTGTACAAATGATACACGTTAAACCTTATTATAAATTGACTAATTTATTTGTCAAAAAGGTTAGAATTTATTTTTTAGTGTAATCTTTGGGCCGACTCCTATCAAGTTATTATTTAAGCATTCTGGCACAGCATCTGGATACGCTAGATCAGAGTCAGCGTTACATACTTCAGTGGTACTCAACAAATTATGGGTGGTCTGGTCTATTATTCAACACTATTTAAATATTGTGGATGTCTTTTATTAATGGTATGTGGTCAGCATTAATTTGGGAAAAGTTGGTTGAGTGAAATTGAGTATAAAAGGGTGATCTCTTTGATGCCTATTGGAAAGCCCGCACAAGAACTCATCTTAAAGCACAAGGAGAACTCGTTTGGCATTTTGTTTTAATAGGGTGGACACATCTTACCAAGGCTGGAGCTACTCTAGAGGATCCCCAATGACAAAACCTGAAACTGAATGGACTCAAACTGAAATAACTAATGGTTGATATAATGATAAAGCTCTTGACACGATTTATTCATTAATGCATGAAAGCCAATTTTCTTTGGTTACAGGTAATGATTCAGTAAAAGTTGCATGGGAGATACTTGAAACAACCTACGAAGGTACAAGTTCAGTTAAGAATTCAAAACTACAACTAATCCAGTCCGAATTTGAGGAACTTCGAATGAATGAGGATGAAACTATTATAAGTTTCCATGGTCGTGTCCAAGAACTGGCCATTCGTGCTATAGTTCTTGGAGAACCCTTCTCCCAACCAAAGCTGGACAAGAAGATCCTAAGGTCACTACCACCGCAATTCAGGATGAAGGTAACTGCTATCCAAGAACATGATGGTTGGAAAAATAAGTCACTCGCTCAATTAATGGGAAATCTACAAACTTATGAAATGGAAATCCTTGTTGATCACGCCAAAAAGAAAAAAAATGTTGCCTTTACCGCTGAAGAACAAGACGCTGCGTTTGATCCAGAGGAACCAGGTGATGATCCAGTTGTGTTTTTAACTAAACAATTTTCTAAAATTTTGAAACAGGTTTCACAAAAGAATTCTCGAAACAACAAATTTCAAAAATGATCAAGCTCGAACTCATCAAAGAATGGTCCCAAATCTGGCTCATCAAATTACAAGTCTTCTACCTCTCGTCCAGCCCATTCCAAAGGCAAATCCAACAACAAGGGGATTCGGTGCTACGAGTGTGAAGGCTTTGGTCACATCCAAGCTGAATTCCCTACTTATCTAAGATGAAAGCAGTCGATGTCAGCCATAACCTAGAGTGACAATGAACCTGAGTCAGAAGTAGCTGCATCTGATGTAGTGGAAATATCTGGAAATTTTGTAGCATTCACTGCCAGAGCTGGAGAACGTCCAGAACCTGGAGATGTGGCTGACTCAGAGGGAGACGAATATAGTTCAACTGAAAATTTTGATTTACCTGCTTTATCTTATGAAGTAGAATATAAAAAATTGTACTCCAAATGGGAGGATTTACTTAAAGCTAATCGTTCCTCGTCTAGTGAAGTGGGGATATTAGAAAATGCTAGAAAAGTGTGCAAGAATCAGGTAGCTGATAGGGATTTGTTTCTTAAAGCTGCTTCTGATCGAGAAGAGAAGCTGAAGTAGGAAGTTAAGACGCTGAAGCAGGAACTGAACACCCTCAAAAAGCAAATTCAAATGATGGATACTACCTCGACTCTTGACAAAATTCTCGATTCAGGAAGGCAATCATCTACAAAATTTGGCCTAGGCTTCACCAGTGGCAACAACAAAGACAAAACTGTCTTCGTCAAAGCTTCTGGACTAGATCCAGAAGATATACCTGAGTCAAGTTCAGCGAGACAAAATCATGGTAAAATATGGCAAAACAAACGTACTTACAAGTTTTATAACCCCATTTGCCATTATTGCATGATGCAAGGTCACATCAGACCTGAGTGCTATTACTTATACAAAGATTAAAGGACCGAGAAATACAAGTATAAGTATATTACTCCATTTACTAAACGGGTTTGGGTAAATAAAACTGACTATTTTTGTCATGTTTCCTTTCATTCGAAGAGTGCAGGTAGAGAAGAAATGTGGTATTTCGACAGCGGCTGTTTGCGTCATATGACAAGAAATGAAAAATTTCTAAGTGACATCAATGAAAGCAAAGGCGAAGTAACCTTTAGGGATGGCGTCAAAGGCAAAGTCACTGAATAGGTACTCTAAACGTTGTTGGACTACCCAAGCTAAGAAAGGTGCTGCTGGTAAAGGGACTTCACGCCAATCTCAAAAGTATCAGTAAACTCTGCGACCAAAATTGGAACGTGTGCTTCACAAAAGACATCTGCAGCGTTATGGATAAAGAAAAACATTGTGTAATGGAAGGTCGCTTGACAAACTCATAAAGATAGATGGAGTACGTGGTCCACCCAAGATGAAAATTGACTCAATCAGCGTGTGCGGAGCGTGTCAAGCTGGAAAACAAACCAGAATCTCTCATCCAGCACAAAAGGCTATCAACACCAGTCACTACCTGGAACAGATCCACATAGATTTTATCGGTCCGACTCAATCGGAGAGTGTTGGGGGTAAGTGGTATATTTTGGCAAGTGTTGATGATTTTTCGCGTTTTTCTTGGGTGATATTTCTGAGGGAAAAATCCGAAACACTTGGAGCCTTCAAAGTGTTGAGTCTAAAACTTCAAAAGGATAAAAATGAACTAATCATGAGAATTTAAAGTGATCACGTGCGAGAATTCGACAACAACTCATTCGAAGAATTCTGCAATCACTTTGGAATCTCTCACGAGTATTCTGCACCAAAGACTCCACAATAAAACGGAGTAGTTGAGTGAAAAAAGCGCACCATTCAACAAATGGGCCGAGTCCTACTTAATGCAAAAGCTCTACCTCAAAAGTTCTGGGCTGAAGCTGTGAATACTGCGTGTCATATTATAAATCGAGTATACCTTTGACCTGGCACAAGTCAAACTCCATATGAAATATGGAAAGGTAAGAAGTCAAACTATAAATATTTCCGTATTTTTGGCTCACGATGTTTTATTTTGATGGATAGAAATCCCATTGCAAAATTCGAACCAAAACGCGACGAAGAGATTTTTCTTGGATACTCGACAAACAGCCGAGCATATCAGGTGTACAACAAAGTCACGAAAACCATTATGGAATCTACCAATGTTGTGGTTGATGGTCAACCGGATGAAGTTTTTGAAATAACGCAACATGGACCAGTGCCAGAAACTGACACAAATAATCCAGAATCTCCTGAACCAGGTCCAGAGCCTTCTACACCTAATTCAGCATCTGCTCAACCTAATCCCGAACCAGACTCTAAGTCGGAATTAGAATAAAGTGAAGTAGATGTACCAACTCGCATCCAGAAAAATCACCATGTTCAAAATATTATCGGAGATCCAAGTTCTGGTGTCTAGACTAGAGGAAATCCAAAGCGAGATTATCTTCAACTAGCAGGATATGAATGTTACACATCAAAGATCGAGCCCAAAAATGTGAAAGAAGCGTTATCGAACGAGCACATGATCAAGGCCATGTAAAAAGAACGAGTGCAATTCAAAAGAAATAAGGTATGGATTCTTGTTCATAAACCTAACGGTGTTAATGTTGTAGGTACCAAGTGGATATTTCGGAACAAAACAGACTCAGCCGGCAACATTGCACGAAACAAAGCACGGCTTGTAGCCCTAGGCTACTCTCAGATTGAAGGAATCGACTACTCTTAGGCAGCGCAACAATGGAACCCCAAAAGATATCTTGTACAACTGCCCATCCACTATCTCGAAGGAAGGAGCTCTCTGGCGTATGCAGTCAGCATCCTCCTTCCGGTCAGGTAATTCTAACTCCTACTTGTATTTAATTATATCCGCGATCCAGAACCACTCCGGCGGAGTCCCCGGATCCGAATGTCGGGCGGGCCCCTAGACGACTGTGCAAACCGAGAGCGACTCCTTACTCGGTCATTCCACAAACTCAGTGCGAAAATCATCAATAGGTACGGAGGCACGCCTCCCAAAGCTAGCTTCGAGAATTGATGTTTGTAAGTTTAGTGAGATGAAAAGTGTAAACGGAGATGTGGAATCCCCGAGTGTCAGTATCAAGGATGGATAATTAGAATTGAAGGTCGTGAGGTCAAACACAAGCACTCATTTGCAAAAGGAAGCTAAGAGAAAACATTGTACAAGAGAGGATAGGAGTACAATAAGTAGAATATACAAAGAAACAAAAGAAAACTATACAAGTAAAGATGGAGTGAATTGGAATTCCCACTCCCGTTTGTGTGTGAAGTGAATCAATCCTAGTATAAGGCTAGTGGTGATTGAGTCATGTGAGATGGCTTCCAATGTCGTTCACCTCTCGGTTACTAGGTCTTTCATAGGTGTGGAACCACAATTCCGTGACCACGTTCCTTATGACCATTTCATCAAACACCTTGTCTACATCTCATTCCCATCTCTGGCCTATCGGTTCTTAGAGAAGGGAAATGCAAAGAAGACAAGTCTATGATTAGGCCTCGATATCTCGCAAGCCTAATCCTACTCAAACCTCAAGCATATGATGCACATCCACACACAAGAGTCCATACAAAGTCTCCTTACAGCAAGACATCAACACTTAATCACAAATACCTAGATCAATCACACATTCAACACAAGGAAATAGGATCCAATCCACTAAGATATTCTAGCCAAGCATAGCTAAGTAATTCAACATTGCAATATGAAATCAATCAACAATTAGAGAATGAAAGCTATAAGAAAATACCAAATTAGATTGCAATAGTTGATTACTTCTACAATTACTTCATGAATTAAAGGTTGTCAATCTTCTTCTCCAAGAGTCTTCAACAATGAGAGCTAGGCTAGAGATGACCTAGAATCTAGAGAGAGAAAAACCTAATCTACAAAACTCTAATTGAGAAAAATGAAAATGGAAGAATGGTGTGTAAGTTAGATGCACAATACCACCACAAGCCCTTGCTTAAATCCTGAAATTTCCGACACTGCACCATCCACTAATTCCCAATTTCGTGGGGAATTTCATGGATTTTTCTGTTCCCGATCCACGCGTGTCCCAAGCACGTGGGACGATGCATGGATGGGAACGACTCTGAATTAGCCATTCTGGCCTTCATGAAAGTTGTAGCCCTTGAAGTTTCCGTTCCAATACCACTTGAATAACATCATTTGGACACTTCTAGCTCACGATATACTCAAATTACCGAACTGTCGCCGGAATGCCTTGAAAATGACAATGTTTTACTATTTTCCACAAATGAAACCACAATTAGTCCTTGCTATTATATTTTATCAAAGTAAGATATTCTAAGCATATAATAACCTCAAAGGAATCCAATTATAGCATAATATTTCTCCCAAATACACCACAAAAGGTAGCATCTTTGGCACTTATCAACAATATATCCGCCTCGCCATTCCGCCTGAGGGACATGGACGATCTCATAAGCCGCCAGCTTTTCCAGCAGTCCCTCGGTCACATCTTTGTAGAGCTTCAATATTTCTTCCTTGGTCTCACACTCAGCCTTCAGCTGACTGACCACCAAGCGGGAGTCGGTTTTCACTAGCACTCGGGCGGCCTTAAGGGCCACGACAAGGCGTAGCTCTCCGATGACCACCTCATATGCGGCCTCGTTGTTTGAGGTCCGAAACTAGTTTTGCAGCACATAATACAGGTGAAAACCCTCGGGAGTCGTTATCATAACTCCGCCTCCACAATGTCAAATGTTGGATGCTCCATCGGTATGTATTTCCCACCATTCGGCCTCCTCTAGCTCCTTGGCCGGGGGAGTGACTTCCAGGTGTGCGGAGCATTCTACTATGAAATCAGGCAAGTCCTGGGCCTTGATGGATGGCCGAGGGGCGTACTCAATCCCATATTGGGTGAGCTCCATTGCCCACTTCAGTAGCCGCCCGGATGAAGATAGACTGCGCAACATGCCAAACAGTGGCAGGTCGGTCAATACCCTGAGTTGGTGTGCCTGAAAGTAGGGAACCAATTTCCAAACGATAGTAACCAGGGCGAAAGCAACTTTGTCCAGGGGGAAATTGTTGATAAATGGGCCCTTCAATGTCCGCCCTACGTAATATACGGGCAATTGGACCTTGTCCTCTTCCTGCACGAAGACCAATCCGACCGCTTTATGAGAGGCAGCCAGATACAACAACAAGACTTCACCTTCTTTAGGTTTAGATAAAAGAGGTGAGGTTAAAAGATACATTTTCAGATCTTCGAAGGCAGCCTGGTGATAAGTGTTAAAATGTGTCACTTTTATGGGGTATTTAGGATTAATATTTTGCTTAATTAGAGTCCTTTAGGCCTATTATATGCTTAGAATAGCTTATTTTGACTAAATTTATGCATAAGGACTAGTTTTGGTAACATTTGTTGTAAATAGCAAAATATTGACAATTTTAGCTCATTGCGGCGACAGTTTGGAAGAAAAATCATATCTGGAGCTAAGAGTGTCCGATCGAGGTGATTCAGGTGGCCATGGATCGGAATCTAAAAGATCTACAACTTTCACGAAGATGACAAAGGCTATTTCGGAAATCTAGGCAGTCATATTCCCATTTACGCCGGAGTCATGCGCGTAACGCGGCGTGAGCTGAAGCGACATTTTGGTGACACTTGGGTAAAATAAGCATATCTGGAGATAGGGATTTCCAAATGAGAAGAATAAAGTGGCATTAGATCGGCATTTCAAAAATCTACAACTTTCATGAAGACCATGAAGGCTAATTCGGACGTCTAGTCAGTCAAAATCAGCGATGAACGCGTCAGTATTCCCAGTCACGCCCACTGTCACGGGCGTAAGGTGCGCGTAAATGGGATATAACATGGTGTTGGCGAGATTTTAAGGCAGAAAAATTCAGATTTGAGTCATTCCCATCATTATTCATCTTTCTATTTTCTTCACTCTAGGTTTTTAGGTTAGATTAGGTTAGTTTTTCCTCTCCATTCTCTCTAGAAATTAGCTCTCAAATACTTTCCATTTTGTAAGAAGAAGAAGGGGATCTTCAAGCTCATCTTGGTAGATCTTCATCTTCACTTGATTGTTTTGTAATTTTGACATTACAAGTGGGTAATCTCTTAAGATCTATCTTTATATTGCTTGATTTGATGATTATGCCTACTTTGTGTATGTTGAGATTATTGAGCATGAATATGAGTAGCTAGATTTCCATGAGTGGATTGGATATTTCTTTGTGATTGTTGATGTATTGATTAATGTGATTTGACTATATGTTTGATCCTTGTTGAGAGTGGATTTTGTATTGTCTTGTGTGTGTGTTGCACGCACTCTTGCGTGAGGTTTAGGATGGGTGTATTGGCAAGAGATTGTGATACACCCTAGCCTTGTTTGTATAAGTGTATTGGCAAGAGATTGTGATACACTCTAGCCTCCCCATTTGCAATTCCCGCCTTGCGATCCAAGATGGCCAAGTCCGGAAGCAATCACGTAGGCAATATGTTCGATGAAATGCCTTAGGCATAGAATTTGTCTAGGAGGCTAAGTACGTAGTGACTAGAATTAGCAAAACGTGTGCCAATGATCAAACCCCCGCATAGCCTCAATTCTCTCTAATGTCTATACATTGCAATCCTCAGAATTCCAATCCACTCAACTTCTTTTTATTTTCTAGTTTCTTTTGTTTTCTTTTTCATGTTTTCCTTTGTTGCACTCTTTGCTCCCTACTTCCCCCGTACACTCTTACACATACCACCTACACTCCTTGCACTTAGTTTTCATTTGTTAATGCACTGTGACACGTGATTATCTTGCACTCTATTTATTCCGACTTGCCATCCTTGAGTTCGACACTCGGGGATTTCATATCCTCGTTTACACTTTTCATCCTACATCACCCCGCTAAATTAAATTCCATCACCTGGCATTCCCTAGTCCACCGGAATCCTTCTTGCTTCTTCATGGCCTCGAAGAAACGTAGGAACTGGTCGACGGACTTAAACAAGAAACGATTGATAGCAGCCATCCGACCAGTCAGGCGATGCATCTCTTTGAGGTTACTGGGAGGCTGCATATCTAGGATGGCCTACACCTTTTCTATATTTGGTTCAATTCCTCACCGAGTCACCACAAGCCCAGGAATTTTTCCCCTCTGACCGCGAACGCACATTTCTTAGGGTTCAACCTCAAGTTGAACTTCCTCACAACCTCGAAGCAGTCGGCCAAGTCCTTAGCATGATCGCTCTCATCCTTGCTCTTGACCAGATCGAATGTCGTCAACCTAAGCAGCCATGGTATTGCCGATCAGGTCCTTGAACAGTTGGGCGACCATTCAGGTATATATAGCTCCTGCATTTTTTAGGCCAAACGGCATTACCTTGTAGCAGTATACCCCATCGAGAGTTATGAAGACAGTTTTCTCCTCATCCGACTCATGCATGAATATTTTGTGGTAACCCCGGAAGGTGTCCATGAAGCTAAGAAGTGCGCATCCGGCCGTGTCGTCGACCAGTTAGTCGGTTCATGGCAAGGGAAAAAGGATCCATAGGGTACGCCTTGTTAAGATCAGTATAATCCACACACATCCTCCATGCTGGTGGCTTGGGCACCAACGTGACGTCAGCCAGCCGGGATATTTCACTTCTCAGATGTGTCCATCGGCCAACAGAGTGTCAACCTCTTTCTTTACAAAATCTCTCTGGTCGTTCGATAAGTACGCCTCTTCTGCGCCACAGGCTTAAGGCTGGGATCGACTGCCAATTTATGAGTGATGATTGACCAGTCAACTCCCGACATATCCCCAAGTCCCCACACGAATATCTCCTTATAACTTCTCAACACGCTGACGACCGCGTCCTTACGGGCTCGGGCAATATGGTCCCTATCTGAACCTTTCTCTCCGAATAGTCAGGCTCCAGCGCAACCTCCTCCAGCTCAACGGCTGAGGCTGGGCGCTCTATAGGCCGCTCAGTCAGCTGGTAGGTGATTGTGTTAACCCGGTCCCACCTTCCGACAAGCCTGTAAATAGCAACCCCAGGCCATTTTTTGGTCACACCGCACTATTTCGGCTCCGGTCGGTGTGTGGAAATTCATGCATAGATGCTCGATAGAGATCAGGGCGCCTAAGTCCTCCAGACCTGGCCGGCTAAGTATAACTTCCTCCAGACCTGGCCGGCTAAGTATAACATTGTGCGCACACTCCAGGGTGACCACTACGAACTCCATTTCTAGCTTTCTCACATGGGGCCAAGTACCCATTTCTACCATTAGTGAGGTGCAGCCTTCGGCGTCAATCGCGTCGCCAGTAAACCCGGCCAGGGAGGTCTTAACCGGCCGCAATTGCTTCAAGGGCAACCCCAGCTTCTTGTACGCTTCAAAGTACAACACGTTGACACTACTTCTAGTGTCCACTAGAACATGACGGATGACCGTTTCCTGAATGTCCATGGCGACGACTAGGGCGTCACGGTAGGGAGTCGGGCTCCTGGGCAGGTCGTCATCTGTGAAGATGATCGGCTCCCTGTAGGCTTTCTTTTGATCTGACTCTTGGAAGGCTATTGCCCCACGTACAGCTCCCTAGCCCAAGCTTTCTAGGCCCTCGCCGTATCGCCGCCTTCATGACCGCCAACAATCATGTTGATTATCGACTTGTGCTTCCAATTCTTATTCGAATCCTTCTCCTAGATCGGCTGCTTGCCCTTATCCACCGCCTTCGCCATAGGACGAGTGGGTGTTTCTTTTTGCCAAGGCAAGCCTGGGCGGCACCATTTGATTAGGGAGTAGCGGCCGACCTCACCTTATGAGTGCCTCAATCTCCTCTTTAAGGCCCTCGCACTCCTCCGTGGTGTGGTTGTTTGCACGGTGGCATCTCCAATATCGCCAATAACGGGCCACATTCGCTCATATCACTTGTGGGTTATCTCCAGGCTAGACCGGTGAAGGTGGGGGTAACTGGGTACGAACCTCGTGGACGGGCTGAGCCGTAGGCCGATAGGCGGGAGCTCCTAGTCGGTTCTGCACCTAGCGAGCTCTCACACGCGCACCCCCCGCATCCTCTGTTCGTCCGTCTCGGAGGCTGTGAGCTCACAGCTGCTTGTTGGAGGAAATCTCTTGCCTATGCTTCTGCCTGACCGCCTCCTCCGTGTCTGCCAACTGGTTAGCCCTCTAGATGGCCTCACCGTATGTCCTAGGATTCTCATCCCTTAACTTGCTGTAATGCCCATCCGCCCAGAGGGAATCGATGAAGAACGTCAGGGCAGTCTTGTCGTCGAGACCCTCCACTGCTTGGGCTTCCTTCTACCAACGCGCTATGTATTTGTGCAAACTCTCCCCTTCGTCCTAATGCACTCTGGATAGGTCCGAGATGTATTTCTTGGGTTTCATGCTTTCGGCGAAGTGCATCAAGAATCGGCTGGCCAATTCCTCGAAACTGTTAATCGATCCTAGCAGAACCCTGAGGAACCATCGTTGGGCGGACCCGACCAGAGTGGGGAAGAATGCTTGGAAAATCATCGAACCATCTGCCCCAACCACATGCATCTTGCCTGGAAACTGATTATATGGTTGCGTGGTCCCCCGACCCGTCATAAGTAGGGTGATCGGGTAGTTTGAACCCTGCTGGGGCCCTGTACGCTTGTACTTCCGCTGAGAAGGAGGATGCGATCAATAAGCTCTTAGTAGCCGACCGATCTCTCTCTCTTTTATCTTTTGCCGCAATTCTTGAATGACGACCGCCAAGTCAGCCATCCCAGGAGCAAGAGCGACACTCCAGTGCCTTCGATGGCCTCCTGCCTGCGCCTCGCGGCTATCCTTCTCTGAATGATTGCCTGTGGAGGCTCTCCCTCAGGCCGCTCTCTTCCCCTCCCGGCTGATCGAACGGGGAAGCGTTGTCTGACTCGACCTCCCAACCAGTCTAAGACCGACTGGGTGGGAGCTGCGAGGCCTAGCCGCGAGTGCATGGAACGGGCCGCGAGGGGGTTCCGTGGCGAGCGCACCGAGTGCTCTGAAGCTGCGACGTTAGGGTTGACAGGAACCGATTGTGCCAATCAAGGATCAGCAATGTGGGGCACCTGGCCTTCTCCATGCGCTTATGTATCACGGGCTTGTGTCAACAATTCCGCGAGAATTGGATGGGCCAGAGCAATAGGTGGTGGGGGGTTGCCTCCTAGTATTTCGTGGGTCGGTGCGATAGTACGCTCGGTATGTGCTGTTGACCGTTCACCAGGGGCATGATGGCTCAGCTACTCCCTTAGGTTACCTACGGAGGCACGGCTATCGGCGGGTTGCTCCTCCGCGTTCGTGATGACAGTGGCGTGCCCGTTTACTGCCATAGCGACATCGTTTTGTCCAGCATTTCGGTTGCTGCGTCGTGTGCGAGCCATTAGCAAAACTTAGAGATGTGGACTTCTAGTTTCGATCCCCACGGATGGCGCCAATGTTGGTTTTACGGCCTAGAGGTAGCCATTCGGCAGGCCAACACTTTCGTAAAATACTAGGGTTTTGGTGGAAACAAAAGAAAGATTGCCAAAAAAGAGTTCGGCAGCGTAATAGGATTTTTATTGAGTAGTCAGAAAATCCGATCTTTTACATGGTGACCCCCATACAAAAGGAATAAGCTTCCTACAAGGAAAGTAGGGTAAAGATGGAGTTGAATCTGCTAGGAGATCCACCGTAATCACTGTAATAAATGCATAAACCGAGGAAGAAAGCTATTGGTCAAATAAGGAAAGGAATATCCGTAGAATCCGCCGCTCATCGTCTCTGGGTGCGCACTCGGTCGGGGACGCACCGGTTGCCTGATGAGGTAGCCCGGCTAGGGAGGCTGTGACACTCAGGTAAGGACACATCGACCGCTGAGCTTGGTCGCCCATCCAACTCCTCAGAGGGAACCCGGTGAGGACACGCCGCCTACTGAGCCTGGTCTCCCAACCAAAGGCTCGAGAGGGGACCTGGTCGGGGACACGCCGACTACCGAGATTGGTCACCCATCCGAGCCCGCTGAGTGCACCCAATCAGAGACACGCCGGCTACAGAGTCTGATCACTTAACCTGAGCCAGCCAACTTTCGTCCGGGTACGCACTCACATGCTGGTCTGGTCTCCCGGGTGCTCCGCGCGGTAAGCTGTGAGAGTGGACGTAGCCCATTTCCTTGAATTTGCCAAGTGTTATGCCCTGCTTGGACCTGACTGCCCTTCTATTCTTACCAGACCGGGTGCCCGATTTAGGGTATCTATCATGGGTTTTTAGGGGTTTTTTTTCCTGCAAATAAAGTTTTTTGACGTCAGAAATATAGGGCTAATTCCATGCCTCAATTGCGCGTCTGGTGCCATGCAGGGCGCATTAACTAGCGACCCCTTTTTTTAAGGATAAATTAAAGTACAAATAAATCACTGAACTATTTGGGAAACAACAATTAAGTCACCGAACTCAAATAACCTCCAAATAAGCTACTGAACCAGGAAAAAAAAAAGAGCAATTAACATTTTTAACAGGTTAACTTCCAGTTTTTGCTAACTGGATTGCCACATATTTTATTTATTTATTTATTTATTTATTATTATTATTATTATTATTATTATTATTATTATTATTATTATTATTATTATTATTATTATAATCTACATGGATTATTTGTAAGAAAATTCTCAAAATAGACATCCAAGCCCTAAATTCTCTCCTATACGATCGTGACTTCTTCCTCTCCTTCACGTAGGTACTCCTTCACTAAAAACAGTATGCAGAACCTGATGATTAGTTCCGAGCCAGCACCGTAGGAAGCGTACATGAGATCCTAGAATACTTCACTCCTCGCGCTACAACCTTGGATTGAAACGAACCCTTAGCCTTCTGTATTTGTCTACAATTCTTGTTCAGCGAAGAAAACGGATAATCGCCATCGAACTTAATGGTAGCCGAGGTGAATTATGTATACTATTTAACTTGTAACTAATGCAGTTGGTAAAACTACTGAACTGAATTATGTATACTATTTAAGTGTTTGAGGAACCTCTAACTTCCAGTACTCCTTGAAAGCAACAAAATTATGAGTTTTGCAGATGGAGGAAGGTGGAACATGCAAAAGGTGGTTTCTTTTTAATGAAGCAGTTGTTGTTCTTCCGAGTTTAGGGCTACGTGAAGGAGAGGAAGAAGTCGCGATTAGAAAGGAGAGAATTTAGGGCTTGGATGTCTAATTTGAGAATTTGCTTACAAATAATTCATGTAGATTATAATAATAAAAATAAATAAAATAAAATAAATATGTTGCAATCCCGTCAGCAAAAAACTTGAAGTTAACTTGTTAAAATTGTTAATTGCTCTTTTTTCCGAGTTCAGTGGCTTATTTGGAGGTTATTTGAGTTCGGTGGCTTAATTACTGTTTTCCAAACAATTCAGTGGCTTATTAGTTCAGTGGCTTGTCAGGTTTATTTTCTCTTTCCCTTTTTCTTTTTCTCTTCTTTTTTCTTTCTCTCCTCTCTCTCCTAGTCAGCACATCAAAAACCACAAAATAAAATCTCAAGAACATTGTTTGTATGCATTAAAGTAGATAGCTATATATGTATACCGGGTTCTCAGATTGCAGAGGACTTAGAGGTGTCGCCATGAGCATGAAAGTGATGGTGGCGATGACGGGAGTATCGCCGAGGTCAAGGAGGAAGGCGGCACAAGGGATCAAGGCAACGACGATTTTAGCGTTGTGTGCGAAAGATGATGGAGAAAATCTCGAGTTCTTTAGCGAACTAGAATAAGCGATGCTGCTGAGACCGTAGAACGAAGCATCGAGATTGAGTCTAGGGTTTCGTTTAGGGTTGTAGCCGCTGGTCAGAGTGGAGGAGAGATTGTGAACGCTTATGGAGGACGAAATGTAGGGACGGACCATCCGATGTTGGAGCTCTGACGACAACATTTTTGCTAGAATTCACATGCAATCCTCTTCAACCATGAATTGAATTAAGATACTTGTCACATTCAATGACCCTATGGTAGGGAAAATTTCTTGGAGTTTTGCTCGAATTGCATCCAACAGTGGCATTTCCTCTATGAATTTCCCAATTATGGTAAGTTTTTTCTCTACCTCTGCCAATTTTTACCATTTCGATTCTTCAATTTGTATCACCGACTTCCCTTGCCGCAATCACTGTTGATTAGAAGCATTTGTTGTTGCTTGGTTTAGATTTCGTTGCTCTCGATCAATTTGCGTTGTATTCTCTAAATTTTGTCTTCGATTCTGCATTTCACTCACAACCGACTTGTCATTTTCCAATCGAGAATGATTTCCAGAGTTTATGTTTGTAGGCACCGATTTTGCTTCTGGATTTTGATTTCTGGAGAATTCTCCTTGATTTCTTGTAAATATTGCCAATTGACCGAATATTTTTGGAGATTATACATACTTGATTCTAGAGGTTTTTTTTGTAATTTCTTGACTGAACTGTCCAAGGCTGTTAAGGAATGTGTTGAGAAGCTTTTGGTTCATCAGACTTTTACTCATTTCCTTACATTTGAGGGGGAGAGAGAGAGTAGAGATACCTCCCTGAAGCAAAGTGCAATATATATATATATATATATATATATATATATATATATATATATATATATATATATATATATATATATATTGGCGTGCTTGATAAGATGTTTTAATAATTTGTAATTTTAAATATTTTGTATTAAACTTTTAAAAAGTTTGTTATTTTAACTAATTATTATCAAATCTTAAATATCAATTCTTATTTGAATTGTAAATTTCTCTATATAATTTTTTCATATCTAATCAACATAATTAGTAAATGACAAAACTATATATGAATGAATAAAGCTCACATCTCCTTTTTTATATGTGAAACTTAATAACATTAATACTTTTTTATAACATAGCGTAATTTCAATACATATAATCTTTAGTTCGTGCATCGCATGTGTATCATATTAGTTGTAAACTAAAATGATGTTTATTACTTTTGCCACCAATTAAATTTGTGGAAAAATAATTGCAGGAAATATATTTGTTCGGGGTAATTTTGTTGAAAAACTAATTAACATGTTTAGTGTTATCTTGGGAACTTAACAATTGAATTATCTCAAAGTGAAAAGTTATTTTAAATATTTGGTTTGTTTGAACTTTTCTAGGAAATTTTTTAAAATCTCCTTATATACTATTACTACATATAAATATAACTAGTCTTTTCTATGCGCGATGCGCAAAAACATATGCTGAATATTTATATTTTTTGAAATAGCTAACAAATTCATACTAATTAAAATTATATGAAATCAAATTTATTTATTATAATAATCCAATATATAATATCTACAAATATTATTATCATAAAGAATATAAGAAAATATATGGTGGATACATGTGCATGGTAACAATAATGGAAAAGATAACGGAAGTTATAACGGTAGGGGTATTTTTGTCCAAAGAATTATATAGTACAACTCTAAAAGCACAATGTACAAAATGATTAGCATTAAAAACATGAACATAAATGAGGGACATAACTTTGATTGAGACTTATTATGTTTTTGGATTAGATTAGATTAGAAAATATCATATCTAAAAACACATTTAAGTGATATAACATCCTGCCACTAACTTATACAAACTTTTATATATATATATATATATATATATATATATATATATATATATATATATATATAAAACATAACATAACAACTGGACATAAAACACAACTAATAACTGTGAGGAGTTTAATAGAACACTTGAAATTAATAAATTATATATCAAAAAATTCAAGTTTTTCATTCGATGAGTTGCGATCTTCTATGGTGACTTGAGATTTTCTTTTCAATAGTGAAGTGTTATCCTTCTTCAAATACGCAAAGTATTAAGTATGGCATGAGAGGCAAATACAATATAGTTATATGAAATATTTTTAACTTGATATAAAAAAAATGGTAAATATATAATTGAATAAATTTTATACTTCTACAATCGCATAGGGAAAAGAATTCTACCACATCTAGGCTAGATTTATTTTCTTTGATTTTAAGAAATCTGATTTCTCGTTGACTTGAACTGTTCCAAGCCAATGGTTTCACCAAATATGGAAATAATTTTCCCATGTTTTAAAATTTTCAACTTTCTTGACTACCAAATACCAGAGTAGAACAATTCAAAATTGTCCACGAGTTTAGCTCACTGGTTCAGTATGCAGTATTTGGGAGAAGAGACCAATATTCGAATCTCGGCATCGACAGTGTAGAAATTATGTCCAAAGTGGATAGATCCCTTATGTGCACCGGCATTTGGCCTTATCTGCTGAGTCGTTGAGTCACCGTGATTTACATCCTCCCAAATGCTCTGTCGAGTTGGGGTGTGAGGGACCCTTGGGGTTGGAGATTCAACCTTTTGGGAGAAGAAGAACAATTCAAAATTAATGATCAAAAATAGAAATGACAATATATTTTTCTTTGAAAGGATAGAAATGACAATATAGTTGATAGACTAAAAGTAAAATAAACTTTCTTATTAAAACAAAAAAAAACAAAAACAAACAAACAAAAACATTTGGAAGAATACATACACAGATACGGAGGCATATAATGAACACATTCTATGTACCAAAATATAATAATTAAACATATTGTATGTTTGCTAATGACAAAATTAAAGAATATTATAAGCATGTATGTTATGCATACATTATAAACATACCAAGTTACCTAGACGGAGTGAAATGGGACAAATTCGTTTTTTTTTTTTTTTGAAAAACTAATGTGGTTATATTTACCAGGACTATGTGGTCTAATGGTACTTGGGTTGGACTTCCATTTGAAAGGTTATGAGTTCAAGCCTCAGTGGAGGCGTTATTGGCTCTTTGTGTTTCAGTAGGTTGAGAAAGTATATGAAAAAAAAAAATGTGGTTATATTTATAAGTAACTCAAAATTGAGTTGAAGTGTTTGGCAATCTGTGAATAACTCAACTGACAGTTCGCCACGTGCCCTGAGCCATGACAAAACTTTGCGTCTCGGCCATAAGCGGTGAGAGACAGTTTTGTAAGGGTGCGGCATAAGCTGAGACGTATCCGCCATACGCATCGAACAACACCGCTCCAACTGTGGCGGTCTTCAAGAGAGGCCGAAACTCGGCATCGACGAAACACCACATCCGTGGCACTGCTTCCATTCCAGCCGCGACAACGGGAGACGTTGGTAGTGCTGGTTGTGTCTCGGCAGTAGGGGCAGCCTGCTGTTCTGTCGGCAGTGGCAGCAGGTCGGCAGAGGCGAGACCGACCGACTGTGAGGGGGCAGCCGAGTGCACCTGCTGCCACGCATGCACGGACGCCACGGCAGTCGCGATAATCTTCTCCGGTCTTGGCAGACATGCATTCCAAACGGCATCGTTCCGGGCTCTCCAAATATTGTATAATATTCTAGCTGCAAACAATATCCCATTAGCATCTAGAACATTTAGGATTATCTAAACCATTCTTGGAAAATATTCGTTACAAAATGGGGGAGTGGAAGGTTAGATTGATCCTAAATGGACCTAGTATAGTCACACAACACTAAGGCATGCATTGTGTTCTCATCCATAACTCCACACATGGCACAAATTGGGCTAATATCCACCCTCTTTATAAGCAAATTGGTGGTAGTAGGGAGAATATCACATATAGCTCTCCATAGAAAGGTCTTCCATTTAGGGGGATTTTTAAATTCCATAGGGTTCACCACTTATCAAAACCAGTATTATTCTCATAAGTTCCCACCATTAGCCTGTATCCATTCTTTACTGAATAGCATCCATTTGGGTCCTCATACCAATACCATATATCCTCATATCCTGGTGAGACCGGAATCTTTAAAATTCTTGGTATATCATTTCGGTGGAAAATGTCTAAAATGTGGGGATCCCATGTACCAGTATTTTGATCAATTAATCCCACAACTTTTGCACCAGTTAGCTGAGGTGGCATCTCTGTTTGGACCATTAGTTCCAGCTCATCCTGAAGCCAGGGATGTTCCCATATTAAGGTAGACTTTCCATCCCCAATACGACGTCTTACTCCGCTTGTTATTAATGCTTTGGCAGCCATAATACTTCGCCAGCAATAACCAGGATTATTTCAAATATCTGCTTCATAAAATGAACTTTTAGGATAGTATTTGGCTTTGTATACTCGAGAGACAAGTGAGTCAGTTTTGGTCAACAACCTCCATGCCTGTTTACCCAGCATTGTCAAATTAAATGCTTTCAGATCCTTGAAACCCAGGCCTCCATAATGCTTAGGGATACACAACTTATCCCATGCCTTCCAGTGAATACCACGGTCAGCCCCTGAGCCCCACCAGTAGCGATTCATTGTCCGTTCAATAACTGTACACACAGATATAGGCAACAAAAAGACACTCATTGAAAAGGTAGGCATAACTTGAGCCACACTTTTCAATAAGACTTCCTTTCCCGCCTGTGAGAGAAATTTCTTACTCCACGATCCAATCCTCTATCGGATTTTGTCTTCAATATATGCAAAGGCCGTCTTCTTATTTCTCCCTACAAACGGTGGCAATCCCAGATATTTGCCAAAATTAGGGGCATGGTCTACCCCTAAAATATGTGCCACTACATCCCTACATTCCTGACTTGTATTCTTACTATAACATATACTAGACTTGTGGTAATTCACCATTTGTCCAGACAAATTCTCATAAACTGCCAAACAATTCTTCACCTGAGTAGCCTCATATGGGTTTGCCTTGAAAAACAACAGGCTATCATCAGCAAACAATAAATGAGATATTGGGGGAGCGCCACGCGCTACTCTACAGCCATGTATCAAACCATCATTCTGTGCCTGTTGTAACAAAACAGATAGCCCATCCGCACATATAATAAACAGATATGGAGACAATGGATCACCCTGCCTGAGTCCCCGGGTAGGCATGATCGGTTCACTGGGGGATCCATTTACCAAGAACCTGTATGACACAGTAGTCACACATAACATTATAAGCTCTATCCACCTCTCATCAGAACCCAAGGCCTTTAACATTCCTCGTAAAAATAGCCACTCCATACGGTCATAGGCCTTTACCATGTCTAACTTGAGAGCCCCCCAACCTACCACCCCACACTGCTTTCTACTCAGATAATGACTAACTTCTGCTGCTATCAAGATATTATCAGTGATGAGCCTATTTGGTATAAATGCGCTCTGTGAATCAGATATAACACTTTCCATCATGGGCTTCATCCTTTGTGTAATCATTTTAGCCATTATCCTATAAACCACATTACTCAGGGTTATTGGTCTCAAATCCGTTACCCGCTCAGGCATACATTTCTTTGGGATCAATACAACATTCGTTTCATTCAATGTAGCAGGGAAGTTTCGGGCATTCAGATAATCAACAATAAACTCCGAGAGATCCTCACCTACCACATCCCGAAAATGCTGGTAAAAGCCTGAATTCATTCCATCCGGCCCCGGTGCTTTATCTGGAAACATTTCAAACAGAGCTTCCCTAACCTCATCCACTCTAAAGGGTTGTAGAAGTAATTCATTTTGTAGAGGTGTAACTTTGGGCATAACTTTTTCAAATAACTCAGCACCACTAGTAGGATTACTAGTACAAAAGATATTGGCAAAATAATCCTGGACAACCTTCCTCATACCATCACCTTCCACCCAGTCCCCATCATCATTCATAATTTTAGATAAATTATTTTTCCTTTTGCGATTAGAGGCGTACCTGTGATAGAATTTCGTATTGGCATCGGCACCCTTTAACCAGTGCTGTTTGGCTCTCTGTTTCCAGTATGCATCTTCTTGGGCCTCTACTCGGCACAGAGCCTCCTCCGGGCGGTGGAACTCAGCTAATGATACTGGGTCCGTGCGCCCCTTCAGATATAACTGTTCCTTGCGAAGCTGCTCAATTTGCTCACCAAACTTATGATACCAGTCGCTCCCCCAGCGAGCTAACCGGTTACCACAATGCACAATACACTCCTGCAAACCACCATTCCTCCCTTCTCCCCAAGACTCCTTCACCACAGTCCTGCACCCCTCATCGTGCAGCCAGGCCATTTCAAAACGGAACTTTCTCTGTGGTCTCCCCCTCCCCATAGGATCGTGTATTCCCATAAAGAGGGCAGAATGATCAAATCTTCTCATTAGGATATTAGTCACCCTAGCTCTAGTGACAATATCACGCCACGCATCGGTAGCTAACACCTTATCCAACTTTTCCTCAATCCACCGAGATGTGCCCTTGCCCTTTTCCCAGGTAAACTGATACCCATTCATCGGTAACTGAGATAAGCCGCAGTACTCAATAGCCTCCGCAAAACCCCGCATCAGTCTATCCGGGTGTGGATTTCCGCCTCTCTTCTCATAGTGGAACAAAAGATCATTAAAATCCCCAATCATGATCCATGGCAGATCAGACTGGGGTGCTAGTGATTTAATGAAATCCCACGCTTCAGTGCGCCTATGCCGTTGTGGATACCCATAATAACATGTCATCCTCCACTTAGGGAAGCCCATCGTACTAACTTCCACATCAATATGATTCTTTGAATATTTGATAAGTCTTGCCGTGTTATTCTTCCTCCATAATAAAGTTAAACCACCACTCAGACCAACCGGATCAACATAGAACAAACCATCAAACCCTAGTGTAACACGAATACGCTCTGCATGACTTTGGTCCACCTTTGTTTCCATGAGGTAAATAAAATCAGGCCTGTTGTAGGACGCCGTGTCCACTATTTCACGAACTGTACGTGGGTCGCCTATGCTATGACAGTTCCAACTTAGGGTACTCATTGGATCTGGCGGGTCTGGGAACCAAGACCCACCACAAACAAGTTTTTTGACACATCATTGACCGCTGTCTCACCATTACCCGGTACCACCCCATTACTAGTCCCCTCCTTGGCCGCACGGCGACGTTTGGAAGAAGCTAGTACACCCTCCCCCGATTCACCTAGCGTTTGAGCCATAACAACATCATCGGTCGCTCCCACCACCCTACGGCTTACCAGCACCGCCGTATCCCCTCCACCGGACTGTCCCACACTCGGCGTTACTGGCCTCCCCTCAGGCGGTAATAACCATGACGCCCCAACCGGCCTCGGGCCCTTGGTCTGCCCTGCTCTCATCCATGTGCCATACGGGTAAAACTCAGGCTTAATCCCTGATAAACGAGCCGTTCTACAGAACTTTTCCAGGTGACCCAGCATACCACAACAATAACAAAAATTATGGAGCCATTCATACTTTGGGTTAACCCAACCCCATGACTTATCCCTACGTACCAATTTCATCCGCCATTTGAGTGGCTTGTCTACCGGGACCGCCACACGCACATGATAAAATTTCTTCCATGGTCCCCCCACTTTGCGATCATCACACCTGATAAATGTTCCAACAAAATTTCCAACCTACTCCAGAATTAGGTTAGAAGTATATCCCATAGGCAAATCATATATCTGAATCCACATATCAAGTGTATCTAACTTGATTTCCCCTGGGAGGTAACCATCACAAACTTGCCGGCATACCAGTGTATGATTGTCAAACGACCACGGTCCATCCTCCAATACGCGTATCAGTCTCATGGTAAAACGCGAAGAGAAACAGATTA
This sequence comes from Ipomoea nil, assembly GCF_001879475.1. NCBI lineage: Eukaryota > Viridiplantae > Streptophyta > Magnoliopsida > Solanales > Convolvulaceae > Ipomoea > Ipomoea nil. The sequence goes on along the minus strand of NW_017619207.1, from coordinate 1,350,859 downwards.
GAGTGCATCTCCGTTACCCGCATCCCCATCACAGGCTGCCATACAGACACCATTACCTGCCGCATATACTCAACCTTGATCATCTTTGCTGTCAAATCCCTTTAAATAAGATATAGATCGAATCAGGGATGGAGCCAGAAATTCGGTTGAGGGGGGAGGGGGGGGGGGGGGCGAAAAAGTGCAGACAGATTCATACAAATATTTCAAAGGCGAAACATTGAAACAAAAGAGATAGTTTAAAATTAAATAAATAAATTACCTAAGAAATATAGTTGTAAATATTTTTGGATATGGACATAAAATAAAACATATCGAAACTTTATAAAAATATTCATAACAAAATGTGAAACATAATTAATTTGATAAAATAATTTGAATAGAAAACACATTATAAATTACACATCTCATTATTAATATAAAAGAATGTTATATATATATATATATATATATATATATATATATATATATATATATATATATATATATATATATGTGTGTGTGTGTGTGTGTGTGTGTGTGTGTGTGTGTGTGTGTGTGTATTAAATATTAAAAAAGTATTAAAAAAAATATGTTGATGCTAAGATTTGAACCCTTAACTTTTAGCATTACTAAACATATGCTTTACTAACTACTCTAACTCACTTCTTGTTAACATTTAGTAGTTTTTTTCATCGTTGCAGTAGGCGCTAGGCGCTAGTCGGGCGCCCGGACAGCGCCTAGCGCCTAGGCGGTCTAGACGGCGCCTATGCGGAATCTAGGCAGGCGCCAAAAAAACAGTGGTAGACTTGCTGTTTGACAGTTTTAATGAGGTTGTTTTCAACATTTAATCAAATAACACATCCAAATAAATGAATTAATGATAGTTCATAAGTCATAACATCAAAACAATGGTTTTCAAAAAAAAAAACATTAAAACAATATTAAAAATTTAAAATAGTAAAATACTTCAATCATCCAAAGATTCAAAATATCAAACTAGTCTACAAGTGTATATATGTCATATTATATATATGTATGCGCGCGCGCGCACACACACATATATAATAAAAAAATAGGCCGAGCCGATCGGGTTAACTCGACCGAAATGGACGAGTTAACTCGACTAACTTAGACGCTAGGCGGCCAAATCGGCCGAGTTAGGCGCTAGGCAGACGCCTAGGCGGGCGCTTAGGGGGAAAGCGCCACGGTCTAGAGGCGCCTAGACTGATTTTTACAACCCTGGTTTTTTTATACTAATACTAAAACGTGTATTATATATACATATTTACATACAAAGACTATATATAGGGTGGGGTGAGGGGGGGCAGCTGCCCCCCTTGCCTCCCCCTTTGGCTCCGTCCCTGGATCAAATTGTATATATAAGATAGATATGAGTTTATGTCCAAAGTGGGTAGATTCCTTGTGCGCACCGGCATTTGGCCCTGTCTAACCCATTGAGTCACCGTGATTTACATCCTCCCACATGCTCTCTCAGGTCGGAGTGTGGGGACCCTTAGGGTTGGGGATTCAGCCTTTTGGAGTAAGATAGATATGAGTCAAGAAAATATAAATTATGTTTAAACTCCTTATTTAAAATGAATATGCGACATTATTTTATTATACATAAATTATAAATGATGGGATATAAAATTTAAAGTTTAAATTTATTTCAATTCTCTAATTTTCTCTTTCTCCAATTTCCTATTTTTCATATTTAATTTGTTTTATATTTTTCAACTTAAAAAATACATTACCCATTTTTCAAATTCTCTATTTTACTTTCTCAATTTTCATTCTCTATTTCTCATTTTCTAATTTATAAAATGAGTTTACCTGCAATGATGCACCCATATTTATAATTTGCTAATTTTCTTTTTCTAGTTTCTACTTTGAAAGAAAGATGAAGATGGTGTTTTATAAAGAGTTGTTAGCTGATTGAGTTAGTAGGTTTAAGTAGTTGATAGCATTAATTGATTGTAGAAAGATGTTTGGTAAATTAGTTGTTAGTTGATAGTGCTTACATACAAAATGATTTTCTCAAAAAGTTTATCGAAAAAATTGTTTTGAACAGTTTTTTAAATTTTAGCATTTTGAAGCAATAAACTGTTACAATACACTAACTAATCAAACACTTATATTGAATGTTTAATCAAGTCAAACAACTAATAGTGGTCAAATAAGCTAAAATTGATTTATAAACTAACTATGTTATCAAACAGGGCCAAAAAAATTTCTCCAGTTATTAAATACAAATATTTCCACCGCAAATTATTGTGTGGACCACGGTCCAAACGATGTCGTTTTGATGTTTAAAAAAAATTACTCCGTGCGCATGTTAGAATATTGAACATTTTGGGATAAGATAATGTATTTTATGAGTTAGAATAATGAAATTTTTGGAGTAAAATAATGTATTTTATGAGTTAGAATAATGTACTTTATGTGTTAGAATAATGTATTTTATGAGTTAGAATAATGTATAATGTACTTTGTGTTAGAATAATGAAATTTCTTGGGTAAAATAATGTATTTCATAAGTTAGAATAATAATGTACTTTATGTGTTAGAATAATGTATTTTATGGGTTAGAGTAATGTACTTTATGTATTTTTTTAACTACGGTCCATGCAATAACGATTGACCATAATGCCATTTGCATATATTAGTTTTTTTTAAAAAAAAAAAAAATTGATTTAGCTTTGTCTATACCCTCATATCAAATCAATATTCTATTCAATACTTAACATCCAAGGATAAGAATAAAGTACATCAAGTCTATTTTGTGAAAACATGTATAAAAATTATTTTGTGCGTGGCAACAATGCAAGTGGTATTATACTATTATTTATATTCCCATCTTGTAATATATTTCCCTTATCTTATTTTATCTACTATTTAATTTTTATAATATTTAATTTAGTATTAGTGAATAATGTTTGTAGCAGCACTCCTCACTCAAATATTTAATTTAATAAGACGACCGAGCAAACCTTGGTTAGTAGGCAGTACTCTTCAGTCTTCACTCAAATAGGTAGATTTTGCGTTTAAGGCATGGCAAAATAAGTATGAGTTTTATCTCTCATTTATAATTTGCAAGCTATTACACAAAACAAAGTTTACTTAATGTACACTATCAGATAGTGGTTACGGATTTCCTTTGTCACCCATTAAAAAAAAAAAAAGTATGACTGAAATCATTATTAATATCATTAACCTAAGCCTAAAAAAACATATAGTTGTATTTTCCATGCCATTTTTAAAACAATTTAGTTAAGCATAGTCACCATCTTGAACTCTTTACCTATATTACTAATTGAATTTTTAATATTTTTTAGAATATTTTTAACCCATAAAATATCGGTGGTAGTAACTGTATTTTGCTTTTTTAATTAGAACCAGAAAATGGAAGATAAACGAAACAAAAAAAAAATTAGGGGAATTTTTTTAAAAAGAAAATAGATATATAGTTGACGTCTGTATATACGGTTGACCTTGCCAACTTAGGGTTATGTAGCTTTCTTTGTTGTGTTATTTTTATCTAAAAAAGGCGGCAATAAAACATGCAATTGAGATTATTTATTTATTGCCCCGAAAGGGGTGCTGGAGGGGTGGAGAATGATTCTTATATCATAATTAATTTTTTCCGTGCATTGCGTGATTGAGATAATGTCCAATATTTTTTTAAATAAGTATTTTAAAGTATATCAATGCAAGATTATATTGGAATTGTTCATGCATAGATAATTGAATGTTAAATTTGTGTATTTGAATAGGCAATTCTAAGTTTACAAATGCAAGATAATATAGTCAAGATTGATTATAGTTGTCAATAAAATAATTGTATAGGTATGGTTGAAATCAAATACAGGACATAAGGGAGAGAAAATAAAAATTAGGGCATAAATTATTAAATACTCCGTATATACTAATATTGAAGAGCTAACTACTGATTGCCAAACAAGGACATTGCGAGATAATTTCCCACTTCAATTTGTTGTGTGATTTGAATACTCTTTTTGTCACTAAATCTCCCAAGTAGTTAATATGATTGACTTAATTATATTTTTTATATTTTTATTTTTTTTAAAACAATTATTATTATTATTATTATTATTATTATTATTATTATTATTATTATTATTATTATTATTATTATTATTATTATTATTATTATTATTATTATATCATCATACCCTTAGGTCATTTTACATGTTAATCTAAACAACTAATTTTTTCAAATATCATTTTACCAACCATTGATATAATTCACTGGTCAAATTCGCTAATATAATCCGCTAACGCTAACCGCTAATTGCTGATTGTCAAACAAGGATATTGCGAAGTTGTTCTCACTTCAATTTGTTGTGTGATTTGAATAGTCTCTTTGTCAACAAATCCTTCAAGTAATTAATATGATTAGCTTTATTAATTATATTTTTTTTTAATTTTTTTTATGGTATTAATAAAATACTTGGTAAATAAATATATAGCATTATTTTGTATTATAACTTTGATATTTAATTAAAAACAATAGTGCACAAAAAAAAGGTAATAGACAATGTGTGAATATAATCAATTGATGAATTTAAATGTAAAGAATTTTTACATTGGAGAAATATAAAGACAATATAACTAATAAAATTATTTCTCTTAATTAATTTATTAATAATGAATTATTTTTTTAATAAAGACATTGTAGGGACAATGTAGCAAATATAATCAATTGATGAATTTGAATATAAAGAATTTTTATATTGGAGAAAAATAAATACAATATAACTAATGAAATTATTTCTCTTATTTAATTTATTGATAATGAATAATTTTTTTTTAATAAAGGCATTGTAGACACATAATTCTAAATTAAAAAATGATATGTATTATTTATTGTTATAGCTACTAAATTATTATTTTTAATTAATTAATTTAATAAGAGTAAAATAGAGTACTAATTATGCCAACTTTGATTGGGATGAGGTTCGAACCTAAGACCTTTAAATTCTTATTAAAATCAATGAGTAAGTTAACGGTGAACTAACAGAAATTAACAGAAAAGATAATATTTAATGGAAAAGTTAACGGAAAATCACATTCATTAAGGATAAATTAGGAAATCTTAAGGAAAAATTAAAATCTGATCAATCTGAGCCATTCATTTGATTAAAAAATTTGACCGCCATTTTTTTTACCCATTATAGGCCTAACTCTCTTGGGCTCTTATTAGTATATAGTATACTAGATATTATGAGTTTGATTTTTGCTAACACATTCTCGATCGAGTCTATTGCATAGGATCTTCCCAATATGGTTTACCTCTCAACGAGCTATTACACATGAATTTGGTTTACACAATGCATATCATCGGGTAATGACTTTGGATTTCTCTCGTTAAAAAAAATTGGGATTATTTATTGGTAGATTCATTTTAATTAATTAATTATTTATTTATTTATTTATTATTTTTACTACTAGGTTAAGAAGGATAGATTACCAATGATTTTGTGGTCTAGTGGCATGAAGTGGCTTTCCCAAATGGGAGGTCATGGGTTTGAGCCCCAGTGGGGACGATATTGACTCTTTGTGCTTCAGTAGGTTGAGAAAGTTGCTATGCACAGAGCCACTAATACACTCACAAATAGGTTAAGAAGGATAAATAATAGAAATTTGTCAATCACCCAATCAATCTTAAAGGGAGCAAAAACCAATTTTGGTCCACATGTTTAATTCCTACCAATTTTCATTCACGATTATTGTTTTAATACCAATTTTCATCCACAACTATTGTTTTAGTGCCAAAATTCATCACGCCGGTCACCCTTTCGATTAAGACATGCTGAAATATGAAATTATTAAGGGTAGTTTCGTGTTTTTCATATTAAGATCCATATTTGAGCATGAATAAAGGGATTTACGCCCTAAGATCTATCTCAATTCGCAATTTTCCTCCTCAAATTAAGGTAGGATAAGGAGGAGAACTGCGAATTGGGATCGATCTTAGGGCTTAAATTCATTTATTAATGCTCAAATTGAAATCTTAAGTTGAAAATGACGAAAATGTCCTTAAAAGTTTTAGATTTCGGGATGTCTTAAATAGACGGGTGACCGACGTGATGAATTTTGGTACTAAAATAATAGTCGTGGATTAAAATTGGTACTAAAACAATAGTCGTGGATGAAAATTGGTAGGAATTAAACATGTATGTGGACCAAAACCGTCATTTTGCTAATACTCGTGGGACCAAAATTGGTATTTACTCTTCTTAAATGTTATCCCTATAAAGTTAAACAATATTTTTTATATCAAATGGAAGGGGGAAACCAAAAGTGTAACAATACAAAAGCTTAGTTAATATGGACTTGTTGCCGAGCAGGAATGCTATTCCTGTCATCCTCAATTAAGCCAGCAACTTCAACTGGAGGAAGGTTAATGATGCACAGGCCTCTGGTAGAGCTAATAGACAGGGCGACAATGGCATCTACCAGGCAGTTCTGCTTTCTGGCAATCAAAGAAACTTGCCAATCCTCGCATTTACGCAGCTCGATCTTGCACGCGTTTAAGAGATTGCTTACGACATTGTTGGGGAGGGTTCCATTAGTAATGCCCTCCACAATAGTGCTTGAGTCACTTTCGAACTTAACTTTTTTAAAACCCAAAGAATTGGCAAGTTGGATACCCTTCAAGAGAGCCCATACCTCAGCTTCCAATCGACTTTTGTATCCAATACTATAGATAAATCCACGAATCCATTGACCTGAGCTGTCTCTTATTACCCCTCAGCATCCCGCTCTACTTGTCGTTTGGAAAACTGCTCCATCTACATTAACCTTGACATACCCCTCCTGGGGTTTCAACCAACAAAGTTGTTTCCAGCAGCTTCCTTCATCTAAATGTAGACGGACCTTAGCTCTTTCGAAGGCTCTGTTAATTTCTAAGTGTTGAGACTTGATCCAAGAGATCTTGAAGCTCAAAAGTTTAGCTATGTTGTTGAACATGACATCATTCCTCCATTTCCAGATCCACTTAATAGTTACTGCAAACAAGGAACTGTCGCTGTTGGGGGTTCTACCACGACCTCTATCAACAATGCCCCAAAAGAAGCTCCTGATGATCTTTTCAATGGCAGAGCATACTCCAACCGATAACAATGTGGACTGCATGGTATAATACAAAATCAAAGATAAAACAAACTGTGCTAACACCCGCCAGCCAGCCAAAGAGAGGGGTTTTTATCTCCACCCTGTGAGTCTAACTTGGATTATGTCCATGATTGTAACACCCCCAATTTTCAGCATAAATTAAAATCATTAAAGCTTATGCAATAAAGGTAAAGCTATCATTAATACCCAAACAGAGCGGGAACTAAAACATAAGTGTCGGAGTGCTATGTCACATCTAGGTTTGGGAACCTAGATGCACATGCTACAACTAACTAACACACTCCAAAAAACATATGGTGTAACAACCGTCAGCGAATAAACTAAAGCTAGAGCTAACTAAAGCTAAATCAACGAATCCAACTAACGCACTCCGAAAAACATATGGTGTAACAACCGTCAGGGAATAACGCTGAGTAACCTACTCCCACGCGTTGAGTACAATACATATAGATATAAGAAATCATTTTGAGATCTAGGAATACATAGTATAGTCCTAAACGACTCTAGTTTCAAAACCAGGAATAAGACTCAAGACAAACCACGGACTCGACACGACAAAACACATAAAGACGCTAGCATGCAAGCTATGACCACAAGACAAGATGACAATAAGACCTCACAATAACAAACAAGAGCACATAACAAGACATGTCCATGTTCCAACCTTATACCAAGTTCCAACCTTTACGCCTCTCCAACCTTATAACAGTTTCAACCTGTACCTCCAGGCCACCCTACACACCACATCCTTATCCCTCTGGGGCACCGCATGCCCCCTACCTACATGACCTCCTACATAACCGCCGAACTTATAGCATCCGCGATGCCTTTAAATCACACACTGGTACCGTAGTACCATCACACACAAGCACGCACAATGCATCAACCACCAATCATAGTTTTTATCCACCAATCACATATCTTCTCTTTTGATCATGGACAACAACACACAGGCAAGACTCAACAATGACTCTACAAGGGGATAATCGGCGAAGGGCACATCATGCACATTGACTCTCAACAACAATCGCCCTCAAGGCGACCACAAGACACATAAAGACCACTATAGACCATACTCTGGCACCACACGATACAAGTATGGACCACATGCAAAGACACGACTCCCAATTCACATTACGGTACACAAGACATCATACTAGACCCAAAAACATCAAGGAAGACACCTCGGGGCACGGGGTTCGACCCAACGGAGACCGAACAACCCCGCGACGGCCCGTATCAGCGGGTCGTACGGTGGAGGACCACCACCCGCCGACCTCTCGCCGGTGGTACCACACGGTTCCAGCGGGTGGCCGTCCACCCGCCCGTCCTCCCGCTGGAACACCAACCCCATTCCGGCGGGTGGTCAGGTGGGGGTTCGTCCCCCCACCGACTACCCGCTGGAACGTGCTTCTTGGCTAATTTCCCCATCCCGTGAATTCATCCAATTTACCCAAAATCAAGTCCCAAACACGCCCAAACACATATTAACAACAATAGTGTAACACCCCACTTTTCTTAAACTTAATTAACAAACTTAACCTTGAAAGGTAAGCTAAGGCAACGGAATAAACCTACTAAATAACTTAAATAGAGGTGTCACCGCCACAACCACCCATCCCGGTGATTGCACAAGCTAAGGATAAACAATCTACATCATAAAAGTTTTACTAATCATCAAACAAACTAGGGGATAAACCCCGGTGTCCAGCACCATAAAAAACAACGGGTAGACAACTACGAGTCTAAAAAAGTAATCAACATCAAGAGTTTAGACTACAGAAACTAACTAATGCTAGTCAAGTCTAACTCGTACTCTCTCTCACAAACTGGGCCCACCTAAAAGGGGTTAACAAACAACAAGTAGAAAAGAAACCAGTTAACACGAAGCTAAGTATAACGCCACTCAACCCTGTAAAATACTACAGTATATACTTTTGCAAAACATTTGTTTCACATACTTAGATCGAGTATTCTCAATCACTTAAGCAACAATTAATCATGCTCATCCGGGTTCCTTTATGCTTGCAACCTAATTATCAAATAGGGATTCTTTCTCAATTATTCAACTTGTCAACAATCTCATGCTTGCACATACTTAACTTATCATGACGATATACACTAATCATGCTCAACTGATGGGTGATAATATACTTAAGCTTTAACAAGCAATCTCATGCTAACATATATCTCAATAAACAATCACATATCATCATATATCTCAATGAACATTATCATGCTATCATATATCACATTAAGCGATTTCATGCAATCATATAATCTCTAAGTAATCTCATGCTATCATATACTCATCATGCAATCTCGTGCAATCATATACTCAATATGCCATCTAGTGCAATCATATACTCAATATGCAATCTTGTGCAATCATATACTCATTATGCAATCTAGTGCAATCATATACTCAATATGCAACCTAGTGCACTCATATACTCAATATGCAGTCTAGTGCAATCATCTACTCAATATGCAATCTCGTACAATCATATACTCATTATGCAATCTAGTGCAATCATATACTCAAAATGCAATCTCGTGCAATCATATACTCATTATGCAATCTAGTGCAATCATATACTCAATATGCAATCTCGTGCAATCTTATACTCATTATGCAATCTAGTGCAATCATATGCTCAATATGCAATCTAGTGCAATCATATACTCAATATGCAATCTCGTGCAATCAACTTGATCATGCAATAAAATGAACATGATGTTATAGTATAAGTATATATAGGTATACATATACACTCTTTTGTAAAAAGAAATATTTTATGTGGAGGTTTCTTAGAGTCACAATGACTCGCTTTCTTTATCTTGAGTCTCTTGAATCGATTTCTTTCTCTTGAGTCTCTTGACTCGATTTCTTTCTCTTGAGTCTCTTGACTCGATTTCTTTCTCTTGATTCTCTTGACTCGATTTCTTTCTAGCTCAAACTTTCTCATACTTCTTGTTTCTCTTCTTGTGCGAGGCAGGTACTCTGCCGCAGCGAAGCCCTAGCGTACGGTGCAATCTCATGCATCCGCCACATCCATATCTACAGAACCTCAAACTCGTGGGGGGGGGGGGTGGGGGGGGGGGTAGGACCTTCACACTTGTCAATAGACCTTTACATGCTCGGCAATCTAGCTGGCTCTATACTCAACTCGCCCAAAGAACCACTCTCTTGGTTCTTTATCTTTCTTTCTTGCTTGCTTTCTCTGTGGAATCAGGTATCGTATGTACTTTTAGTGTACACACCCCCCTAAATAGGATTCCAAGCCCGGTGAGAAGTCTCCAACCTCGTAACGTGGGAATACGCCGTGTTACATGGTAAATCTGTTGGCTCGCAATGTCCGTTACTGTTTTGTCGGTTCTATCCGATCTTATCTCTTTTCTTCCAAAAGGACATAGTCCTAACGGTCCTCCAAAACCTCGGATTACTCACACTAATACATATAACTATAGCTCATGCATTTCAACTCATGCCACACTTTACTTGTGACAACCCAAAAATTTAATTTTACAAATCCGGTTTTAAAAAAATCCAAAATAACCAATTTTCACTCCATAAAAGTTTTTGCGATGAAATCGGTGTTGAATAAATTATTTTGAGCCACTTTAAATTAAATTCAACACCAAGACTTGATTTAAAACCAACATCCAAAATTTTTGGGTACACTGTGTGCCAAGTTTTGAACTGAGAAACCTATCTGAGTGAAACCGGAGAAATCTGAGAAGCCTAAATCAAGTGTTTATCTAGAAATCATTTTGGGAAAATTCCTTTTTCAAACCCAAACTATTTTAAAATAGCAATTCTAGCCTTGGTCCATGAAGCATGGTGGACCACTAGCCATCCAAAAGCTTTATCCTGATTCATCTTTTAGTAAACCATTTTACTCTTTTGCCCCCCCCCCCCCCCCCACCAATCATAGGGAATCCTCATAGGATTCTGAACCCATATAAAAAGAATAGTAACCTCTCGTTTTCTCCTAATTCCATTCCTTGCTTCCCACATTTTGGAGCTCTGCAAACACAAGAGGGAAAACACAGTAAGATTCCAGCTTTCATTTTCATCCACTCATCTTGTTTCCTTCTAATCTTTCTTCCTAGCTTAGTCTCTGAAATCTTGGTAGTAAGTAGTTGTATGGTTTGTTTGAGATGTTTAGGAGGTGAAGAGGGTGGAATCCAAGCAAGAAGAAGAAAGCTTCAAAGGTATAATCCATGGACTCCCAAAGCTATTTTCAAGACTCTGTGAAGTCTTTAGTTGATGTGGAAATGAGTAGAAATGCTAGATATTTGAAGTGTTTGAGCTATTAAGTGATTTAGTGTTGGTTTATGATGTGTTGTTGATGGTTTGGATGATTTAGAATTTGCCTGAGATGTTTTGCAGATGAGAAGAAGACCTCTGGTGCATAGACAGTGTGCACCAGTAAGTTTAACGGCCCTAGCCAACGGCTCACCAGGGAGACCGTTGGCTAGCACCGTGGCTGACCGGCCCTAGGGGACGGCCCTAGGAGAGGGCCATTGCCTAGAGCCGCGTCTTAGGCGGCAGGCCTAGTAGAGCTCCACCCTAGCCCCATTGAGTTTTCTCTGTGCAGTGGACGGGCCCTTGTGGCTCAGCTACGTGTCGTTTCGGACGAGGTGTCGCAGGCCCTTGTGGCGCAGTACCTCGGGGCCGTCTTGACGCACGTTTTGGCTTTGATTTTGTTGAATTCGGTAAAGTTTTGAGCATTTTGTGCTAGCTTTTAAAAAAGGAATTGTTGCAGAAGTTGTTTACTGTAAATAGAGAAGTGAAGCATCAGACTTAGACTTTCTACCTGTTGAGCATGCTATTATCTCTTTGTTTAGTAGAAAAGCATGAACACAATGTCTTAAACTTTGATAGAAAAGCATGCCTAAAGTGTATACTATGAATTACTAAGTTTATTGCCAAGTTATTATTACCATGAGATGTGCAAGTTTGCCTATCTTGAAATTTAATTTGCAGTAAATGAATTCCCTTGAGTATTTTTGAGTTCCAATAGCATGTCAACTAATTGCTAAGTGTTTATTGAGAAGATTGGTTAAGTTGTGAGTTTCAAGCATGATTTATGAAATTGTTGAGTTTCACAGTGAATGGAAGTTAGAAGCATGTTTTACAGTAAGTGGCATCTTTGAGCATTCCATGTGTTAAAAAGTGCATAAGTGGCCAACGTGAGCCTAAGTATTATTTTCTAAAATCTCATATCCCCTTTGGAGATCATTATCTTGCCATTTGAGATCGAGTTGAGAAGTTATGTGCATTTTTGCATAAGAAAAGTGTTGCATGATTTGAGTTGCATGAGTGATATCTATATATATATATATATATATATATATATATATATATATATATATATATATATATAGTGAGGAAAATAGTATTTTTGGAGGATCCGTTTGGACTATGTCCTTTCGGAGTAAAAGAGAAAGCAACGGACATTGCGATCCGATATCATGTAACGCGGCGTATTCCCACGTTACGAGGTTGGAAACTGCCCGCCAGGCTTGGAATCCTGGTCAGGGGGTGTGCACACTGATAGTTCGATACCTGATTCCACAGTGTATGAGTTTTGGAACCACGAGATTGGTTCTGTGGGCAGGATGAGAGATTGGCCGGCTAGACGCCGTGCCCAATGGGTTCATTCACATTTTGTTGAAGTCCTGCCTCGCCCACGAGTAAAGAGAAAGTGAGTCAAGAGACTCAAGAGAAAGGAAGCGAGTCATTGAGACTCAAAGAAAAGAAGAGCAAAGAAAGTCATTTATGACAACAAGAAACCTCCACAGAAAAGTATTCTTTTTGAAAGAGTGTTGTGTGTATCTATACTTACTATAGCATCATCTTATGAGTTTTATATCTTGCACGAAATTGCATGAGTAGAAGCACGAGGTTGCTTATTATATATCTTGCACGAGATTGCATGAATAGAAGCACGAGATTGCTTATTATATATCTTGCACGCGATTGCATGAGTAGAAGCACAAGATTGCTTATTATATATCTTACACGAGCTTGTATGAGTAGAAACACGAGATTTCTTATTATATGTCTTGCACTAGGTTGCATGATTAGCAGTATGATTTTGCTTATGATTATGTCTTGCACGAGATTTCATGATTAGTAGCTCGAGTTGTTCATGAGTTATATGACTTGCACGAGATTGCATGATTAGTATTTGATAGATTGAGCTTGCCTTATGAGTTGTATGTGAAAGCATGAAATTGTTGAGTACTTGAGAAAGCTGAGTTTTGTTATAAGTGATGTTGTGATTAGTTATTTGTTGTAAGCATGCCTATTTATTATTTAGGTTTCAAGCATCTAGAAGCTAACGCCAAAGTATGACTTAAGTGCATTAAGTTTATTGTTTCGAGTATGTGAAACTTCTATTTTCCAAAGTATATACTATATTACTTTACAGGGTTGAGTGGCGTTATACTTAGCTTCGTGCTAACGGGTTTTGTTTGCTACTTGTTGTTTGTTAACCCCTTTCAGGTGGGCCCAGTTCGTAGGAATGAGAGCACGAGTTAGACTAGTTTAGCTAGATAGCTTGAAGTCTAAACTCTTATTTGTTTTTATGGGTTGTAGTTAACTATCCTTTTTGTTTGGTGCTGGACACCGGGGTTTCATCCCCTAGTTACTTGGCTGTAGTTACTTTTGAGCTTGACTCTTAAATCCCTTTTGTAGCCTGTGCAGTCACAATTGGCGGTGATTGTGGCGGTGACACCTCTTATGTTATTTAGTTATTTTATTTCCGCTACTTAGTTTATCTTAATTTGGTTTTAGTTTGTTAATTAAGTTTAAGAAAAGTGGGGTGTTACATTACTTATGCAAACTTATGCACGTAAATTCCCAATAATTTCACAATGCAACAGGATAATGACTTTCCAAGATAGATATGTGTAATTTTGCATTTCCTCAGTTGAAGATTACTATTAGAGATAATCTACTGATGTATTTGACTGACTGATTAGGAGACGTGAAAGTCAGTCAGTTGGATAGATTGCAGATTAGTTTGTAGAGGTAAAACTAGTGCAGATAATAAAAAACAACACATACGATGTTTACCCAGTTCGATACAGTGTGTATCTACATCTGGGGGACGATCACCGAGGCGTCCAATCCACTAACTCATAATCCAATGTACAAAGGTAGAGAAACAACAATCTCACCCAAGTGTCCCACACAAGGTACGTACCCAGTCTACAAAGGTTTAGTGGATTGTTGAAGTCGGAGAGCCACGCATGTAGAAGTCCAATGAAATCCCTTCAATTGGAGAGCTAACTCTGATGTAGTCCGCTTCAATGACGCAGTAAGAGATTAACAGAGAGCAAAGTAGTGTTTAGGACTCTTCTTCCATCAAAATTGACCCGATAAAATATATAATCCCAAGGGTGATGAACACTATTCAATGCGGTTGTCAGAATGCATGCAGCTGTGATGTGATTGACGCAACGGTATAGCTCCTTTTTAGGGATTAAACGGAAGATTTGGATTTTGAATGGGCGAATTAATTTTGGTAACCAAGGTTAAGATATTATCTTAAAAAAAAAACAGAAGAGAGATTAAAAAGGAAGTCAAAGATGTAATTTTGACCCGAGATTGAGACCACCATACACTCTCCTTCTGTATTATTATTCTGCCTTACTAATCAATCCTGCAGATTCCCAGAGCAGATCTGAGAATCTCAAACCGATTTGCGTCCAGAGGCTTAGTCAGTATGTCAGCCAATTGCTTGTCTGTTTGAATATATTCCAACTCTATCTCCTTTGATTCTACCAAGTCTCTGATATAGTGATGTCTTATATCAATATGCTTCGTTCTCGAATGTTGAACTGGGTTCTTTGAAATATTTATTGCACTGATATTGTCACAGTAAAGTGTCATAGTCCTTTGAGTGAGACCATAATCTAGAAGTATTTGCTTCATCCAGACCAACTGAGTGCAACATCTTCCAGCTGCTATATATTCTGCCTCTGCAGTACTTAGAGAGATTGAATTCTGTTTCTTGCTTAGCCATGATACTAAATCTTTCCAACAAAGAAGCATCCACCTGATGTACTCTTTCTGTCGTCAATATTTCCTGCACAATCAGCATCACAATATGCAATCAGACTGAGTTCACTGTCCTTGGAATACTATATCCCATATTGAATTGTTCCCTTGTGGCCCGTTTGGTTCGCGGAATAGGCCTGGAATGGAATAGCATTCCAGGTAATAGGCCTATTCCGGTGTTTGGTAGAAATTTCTATTCCCAGGAACATTGTCCCTGGGAACGACCTATTCCCCTTGCAAGAGGAATAGAGATTCCGGCCCCCCCTTAGGTATTAGGCTATTCCTAAGTTCTCAGGAATAGCTTACAATTGATATTTTCTATTTTACCCTCAACTAAATCTAAAACTTACATTTCTTTAATTTTTATATGATTTTTTCTATTTATTATGTTTTTTTAATAAATAAATAATATTAAACCTAAACTAAAACAAAATATTCATAATAAATAATTCATGTACCTAAAGAAAGAATTAACTCAACATACTGACAAGAAAGAATATTACAAATGGAATTAACATGTGGTTCACAAATTAATAACCTGGGCGTAAAACAAAATCAATCAGCCACCGTGAAATTGATGTGGCAAAGAGAATTTTAACCAGCTAAGGACTCTGTTGCGCCGAACAAGAGTTCGCAGTTATCGAACGGAACTCACTATGGATCGCCGTACCTGCGAACACCACCGGAATTGCCGCACCACCGCCGCTGATAGGAAGAATTCGTCACCGTCAAACCTAATCTCTGTTCACCGCCACCGGAAGACTGATTCGCGATCCACCTAATTCGCCCATCGCCGCTGGTCTCCGGAGCTCCACCATGGCCGCCATCACTGACTGAGGAAGCAAGAGAGGGAAGAAGGTAGAGAGACGGAGGGTGGTGGCTGGTGGTGGCTTGTTCAAGGTAGAGAGACGGATGGTCATCCAAGTTCACGGTGGTGGCTTGTTGCGCCTGCTAGATTGAACGAAAGAGAGAGACACAAGGAGGGGATGAAGATGAACGAATAGTTTGGGCTAAAATTTAGGTAAAATTATGGCTTATAAAATAGTTTATTTGAATTTCGAATAATAATAATAATAATAATAATAATAATAATAATAATAATAATAATAATAATAATAATAATAATAATAATAATAATAATATAATAATAATAATAATAATAATAATAATAATAATAATAATAATAATAATAATAATTCCTTTCAATAATAATAATAATAATAATAATAATAATAATAATAATAATAATAATAATAATAATAATAACATATTTTGTATAAGGACATTTATGTCTTTTACCCATATATTCATTTCTATTCCTTAACCAACCAAACGTTAGAATACAATTACTAAAGTCTATTCCATCAGCGAACCAAACAACAGAATACAATTTCTATTCTATTCCTTACCTATTCCATTCCCTATGGAATAACATTTCTATTCCTTCCAAATTGATTCCGTGAACCAAACGGCCCATTGATGTATTTCAAGATCCGTTTAGCAGCTATCAAATGTGACTCTTTGGGATCAGATTGATATCTTGCACACATTCCTACACTGAACATTATATCTGGTCGACCGGCGGTTAAGTAGAGCAGACTTCCAATTAGACTTCGATAGACTGTGTTATCAACTGATGGACCAGTATCATCTTTTGATACCTTTGTGGAGGTGGAGGTAGGGGTCCTGGGTGTTTTGCATGATTCCAGATCGAACTTTTTGACCAGATTCTTAGCATACTTTTCTTGTGAGATAAAGTAGCCTTCAGGACTCTGTTTAACTTGAAGTCCTAGAAAATAAGTCAGTTGACCAACCATAGACATTTCAAATTCTTCCTTCATAACCTTCACTAAGTCATCAACATATTTCTGTAAAGTAGATCCGAAGACAATATCATCTACATAAATATGAGCTATAGTAACATGACTTCCAATGGTCTTAACAAACAAGGTCTTATCGACACTCCCTCGATTATACCCATGATGCAATAGATACTGTGTCAAACGTTCGTACCATGCCCTTGGAGCTTGTTTAAGCCCTAGAGAGCTTTTCTGAGCTTGTAGACATGCGTTGGATGAACTGGGTCTTCAAATCCTTTAGGTTGTGCCACATAAATATCTTCATGCAGGTACCCATTTAAGAAAGTTGTCTTAACATCCATCTGAAACAGTGTGAATCCCAGAATACACGTTACTGCCAATAAGATTCTGATTGACTCCAGTCTTGCAACAGGAGCAAACGTTTCATCATAATCAATTCCCACTATTTGGGTATATCCTTGAGCAACTAACCGAGCCATGTTTCTTGAAATGTTTCCGGCTTCATCATTTTTATTTTTGAAGATCCACTTCATTCCGATTATGTTAACACGGCCAGATCTTGGTACCAGATCCCATACATGATTTCGTTCAAACTGATGTAGCTCCTCTTGCATTGCCTTAACCCATAGGTCATCCTGCAAGGCTTCCTTCACATTTTTTGGTTCTATTTTTGAGGTGTAGCAGGCAAAGCCGGATATTTCTATTAGATTGCTTCTCATCCGACTTCTGGTGTTCATTCCATTTGATGGATTACCAATTATGTTGTTTGATGGATGATTTTTCTGAGTTCTGGTGGGTTTATTCTTACCATCACCATCCGAGAGAGAGCTCTCCTATTCAGGGCTTTCTTTATCTTCTTCTGATGAATCATGTGTGTCAGACAGTTTGGTTTTCTCAGCTGTTTTTAACGACTCACTGATAGGGAGGTCTGTCTCTGGATCAATCACCGATGTTTCATCTGATTCTTCTAGATTATCATCGATAACAACATTCACTGATTCCACGACTGATTGAGTTCGTTTGTTGTAAACTCTATAAGCTTGACTATTTGGAGAGTATCCAAGAAAGATGCCCTCATCACTCTTGGGTTCAAACTTTCCCCGTTGTTCTCTATCAATTAGAACATAGTATCTTGTTCCAAACACATGAAAGTACTTCAAATTTGGCTTCTTCCCTTTCCATATCTCATATGTTATCTTAGACATACCTGGTCTGAGATAGACTCTATTCACTGTATGACACGCTGTGTGCACTGCTTCAG
Organism: Ipomoea nil; assembly: GCF_001879475.1. Lineage (NCBI taxonomy): Eukaryota > Viridiplantae > Streptophyta > Magnoliopsida > Solanales > Convolvulaceae > Ipomoea > Ipomoea nil. The sequence goes on along the minus strand of NW_017619207.1, from coordinate 1,332,564 downwards.
CCCAGAAACGCTGTAGCAGATGCGATGCGTGTAGCATCACTCTGGCCATTTCTTGCAAGGTCCGATTCTTTCTTTCCACCGCACCATTCTGTTGTGCTGTTCTAGGAGCTGAGAACTCATGAGCTATTCAATTTTTGGAACAGAAATCTGACTATAAAGAGTTTTCAAACTCTTTCCCATGATCACTTCTTAGTCTTTGGATTTTTATAATGGGCTCGTCCTTTTCTTTTTGTACTCTTATGCATAGAGTCTTGAAAGCATTGAAAGCCTAATATTTTTCTCTCAGAAAGTATACCCAACTGAAACAAGAGAAATCATCTACACACACAAAGATGTATTTCTTTCCGCCATTGCTTTCAGTCTGAGTTGGTCCCATAAGGTCTATATGAACCAGTTCTAGACATCTCTCAGTAGTAATTATCTTTACTGCTTTGTGAGGAGCTCTTATTTGCTTTCCAATGGCACATGCACCAGAAACTCCTTCCTGTTTGATTTTGAGCTTAGGTATCCCACGTACAGCATCTAATTTGATCATTTTGTCCATATCTCTGAAGTTTATGTGTCCCAATCATCGATGCCACATTTTTTATTTGTCTGTTTTAGATATTAGACAAGTAGTTTCATTGGTCAGAACATAACAGTTGTCAGAAGATCGTGTTCCTTCCATCACCACTTGATTTGCTTTATCACGGACTCTACAGCAGTCACGATTGAAACATACATTCCAATTCTGATCATACAGCTGGCTGATACTAATAAGATTTGATTTCAGACTACTGACTAGGAGAACTTCGTCCAGATGTGGCAATCCTGGTACATTTAGGATACCTTTTCCAACTATCTTTCCTTTTTGTCCGTCCCCATACGTAACTGATCCACTGCTAGGTTGAACAGCCATGAGACACTTGACGTTCCCAGTCATATGTCTGGAACATCCACTGTCAAAATACCATCTTGCTTCAGTCATAGAAGCAGTCAGAACTATTGTGGGATAGCATATTACTTCTGATTTGCTGACCCAAACCTGTCTTGTGAAGGGAGTAATAGACTTGTTCTGGTATTTCTCCTTCCTCTGATCTCTGTAGAAGAAGTAACATTCAGGTCTGGTGTGTCCTTTTGTTTGACAGTAGTGATAGATGGGTATGTATTGTCTAACTTTTACAAATTTAGTCTTGAACCTTGAGTACTGAGATTGAAATTTTACCTTGCCAGACTCAAGTCTCAGCAATCTGAGTGTGCATGGTTCCTTTCTGCTTTATCTGAACTGACCGTGATGACTGAACTTGTTCATAACTATGAACCGGTTTACCAACTGATGTACCTTCTTTGATGAACACATGTGTTGTATTCGAAGACTCTCCTCGTTCAAAACCGAGTCCCTTTTTATCATTGGGATTTCGACCAGAATTGAGAATTTTGTCTAAGGTAGAAGTGGTATCCATCATCTTGATGTTCTTCTTTAGATCCTCCAGTTCTTTTATCAATTTCCCTCTCGAGATCTTATTTGAGTAATAAGATCTTCTTTTGTAACAAGTTCAGTGTTTAGTTTCTTCAGGAGTTCATCTCGCTGCTTCAGATCTTCATTCAGATTCTTATTGACTTTCACCAGTTGTTCCCAACTTCCAACTAGTTTAGCAAATTCCATTTCTAGTTGAGTATGCCTCTCTTCAAAGTCATCTGATGATATGTACGATTCTTCATCGGTTTCATTCTCTTCTGATTGATTCTCTGTAGCTGTGAAGAAGACCACGAAGTTTCCCACATTGTCGTCGGACTGGTCATTTGATGCTTCTTCCTCATCATCACTTAGTGTCGCCACAGACATAGCTTTCTTCCTCTTGAGATACGTTGCACACTCAGATTGTATATGTCAGAATCCTTCACACTCTCGACATTGCACGGATCGGTTTAGAGGTCTAACTGTGTAAGTTGAGTTACTTCTGATTTGTCTTGTTCGGCCAGTCTGAGACTGACTATTCTGTGTGAAGGAGGGCGTTTCTGTTTTCTAATATGAGGAGTTTCCACTTTTGTATTGTGTCCTGTTAGGTTGTCCTTGACTCCTTCGATTGAAGCCTTTTAATATTTTCTTAAAATTCTTTGTTAGCAAGGCCAAAGCTTCATCATCTATGTCTTCTGTGTCAAATTCTCGATCTGTTTCAGCAACAAAGGCCAATGACTTGCCTTTTCTGCTGACTGTAGGTTCCTCATCAGCTAGCACTTCAAGTTCATACGTATGTAGGCTTCCCATAAGTTCTCCCACACTCTTCTTCTCCCAGCCTGTGTGTTCCTGAATAGCAGTCACTTTCATCCGAAAACGCTTTGGTAGAGATCGAAGGATCTTTTTGACCACTCTTTCATCTGTAAAAGGTTCACCAAGTATTGAAGCTTTATTCATCAAATTCTGAACCTGACTGTGAAAAATTGAGATCGTTTCCTCTTCACCCATTCTGAGAGTTTCAAACTCTAACAGTACCAACTGAAATTTGGACTGCTTGACATCACTAGTACCCTCGAATTTGGTTTCAAGGATTTTCCATACTTGTTTTGCTTCTTTTATCCCGGTGACTAAGGTAAAGACTGATTCATGCAGAGATCCTACAATAGAATTCCGTGCTTTATTGTTCATATCAGAAGACGACATCTCATCTTCAGTCCATGTCTCTATAGGTTTGGCTCCAACAGTTCCATCAGCATTCTGAACAGTTGGAGGACTCCATCCGGTGAGAACAGTATGATAAACTCTGGAAGTAAAACTCCATTCGAGCCTTCCAGAAGGAATAGTTGTGACCATCCAATTCTGGTGGTTTCATACTTTCATCCATCCTGAATCAAAAAACAACCAGCCAAAACACACAAGCAAAGAGCAAACAAATTGCTAACAGACAACCAAGTAAACAACTTCTTAAAGAGAGAACAATGCAAAAAGTTTTTCCCGTAAGGATCAAGTCATTGTGTAGACTTAAAAGCTCTGATACCACATGTAATTTTGCATTTTCCTCAGTTGAAGATTACTATTAGAGATAATCTACTAATGTATTTGACTGACCAATTTGGAGACGTCAAAGTCAGTTAGTTGGATAGATTGCAGATTAGTTTGTAGAGGTAAAACTAGTGCAGATAATAAAAAAAACAACACATACGATGTTTACCCAGTTCGATACAGTGTGTATCTACATCTGGGGGACGATCACCGAGGCGTCCAATCTACTAACTCATAATCCAATGTACAAAGGTAGAGAAACAACAATCTCACCCAAGTGTCCCACACATGGTACATACCCAGTCTACAAAGGTTTAGTGGATTGTTGTAGTCGGAGAGCCACAAATGCAGAAGCCCAATGAAATCCCTTCAATTGGAGAGCTAACTCTGATGCAGTCCACTTCAATGACGCAGTCCTACATTGTTCCCACAACTGAGTGATCTTTGCGTCCTTTCGTTTAAGCAACGATAATTCTTCTCAAGTTCTTCATCTTAATCACCAAGAACTTATTGTCTGGAGAAGAGGCATGATAATCAAAGATATGAGTCTCTCTGTAGCATGGAGTGTTTTTGTCTTCTTAAAACCGTAACCCTAATTCTTGATCGAATAAGGATACTTATATTTCCTTGGTAAGAACACTCTCCAAAAATATCTTTGATTGTAGATGGTAGGACAAGTTGTGAAGAATACAATCTTAAAGATTCGGTCCAAACCTTCCAAAACAGATCCACTGATTTTCTTTATAAAACTGTCTTCTCAAACCGCGTTCAGCATTTTTGGAAACATCTTCCTTTATCAGGTCTTCAGTGTCAGTGCGTCTGTTGATGATCCTGATCAATCAGTCTTCTGTAACAATAAACAGACACCAAGCTAAACCCTATCTTAGTTTGCAATAATAATATTGCCAATTATATGTTGGGGGGTTTTTTGGAGAAAATAAAAACTCTAACAATATGAGTTTTTGAAAATGGTACTTAGGCTCACTTTGGCCACTTATGCATTTTAAAACATGGTATGCTCAAATATGCACTTTACTATAAAATATGCTTCAAAACTTCTTTCACTGTGAACTCTCAACAATTACATAATCATGTTTATAAATCATAACTTGGCAAATCTTCTTGGAAAACACATAACAAGTATTTAACATGCACTTGAACTCAACATACTCAACTTATACTCATTCACTATAATCTAGCATTCAAGAAAACATTCTCTGTACACTTTAACATTTCTACACTTGGCAGACAATCCCAACAAATCATATTAGGTATTTAGGCATTCTTATCTAGCAAAACTTATCAAACAATAGTCATACTTCTTAGTCTAACAATTAAACAACTGTCATGCTTCTCAAATAGATAGCTAAGTCTGATACTTCATAACTTCAACCACTGTAAACATACTCAGAACAAGCCATAGCATTCTACACTCAGAACAAGCCATAGCATTCTACTTCACAAATTCAATTGTAAAATACTCATTCCTACTCCAAAATCAATGGAATCAAGTTCTACTCGTGCGTCGTGACGATCCCGAGTGTCCGAGCCTCAAGGGCCCGCGAGTCCCGGTCTGAAATGACACGTAGCTGAGTCACAAGGGCCCGACCACTGCACAGACCTTGCCTGGTGGGGCTTGAGGAGTCCTGCCGCCTAGAGCCGCCAAGCGGCGGCCTAGGGACACGGCTCTAGCCTAGAGCCGTTCCCTAGGGCCGTTCCTCCACGGGCCTAGCCAACGGCTCCTCCCTAGGACCGTTGGCTAGCTCCATGCCTCATCTAGTGCACAACACAGTGTGCACCAGTGAGCTTTGTCTTCACCTGTAAAGAAATTTCAGGCATTCTAACACTCCCAAATCCTCAACAACACATCATATATCAACAATATATCACTTAATAGCTCAAACACATCAATAATCTAACATTTCTACTCATTCTAACATTTATTTGACTTCACAGAGTCTATCAAAGAGGTGGGAGTCCATGGGTTATACCTTTGTTGCCTCTTCTTCTAGTTATTCTTTCTTATGTGGATTCCTTCTCCTTTCTACTCAGCTTTCACCACCTTTACTACCTAACCTCCTCAAACAAACCACACCACAACACTTAAGGGACGAAACCTCAGAGATTTGGAAGCAAGGAATGATAATCTAGGAGAGAAGATGAATGCATGGATAAAAATTGAGGCTAAGAACTCTTACTGTGTTTCTTCCTCTTGTCTACAGAGCTTCTGGGAATGGAGAGGCAAGGGAGAATATCAGGAAAACACAAAGCATTAGTGATACTTATATAGGGACCAAAACCCTAGGATAAATGCCAATGATTGGTTGAGGGCAAAAGGGTAATTTGGTTTGGCTCCTCAAAATATCAGGCATGAGAATGTGGAATCTAGTGGTTCACCAAGCTTCATGGACCAAAGTCTAAAATCATAGTTTAAAAGAGTTTTGGGGTCAAAATGCACTTTCCCAAAAATACTTTCTAGACAACCACTTAGTTTAGGTTACTCAGATTTCTCCCGATTTCACTCAGATTGATTTTTGGATCGAAAACTTGGTACGCAATGTACCGGAAAATTTAGGATTTCGGATTTAAAATAAATCCCGGTGTTGAATTTACTTAAAAGTGGCTCAAAATAATTTATTCAAACACCCATTCTATCGCAAAAAATTTTATAGCGTGAAAATGGCTATTTTAGGATTTCTTATAACCGAATTTAGAAAATTAAATTTTGGGTTGTCACATTCTACCCTCCTTAAAAGAAGTTTTGTCCCGAAACTTAGAAGGAACAGACGGATTTTCTTAGAACGGAAGCTTTCTAGAAGAAGGCAAGAATTTCAAGAATTGGCTTAGGAGTTTTTCTTGGAATACTAAGGAGAAATGGAATCTCTGAGTTCCAAACACACACCCAAACAACTAAGGTGCTAAGCTTATTTTAACTACTAGAACTCACTAACTCAAAGCTTCCTTGTTACTCCTCTTATTCTTATCGTTCTTATCACCTCTTCAATCTCAATACTTTGAACTTCTGTGCTTCTTGCATGAAAATTCTTAAGAGTGTTTCGTAAACACCTTTCTTCTTACTCAGTAGCATCTTGCTATTCTTCTCTAGGGTTCGATACCCACAATTCAATCTAATACAGATCATAGCGTCTCTTGTTTGAAGTGTTAAGCACTTCCTTATTGACAAATTACCTTTTTCGCTCATCATTGGTATGATACAGGTATCAAGATCCAATTCTCATGGCATTATCATTAAAGTGGTCATATTCTCATTAATAACCCCAATCTTTACTATCTCATAATCTCATCTTTCCTACCATGCATGATAGCGTATCTTAGAGGTAGGTCACTCCTTTGGTCCACTAAGTGTGGTCTAACTAAACCTTAGTTCTCTTTTACCATAGTAACTTTCTTTCAATCTGAACCGATGTATCCTTTTATCATTTCCTTACTTATTTTATGAACATAACTTAACTAATTAACAAGAACTTTATCCAAAGATTCTTGATAATACAAAATGTCATTTACTTCACTCGTCAAGTGATTCATGATACTGTGTCGTGCTTCCATTAACATAAGGTCCTAACTATCTTTGTTACTTTACCAATTTGTTGCTTACCTCTTATTAGTCTTGTTTACTTTCTTTACTTCAAGAGAATTCACACACGATAATTACGTTTATACTCCTCCACTACACTTTAAACACTTGCCCACTCTAGTTGGCATTGCCAACTTACAAGTCTCTCCTTTTCTCAAATCTTTTCCAAGATTTCCTATGTTTCAATAAACTTCAACTTTGGTTTCTCCCTTCTTACTAATCTTTATCACTTCTTTTCAAACTAAATTCTTGGTAATATTTTCTTTCTCCCCTTAACCAACGATACATCCCTTCCAAAATCCTTTTATGCAAAGTCTCGTTCTTATTCAAGAAGTTCAATGATTGAACTAATCCTTTAAGCTTACTTCTACCAAACTTAGTCTTTAATCATTCCATCGTTCTGTCATGAGTTCAACTATCTCTTGCTTCATTCTCAATACTATAGTTCTTCTTTGAGTTCCCACACATCTTATCATACATTCATCTACATTCTTTTACTTGTCCCTTCTTACTTAATTCATTCCTTAGTTTCTTCACACTTCACAGGATCTTACGACTTATTTACATTGTTTCTTCATATCCTCTCATATCTCAGGGTCTAATGTTATTAGTCATCATCTTAAACTTCACTCCTTCGGAGTTCACAACTCTTAGCTCATATCTTCCTTATCTACTTAAGGAACTGTCTTACTTTTGTGTAACTCAATCTTAAGTCTCAATTTTCTATGTTTAAGGTTTAACTTTCATTCTTTGAATCTGACATTTAAAGATCTCTTCACTATCAATCAAAAAGCATAACAATCGCAGAAAGTTGGAATTCCAAAATCAACTATGTTACTTAAACAGGTATGGTGTTCATTAGGAGTGTACCTGTCTCCACGCCGTTAACCTTCACTTGAGCTCTCCACATCAGCTGATTGCCACTACCACTACTTTGGTCTTGGTTTTTCTTCTTACTTCTCTTGTTCTCGTTACTGTCGAAGTTGTCCCTCCTTCTACTCTTGTCACTCTTGTTTCTAGACTGGGTACTATAAGATTTTTTCTTCAGCTGGAGTCCACTCTCGTTAGGTCCCTGTGTAATACCCCGTGTTACGCCCTTTAATTCAAGATTAATTATTTAATTAATTCCTTTAAAGAATAGTTAAAAAGGATTTAATCTGGATAGGATCCCTTAATTAATTAATGTGGTCCACGAAGGACCGTGGACCCTTAATAAGAACTTTAAGTCTATTAGGAATAAAGAATGTGGGCCTTTACTACTCATATTCTAATTAGGAATCCTAGACCTATATACATGTTAGGAATAGAAAGTAGGCCTTTACTATTCAGCCTCTGATTGGGATTCCTAACTCTATAAATAGGGGATTAGAAAGAAATTATAACCCTTACCACCCATAGTTATATTACACAAAATTATCCCCAGGAGACTCCCCACCACCAAGCCTAGGGAGATCAATCGGATGGAAATCTTAGAGAAGAACCTTAATAGCCAAGAGAGGATTATTTAAGGCTAAGAGGTGACTCATGTCTTACAAAACATATTTTCCTTGCTATATCTTATTTATTGGCTCCTTTGATAATCGTATGTGTAATTCTGTGATTGAGTCTTGATAGAGCCCTTGCATAGGATTTATATTGTGCTTATTTGATAATCTTGATGTTCTTGATGTTATGATTGACTATATGTATGATCTCGTATTATAATTATGTCTAGAGCCCTAGGGTTTATATCGTGAATTTCGTATTATGATGTTCTTGGTATATTTGGGTGGGATTATGCATGATCGGGTGTTGAGACTAGCCTAGGACTTGTATGTAGAACTTTGCATATAGATTTCTTGATGTGCTTGACGTTCCGGATGCTCCTGAACCGTTGTATGATTAATGTGAAGTCTTGGCCTGTTTAGGAATCATGTTAGAATGTATTTGGTACGATTCTTGATTTAATTCCGTTAATTGAATCCGTGGTGTTGCCATTATGTGTTTGAATGTGTCTAGACATGGTTTTGGGTTCCACGAGAGATGCCGGGACCAGAAAGTTGTCTGAGTATCAGTAGGGAGTAGGTGGGGGCACGGGTACCCGCCACCTACCCGCTGCCCGGGAACACTGTTCCAGCGGGCAGCCGGCGGATGGTGGTCTGCCCGCCGGCTACCCGCTGGAATAGTAGCTGGCCGCCGGCGGGTGGCTGGCTGGTGGTCCTCCACCCGCCGCCCACCCACTGGAAAGTTGATGTGCGTCGTGATGTTTTTTCCCGTTTGTTGTTTCCTCGTGTTCCATTGTGTCCCGTTGTACCCCGTTTGTGTGTATGAGTCCCGTTTGATGTTTCGAATACCGTTATAGGAATTTATGTGTAGTACGTGTCGTTGTTGTTATGTCTTGATTGTTATTGATTATGTGTTGATTGATTGAATGATGATGAGTATCGTGGTCATTGCACAATGATAGGTGTAACTGATGATGATGAGATTGTGATTGGTGGAAATGAATTGTTGGCGGTTGGCACAACGAGTGCCCGGTCATTGTTCTAAAGGTACAGGCCTAGCGGCTACTGTGCTAAAGGCACAAACCCACCTTCGACTAGCTTGCCGCTGAGCATGGGTCAGATTATAAGTGCTGGGGTGCCATGTCGGGGCTATATGCGCTGACCCCTTGATATTGGTACTAGAGGTACGGATCATGCGAATGGCACTGCGGCGTTATCTTGATATGTTGGTGGATGATAGGTGATTTGTCGGTGGGGGCATGTTGTTGCCCGGAGGGATAAGGGAGACGATATAAAGGTGGCCTGGAGGTACATGTTGGAACTGATATAAGGACGGAGGAGAGCCACAAGGTTGGAACTTGGTATAAGGTTGGAAGATGGATTGTGTGCTTTGATGGTTACTTGTTAATTGATTGTCTTTGAATGCCCTTGTTGTCTCTATTTGCTATTTATGAGCGTTGGTGCCTATTATGTCTTGTATCATATTCTTAGGATGCATGCTAGTCTTTATGATTGTTCTATAGTGTCAAGCCTGTTATTGCATCTTGAGTCTTGATCTCGGTTTAAAGCTAGAGTTGTGATTGCTATAATCTGCAAGCGCACAGAGTCAATCACAGTATAAATTCCTGGAGTATTCCAGGGTCGATCCCACGAATAACACTATTAACTGTTATCTTAAATAATCAAATTGTTGATAAGGAAATTCGCAAATAAATAGAATTAATGTAATTAAAAATAATATTTATAAATTAATAGCAAAGAAAATTCCAATTGAGTGAAGACTAGGGATTTGGGTTCACCTATTAGATAATTAACTAACTCTCCTAAGTATTAATTCTTATGACTATAGTGATGATTGCTTCACATATATCCTAATACTCCGTCGAGCTACTAGGTTGTATCCAATTAACTGTGATTATCCGTCGATATCTCACCAACATTAATTAAACCCATTAAGCAACAATCAAATATCACCACAAATACCTAAAGTTATGTCTAGTTTAGATCAATTGTGTTTATCTTACGAGTTCTAGGTTCATAATTCACCTGTCAGTTCTTCTTATGAACCCTAATATAAGAATTATGCAATGGCCAGACACACAATCCACAATTAAAATACATAAAATAAATATAATCAAGTTCAATTATTAAACTGAAATTGGAAGAATCAGAACATGAAAAATAGTCAATTAATCTAATCTAGGCTAATCCAAATCCCTAATTAAAGTTTTAGCCAATAATCATAATTAAATGTATGAAAAGTTCAAGAAATAACATTCTGGAAATTTCAACAAGAAATTAAATAATAGGAATGAAGGGAGATAATCCAAGCCTAAGAAGATAATATATGAAGCTCCATTGCCGCTGCTGCGTGCGCCGCACCGCTGCAATTTCTCGTCGCCCAGACCTTGCTCTCTTCTTTCGGATTCTTCCTTCGTCTTTTTCTTGTTTTGCCATACCTCCCTTTCTTTTCTATATTTTCTGCCGAACCCTGAATATATAACCAAAGCCCTCCGTTAAAACTTAAGCATTTTCTTTTCCTTATATTGCTGCGCCGATCAAATAAAGAAAACAAAGAAAACTAATTTAAAAGCCAAACAACCCTAACCTAATCAGTAATCACAACTTAATAACACTTAATTATTAAAGCACTATTTAAAAGTTGAAGATATAAAACTACTAAGTAAATTTAATACTATAAATAAAATAAAACTCTTATTAATATTAATAAAAATGCAACATTAACCTAATACCTATTAAAATCAATCTAAACTAGTAACATATAAATAATATAATATTTATTATAAAACAAACTCTAAAACTTAATTTATTTATGAAAATAACGTACTAAAATTACTCTAAATAATGCCTATAAGTTAAGCTTATCAAACTTCCCCACACTCAAGGTTTTGCTTGTCCCCAAGCAAACTTATGCAATGAAATCAAACTACCAACCATAACCATGTCAACTAGGCATTCAATTCAAGGAGATGGTAAACACATAATACTTCATGAGAGTTCAAAGTTATATGCACACAAGACAATCGAGAATAGTAGTCCTCACGGTTGTTCACTCAATCTCTCATAAATATATACGAAAGGTACACACCATCCTCTATTGAGAGTGCACTTGCCATAGGCTTGCTTGTCCACCAAAACTCCACTACCAAAATTATATGAACAACACGAGTCAAAAGATCTTTATTACTGGGTTGTAACGGGGCCAAAGGTATGTGGTTTAAGAAAGAAAGGATATAAGGAAATACAAATAAAGTCCAAGGAATGAGTAGATCCATAATTTCACCATATCAAGAGCAAGAACTTGTATTCTACCAATACAATGAACTCTACCAAAACAAGCCATCATTTCTTCATTCACCCTCATCCTTTTCACTTATAAATTCTCAAAACAACATTCAAAACTTCCATCTCTTTTTCATCTTTTTTATATTTTTTTTTTCGTTTGTTTTCTCTTTTTTTCCCCCTTTTTTCTGGTAAAACCGAATAAATAGCTTTCCATTTCCACATCACCCACAATAGTACTTTTCCCACAATCATCAAATTTCTATCATGCCCTCATTGCTCATAAATCATTTTAAGAATAAAATGAGCAGAAAAGTTTGGGCTAACAAGATTTTTAACCCACAATTTAGAACATATCATTTTGTTCTTTTTTTTTTTTCATCCCCTTGATCACAAACAATTCCTCACCCAAAGCAACCCAGCTATACAATTACCTTTCAACTCCAATCCCACTCATACTTCATCACTTTTGGTCATCTTGCACAGTTAAATGAAATAATGACATCCACTGACTCAAGGATGGTTTAAGAGGCTTTTTTTTATAAGCTAAGGTTCTTTGGGATTGGCTAATGAAAAAAATGTCTTATATTAATTATAAAGCTCAAAATGGTTCACTAGGGGAAATATAACATGTATAAGGATGTGGTCATTTTTAAGGCCATAAGGCTAAATCCTAATGCCTAAATCATTCTCGTGTCATCACATAACATGTAGTTCTGAAATGGTATGAAGCAGGTTCTAGAAGTAACACAATCAAAGAAGGCAAATAAACACTCAAAAAGAAAATAAGTTGCAGTGGGCAACCTCTAGGCTCAAAAGCTCACGGTGTGACAAAATTTGACTACCAACTCTATGCAAGCATACATATAGCCAAACACATTCATTGATATTATGCACTCCCAAAACACTAACTTATCTCTCAATCAACATAGTCATTAGATGGTATTTTTTAAAAAAGCAGAAATTTTTTTGTGCTGAAAATTTTGCAGAAAAATGAAGGAAATGATGCTAAAAATTTCAAAAACAAATGCAAAAAAATGCATAAATAAAAATGCAGAAAGAAAAATGTAGAAATTTTCTTTTATTGTGCTGAAAATTTTGCAGAAAATTGCAGGAAAGTGCAGAAAATAACCGCAGCAATATGCATAAAGAAAAACGCAGAAAACATCCCTTAAACTTACTTTCCCTTCCCCACACTCAAACTCAACATTGTCCTCAATGTTAAATATAAAAGCAAGTATGAGAAAATGAAATAACAGAAAACTTCCCTGTTAGTTGCCAGTTTCTTCCGGGACTGCCTTTTGGTGAAGCAACCATGTATGGTCTCTTTTTATCTCTTTCAATCTCTATGGCCTCATAGGAACGAACTTTAGTGAGCATGAAAGGACTAACCCATATAGACTTTAATTTCCCTATAAAAAGCTTAAGACAAGAATTAAACAACAAAACTTCTTGCCCTACATTGAATTCTCTCCAAAAATTATTTTTGTCATGCCAAGCTTTAGACAATGTTCTCCACAATCTCTCTTCTTTTGCATTAAGTAAATGAGCATAAGAAAGCATAAGAAAAGGATCATTGTCACTCAAAAAATTGTATTTGAACTGCAATGGAAGTGGTTTAAGTTCAAGTTGAGGAGGTGTTTCATTAAAAGGTAGTGGAAAAGTGTTTCCCCTACCTAAATCTTCATACTTCCTATTGAGATGTGTAGGAAAATGATCTTGACCCTCTAATCTCATCATAGACTCAACAAATTCTGGTACTTTCTTTTCTATTAGACATGCTTCCAATGGATTAATAGGTGAATGCTTAACAAATACTTCTTCTGAAGGTTTCTCAACAACATCAACAAAAAGACATGATTCATCAAAAGTTGGTAATTTTACAGCTTTAGAGATAGAGAATTCCTCTTTTTCTGTTCCTACTCTAAAAATCAATTTCCCTAAAGGCATATCAATTAATACTCCTCCTGTTAACAAAAATGGTCTACCAAGTATAAGAGATGTATCTGTATCACTACCCATATCAAGAATCAGAAAATGGGTAGGAAAATAAAATTTACCAACTTTTACCAAGATATCCTCCACTACTCCAAGCGGGTACTTGACTGATCTATCAGCAAGTTGAAGAGAAATTGTTGTTGGCTTCATTTCTGCTATTTCCAACTTATTGAAAAGGGTTAAAGGCATAGGGTTAATACTGGCACCTAGATCACATAAGCATTTATCAATGACAGTATTACCAATAGTGCAAGGAATAGAAAAACTTTCTGGATCCATTAACTTAGGAGGTAATTTTCTTTGTAGAATAGCACTACACTCCTCATTTAAATGCACAGTAGTAAACTCTTCCAATTTCTTTTTATTAGACACAATTCCCTTAATGTACTTGGCATAAGATGGCATATTAGCAAGTGCTTCTGCAAAAGGAATATTAAACTGCAATTTTTTAAAAACCTCCAAAATCTTTTAAAGTTATTGTCCTGGTTCCTCTTTTGCAACCTCTGTGCATATGGAATGGGGGGTACATAAGGTTTTACTGTAGAGGAAGTGAGGTTTTGATCACTAGAATTCTCTTTAGGCACTTGCTCCTCTTCTTTATCACTCTCTTTTTCAACACTCATGGGTTCTTTTTCTTTCAAAACCTCATTCAAAATCTTACCACTTATCAAAGTGACAGCCATAGCTCCTTCCCTAGGGTTTATTCCAGTGGTACTAGGAAGCTTACCTTGATCTTTTTCTGCAACCAATTTAGCCAATTAACCTACTTGCACTTCTAAATTATGAATGGATGCTTGGTTGGACTGAGCAACCTTATCAATTTTTGCATCCATTTTCTTCATCATAGTGTCCTGGCTAGCCATGTATTGCATGAACATCTCCTCTAGTTGAGGCTTCTTCTCTTGAGCAGGAAGTTGAGGTTGTTGTGGTGCAGGTGCCTGTTGGAAAGGTCTGTATTGCTGATGCCGAAATCCTGATGGTCCTTGTTGTTGAAATCCGGGTGATCCCATTGGTCTTGCATTACCTTGATCTCTCCATGAGAAGTTATTTCGCCAACCTGGATTATAGGTATGGGAAAATGGATCATTCCTTGGTTGTTGCCTCCCCATATTGGATCACATGTAATTGACCTCTTCATAAGATGGTTGTGATGACTCTGCATTCATACAAACAGAAGAATTATGACCATATGTATTGCAAAAAGCACAAAATTCTCTATTCGAACTATCACGAGTCATCAACAAGTTAATCTGTTTAGTTAATTCAACCATTTGTGTTGTCAACTCAGATTGTGTGCTAATTTAATGCACAGCAGCTCTTCGACCTCTCACTGCCTTTTGTCGAGAATTACTAGCTAAGTTCTCATAGATAGCTTCTAATTCATCACTATTTTTATCACCTGTGTATCCACCTGCAGCAGTATCTACAAGAGACTAACAATTAGGAGTTAAACCATCATAAAAGAATTGTGTCAACAATAACAATGGGAATTGAAGGTGTGGACATTGCGTCAAAAGCAATTTAAAACGATCTCATGCTTCATGAAATAACTCAGCCTCTCTTTGAGTGAAAGTGCATATCCTACTCCTATAGTCCATTGTCTTTTGAGATGAATAATATTTAAACATGAAAGCATTATAAACATCATCCCAAGCTCTTAAAGAACCCTCTGGTAAATTTAACAACCACTGCCTAGCATCACCCCTCATACAATATGAAGAACATTTCATTCTAAGCTCTTCTTCAGATAAATTATTTAAAGGTAAAGTTTGTACCCTGCTATAGAGCTCACGCATGAAACCCAATGCATCTTCACTTCCCAAACCGTTAAAGGTAGGGAGCATATTCATATGGAAAGTCTTCAGTTCATAATTCCTAGCTGCATCAGATAATTGAATGCAAGAGGGGTTAACAGCTATTACCGGTCTTTGGATGTCTCGAAGACGTGGTTGAGCTGCTTGATTTTGAGGAGGTGGAACTATTGGTGGTACGGGGTCATCCTGTTGACCCGCACTATTGTTTTCAGTCATTTCAAGCCGCCTTCGTACCCTATTTTTTCTGCAAGTACGCTCAATTTCAAGATCAATAGGAAATAATTCAGTATTTTTATGCCTCAGTGATCGCCTTAAGTTCATAAACAAACAAAATAAAAATAGAAAAACACAAAATAAATGAGAAAAAAATAAAAAATAAATAAATAATAATGAACCTAACAACTAAAATAAATTTGAAAAGAAAAACTTAAAGAAAACAGTTTAATAAAGTGTTCCCCGGCAACGGCGCCGAAAACTTGATTGCTATAATCTGCAAGCGCACAGAGTCAATCACAGTATAAATTCCTGGAGTATTCCAGGGTCGATCCCACGAATAACACTATTAACTGTTATCTTAAATAATCAAATTGTTGATAAGGAAATTCGCAAATAAATAGAATTAATGTAATTAAAAAGAATATTTATAAATTAATAGCAAAGAAAATTCCAATTGAGAGAAGACTAGGGATTTGGGTTCACCTATTAGATAATTAACTAACACTCCTAAGTA
The DNA here is from genome assembly GCF_001879475.1 of Ipomoea nil. NCBI lineage: Eukaryota > Viridiplantae > Streptophyta > Magnoliopsida > Solanales > Convolvulaceae > Ipomoea > Ipomoea nil. The sequence goes on along the minus strand of NW_017619207.1, from coordinate 1,316,660 downwards.
TTAATTCTTATGACTATAGTGATGATTGCTTCACATATATCCTAATACTCTGTCGAGCTACTAGGTTGTATCCAATTAACTGTGATCATCCGTCGATATCTCACCAACATTAATTAAACCCATTAAGCAACAATCAAATATCACCACAAACACCTAAAGTTATGTCTAGTTTAGGTCAATTGTGTTTATCTTACGAGTTCTAGGTTCATAATTCACCTGTCAGTTCTTCTTATGAACCCTAATATAAGAATTATGCAATGGCCAGTCACACAATCCAAAATTAAAATACATAAAATAAATATAATCAAATTCAATTATTAAACTGAAATTGGAAGAATCAACACATGAAAAATAGTCAATTAATCTAATCTAGGCTAATCCAAATCCCTAATTAAAGTTCTAGCCAATAATCATAATTAAATGTATGAAAAGTTCAAGAAATAACATTCTGAAAATTTCAACAAGAAATTAAATAGGAATAAAGGGAGATAATTCAAGCCTAAGAAGATAAAAGCTGAAGCTCCGTTGCTGTTGCTGCGTACGCCGCACCGCTGCAATTTCTCGTTGCCCATACCTTGCTCTCTTCTTTCGGATTTTTCCTTCGTCTTTTTCTTGTTTTGCCATACCTCCCTTTCTTTTCTATATTTTCTGCCGAACCCTGAATATATAACCAAAGCCCTCCGTTAAAAACTTAAGCATTTTCTTTTCCTTATATTGCTGCGCGAATCAAATAAAGAAAACAAAGAAAACTAATTTAAAAGCCAAACAACCCTAACCTAATCAGTAATCACAACTTAATAACACTTAATTATTAAAGCACTATTTAAAATTTGAAGATATAAAACTACTAAGTAAATTTAATACTATAAATAAAATAAAAATCTTATTAATATTAATAAAAATGCAACATTAGCCTAATACCTATTAAAATCAATCTAAACTAGTAACATATAAATAATATAATATTTATTATAAAACAAACTCTAAAACTTAATTTATTTATGAAAATAACGTACTAAAATTACTCTAAATAATACCTATAAGTTAAGCTTATCAAGTTGACTAGGTTATATATGTATTCCAATTTCAAAATGATTTTCTTATATCTACCTATATTGTACTTAACGCGTTGGAGTGAGTTACCAGCATTATTTGCTGACGGTTGTTACACCGAATGTTTTTGAGGTACATATCAGTAGCTTCAGAGCGCGTTAGATGAACTCGTGGATTTAGCTTAGTATTAGTTAGACGGTCTGTGAGCCTTGAATTGTATTGTGGATATTAATTATAATTTATGACTTGATCAGTTCGTCTAGCCTGTGCGTCTAAGTTCTCAAACCTAGATGTGGCATAACACCCCGATACTTATGCTGTTAGTTCCGCTTTGTTTGGAGGATTAATCATAGATATACCTTTATTTATAGGCTATAAATGTTTTAAAAATTAGGGGTGTTACACTTTGACCTAAGGCGTTCCCTTTTTTATTTGCGTAGCATTCATAGGCTCGATGCCCAACCTTTCCACACTTGAAGCACCTTATTGGGTTCCCACTACAGTTGGTTCTTTGGTGATTCTTCCCGCACTTCTTACAATGGTAGTGTCTTCCTCCATTCTTATTCTTACTTTGTAACACCCCAGATTTTCAAGATATTTAAAACTTATAAATTAAGGGTGCAATCTCATTAAATCCCAACAGAGTACGAGTGTACGGGGTGCTATGCCACACCTGAGCTAGAGAACTCAGGTGCACAGGCTAACTAACTAATGTCTCAAAGATATGAATGCATAAACGTGGCACGCAGGCCGAAAGGGAAACTAACTACTTCTATGATCCAAGCTCTAGCGCACTCCAGTGACTTAACCTTCTGTGCCTGAAAGCCAAATATATCTGTTCAGCGAGAGATGCTGGTAACCCACCCCAACGCGTTGAAATACATTACATATAGAGATATATATATAGATATACGAAAAGTCATCTCGAAGCATGAAGATATATCCTTCGAGACTCTAGCTTTTAAAACCGGGAATGACTCGACAGATAAGGCTAGACACAAGCAACAATTATAACCAGCGTATATGATCCACAACAGGCAAGACAGATAAAGATAAGCACAATAAATAATCACAACCCAACATAAACAATCCATAGCATAAACCCCTTAGTCACATCCCCCAATATACTCATAAACACAACTCCTCCATACCTCATCACATAACACACTTTGTTGGCACCACAGGACCAATCGCATGCCCATACACGAGGGTCAGCGCATATAGCTCTGACACGGCCCCGCAGCACCCTGCCCCGTCTCACATTACGGAGGAGCCGATCGCAACCGACTGATGGACCTTTGTCCTACATAATATTTATATACCTGACCGGTCTTTACCAGCCTGGTTAACAGTTGGGATGGTTCTCAGCCCATTCAAATACCCGTATAGTGGACCTTTGTCCTATATAATATTTATATACCTGACCGGTCTCTACCGGCCTGGTTAACAGCCGGTATGGTTCTCAGCCCATCCGACTGCCCGTATAGTGGAACTTAGTCCTATATAATATTTATATACCTGACCGGTCTCTACCAGCCTGGTTAACAGCCGGTATGGTTCTCAGCCCACCCGACTGCCCGTATAGCCCGATTGATCTTAACCAACTCGGGGTTACATGCACACATAACACATAGCAAGTACATGCAACCCACATTAACACATTGGGAATGGGGAGAAAACGTATAACAAAACCTATGCGTGATCCATCACATTCTAAGAATAGTCCTAAGGGGTTCATACTTCTTCCACCTAGGTCAACGGGATACCAATCCAACTAGCATGCAATATAATAGACTCATAAACCTACGAACGGTACCCGAAATATCAAACTAGACAAAGGCACGATTAACGGAGTCCGTTGGGACACCACGGGGGACGGGGAAACATCAAACGGGGAAGCCGAGATCCCGAGGGGGATAATTTTCCAGCGGGTAGCCGGTGGGTGGGGGGCCACCCGCCAGGCATTACTGTTCCGGGCAGCGGGTCGCCGGCGCCCGCTGCCGGAGATGTGTTTTCAGGCCGTGGGTAGGTGGCGGGTCCCCTACCCCCCACTGACTCTTATCACGCAATTTCGCCCCGGGAACCATTGTGGAACCCGAAACCATGCTTAGACACTTTACAACGCAATTAACGACAACATGTAGACAACTAACGGATCAAATACGAGAAACGAACGGCACATAACCTATCATGCTTTTCTAAACATAATCAACACCCAAACATGCGATTTCCCCACCCGATAAACCAAGAATAATATCATACGATACAACCTAGGGTTCTAGTCACTTTTATATCAGCAAGAATACGGTTCGTCTTCTAATTGCAAGATTCGGTAAGAATAACACATAAGCATCAAGAACAACACACAACTATCAAGAACATCATATAATCATCAAGAGCTCCATATAATCATCAAGAACACCATAACTATCGAGAATCTCCCAATATCAAGATTACCAAGATCCCCCATGGGATCATCACATCAATCATCAATAATATCATCACAAATCCGCAATATACAATAATATGGGGAAACCCTAAGGGGGAATCATAACTATGAAAATAGGTTTTGTTGAGACATGGGTTACCTCTTAGCCTTTATTTAATTCCTTGGCTATGAAGGGTCTTTCTTTAAGCTTTCTTGCTTTCTTGATTTCTTCTAGGGGATTCTTGGAGCTCTTTGGGGTGGTGGGCGTTTATTGTGGTGGGGGTTTCTAGGTGCCTCTTAAGTCCCCTATTTATATATTTAGGAGTCCTAGTTAGGAACAAATATTATGGGCTTGCTAATTCTATTTCTTTTGGGACTAGGGATTGGGTTTAGGGATAAGGGCCCGTGGACTATGGTGGGCCTCCTAATTAATTATCGTGATTTAATTCTTTCTTTTGGGTAATTGATTAAATGATTTAATTGATCTTAGGGGTCGTAACACGGGGTGTTACACTCTCCCCCCCTTATGAGGGGCTTCGTCCCCGAAGCCCGGTGTGTTAATCCACTCTTTCACCCCCAGGCATCCCGCATTCTGGCCTCCTGGTTAGGAATGTGGCCCCACGTTTTGCCTTAGCTGGGGTAGACTGGATTTCTGGTGGTGTTGCGATAGAAAGGGTTTAAGGCCTACCTCGGTCTCCTGCTCCTGAGCTGGGTGCCCCGCGAGTGCCCAAGGTGGCCTCGATTGCTGCCACCCTTTGATCTAGTGCGTGTGTCGTACGGATCAGGGATGAGAATCCTTCCTCCATGATTTGGTTTTGTCGGTTGAGCTGCGCGAGTATGCGTTCATGGATTGAGTCCTCGTCTTGCTCCCTTGGATTTCCTCCTGATCGTGGTTGCACTGTTGGGTTGGGTTCGTCTTCCTCCTCCTGGTCCTCATGTCCCTCCAAACCTCCGCAGTCTTGCATGGCTCGTTTGAGCTTTTTGTTGGAGATGTCCAGTCGGTCGACCAATTCCCTTCGCTCTTCCTCGGGTTTTTGGCAAATTTCTTCGAGGGTGAGGTAATGTCCCCCTTCGGTGTAGTAGATGTCGTTCCGGCGGAGGTTCTGGGCGTTAAAAACCATGCCATTTGCGGTCTTGACCTCGGTGTGGCTTAGGTCTACCCCCTTTTTCTCCATGATCCAGCTTAGGATCATCTCGTAGGGTAGGCTAAGCCGGTTGTTTGACTTGCAGAATTCCATGTGTTTTAACATGAGTGCCGGCAGGTTGAACTTGATTTTATGTTTCAGGAGGTAAGCAAAGGTGCACTCCAAGCTTCCCACATCCTTGCTTTTGTTATTGGTGGGAAAGAGGCTATCGGTTACAATCATAACCAATATCTTTTGCTCCGCCGATAGCCACTTTCGGTTTGGTCGAGTGGGCGAGGTGAACCCGTCTTCCTTCCCGAGTAGGTACCTGAGGTAGTCCTTGTATCCCGTAGTTTGGGTATCAATCCACCCCTTTCGGTCATAGTTAGACACACCCGTGGTGGTCAATTTCAAGAGCTTGGCCAAACGGCCTTCGGAAAGCACAATCTCCTTGCCACGGACCTTGGTGGTGATTTCTACCTTGTCACCCCGTTTGGTGGCTACAAGGTGTTGATAGAACTCCTTCACCAATTCGGGGTACGTATCCCCTTTGATGGTGAGATACGTATCTAAAAGCCCTTGATGTTTGAGCATACCAACCAATTCCGGAGAGAATTGGTCGGGTTCAAGTGTTTTACCTCCGATCACGGTGTAATCGGCGTTGCTCCACTCCGGGGTGCGGGTTCCGAGGGGTTTCTTTGGCATCGTGGTGCTTCGGTTGATGGCGACGTTTTCCGGCGATTTTCCGGCGAGGCGGCGGCGGGGCTCCGGCGTGTTTTTCCGGCGAGGTTCTAGGCGGCGTGGTTTCTTGTTTTCGAGGGGGACGGCGGCGAGGTGGAGGTTCGGCGTTGGTGCGGTGGGGGTGAGATGGCGGGGTGGCGTCGTTCGGGTGGAGGAGCAGCGGGTCGCCGCTGGGGAGCCTCCGGGTGGCGGGTTGTGGCCGGCTGGGACGGCGGCGCGGCGGTGTGACGTTGGCGGGTGGTGTTCGGCCGGCGGCGGCGGTCGATCGGCGGTGACGATGGGTGGTTGTTGGTTTCTTTGGGGTGGGGCGGTGAGGTGTGTGAGAAGGAGAAGGGGAAGAGTGGGGAAGAAGAAGGGGAGGAAGAAGAAGGGGGGTTTTTGATTTGGGGGTTTTGTGGGTTTTAGGGATTTGGAGAGGTTTAACAAGGGAGTATTCCCTTGAGGTTTCTAGAAACACTCATGGCTTAGTGGTTAGGGGCTTGGACTTGTAAATAAGAGGTTTAGAGTTCAATTCTCATTGGTAACACTAGGCTCTTTGATGATGGGGCCTTTGTCTTTTTCCTTATTCCGGCTTCTAGTGGTGAGGTTTGGCTAGTTTGCAAGTAGAACCGAATTATGAACTAATCTTTTATAATATTTCCAAGTAATTAAGCTAAGTAAGTAACTCTACCACGAAGGTGATTACAAGAAATTGCCAACCTAACCTAGGCAGAATTCGTCTTCTTGGCTTTCTCCCACGGGATTTGCGTGGTCCTCGTCTTCTGGGCCTTGGTTCCCTTCCTCGAGATCGCCCTCGTTCCCGAGGTCGGCTTGAGTGCGGCTCATGACAAATATTTTTCCGGGAGTGCCGTAGTTTCCTTGATGAGTGGTGCCCCATGTTGTCCCATGGTGGTAGTGCGTGGCCTTTGGGGTTGGGTGCAAAGGAAGGCCTTGTGTCCTTCTTCTCCGCAGTTGAAGCATCGCAAGGGTTTGCCCATGCAATCCTTGCCTCTATGGCTCTTGTTGCATTTCGGGCAAGGGAAGCCACTGGTGCTGGCGTCGTTGTTTTCCCGAGGTGGCCTTTGGTTGGTCGGGTTGCTGGGTCTCGTGTTGGTGTCGCTCCTTGTTCTTTTTACTGGTGGCGCCCCTCCTCCAGGGTTCTTCTTCCGCATTTGCTCCTGAACCCCGCGTTGGAGTAGTTGGATTCGGTAGAGATTGGCGGCACTGGAGTAAGCCTCGTTGAGAGTCCGGGGTCTGCTTACCACTAGTGCTTTTCGGGCTACAAAGTTGAGGCCCGATACGAATCTCTCTATTTTGGTTACCTCGGTGGGGACGAGTTCGGGTGCGAAGCGTGCTAGTTCAAGGAATCGTTTGTGGTATTCCATAACGGTCGTTGTCCCTTGTTTCAGATGGAGAAACTCCTCGTACATGGACACTCTCACGTGTGTCGGGTAGAACCTCTCTCGTAATCGTGTTTTGAGGTTCTCCCAATTGAACCCCGGTTCTTGTTGATAAGTGGGCCCCTCGTGGATCCACCAGAGATCGGCCTCGTGCCCGAAGTAGAACGAGGCTATCTCTACGCGGCGTCCTTCCGGGCATTCTACTACTCCAAAAATCTTATCAAGAGTCCGGATCCATTCTTCCAGGACCGCGGGATCCTCTTCTCCCGAAAACGTGGGTGGTCGGTGATTTGAAACTTGTCGGGCGACGTCCGAGTTTGCGTTTGACGGAGGCGGTGGGGGCCTGTTGTTGCGAAGGGCCGCGTCACTTAGTGCCTGTGCGACTTGTGTTAGTTGCTGTAGGGTTTGGGTCAAGGGGTCGTCTGTGGCGGCCTCTGGAGTTCTGGATTGCCTTCTGTTCGGTGCCATGCTATCGTCTTTCTGGTCAGCGTTTATAAGAATGTTAAGTTAGAGTTCGACGCACTTCTTGTGAAGTGATAAGTGGGGGAGGGTTTTAGAATGGGGAAGGGTAAAGTGTAGGGAAGTTATGTGTAGGTTTCACAATCTCACTGCATGTCCTAAGATTCCTGAGTCCTATGCTCCTAGGTACCTAGAGTTCAAGCCTAATGTCCTAAAGTCCGGTCTTTAAGAGTCTTTTCCTAGGGTCAAACTTAGGCTCTGATACCAACTGTAACACCCCAGATTTTCAAGATATTTAAAAATTATAAATTAAGGGTGCAATCTCATTAAATCCCAACAGAGTACGAGTGTACGGGGTGCTATGCCACACATAAGCTAGAAAACTCAGGTGCACAGGCTAACTAACTAATGTCTCAAAGATATGAATGCATAAACGTGGCACGCAGGCCGAAAGGGAAACTAACTACTTCTATGATACAAGCTCTAGCGCACTCTAGTGACTTAACCTTCTGTGCCTGAAAGCCAAATATATCTGTTCAGCGAGAGATGCTGGTAACCCACCCCAACGCATTGAAATACATTACATATAGAGATATATATATAGATATACGAAAAGTCATCTCGAAGCATGAAGATATATCCTACGAGACTCTAGCTTTTAAAACCGGGAATGACTCGACAGATAAGGCTAGACACAAGCAACAGTTATAACCAACGTATATGATCCACAACAGGCAAGACAGATAAAGATAAGCACAATAAATAATCACAACCCAACATAAACAATCCCTAGCATAAACCCCTTAGTCACATCCCCCAATATACTCATAAACACAACTCCTCCATACCTCATCACATAACACACTTTGTTGGCGCCACAGGACCAATCGCATGCCCATACATGAGGGTCAGCGCATATAGCTCTGACACGGCCCCGCAGCACCCTGCCCCGTCTCACATTACGGAGGAGCCGATCGCAACCGACTGATGGACCTTTGTCCTACATAATATTTATATACCTGACCGGTCTTTACCAGCCTGGTTAACAGTTGGGATGGTTCTCAGCCCATTCAACTGCCCGTATAGTGGACCTTTGTCCTATATAATATTTATATACCTGACCGGTCTCTACCGGCCTGGTTAACAGCCGGTATGGTTCTCAGCCCATCCGACTGCCCGTATAGTGGAACTTAGTCCTATATAATATTTATATACCTGACCGGTCTCTACCAGCCTGGTTAACAGCCGGTATGGTTCTCAGCCCACTCGACTGCCCGTATAGCCCGATTGATCTTAACCAACTCGGGGTTACATGCACACATAACACATAGCAAGTACATGCAACCCACATTAACACATTGGGAAGGGGGAGAAAACGTATAACAAAACCTATTCGTGATCCATCACATACTAAGAATAGTCCTAAGGGGTTCATACTTCTTCCACCTAGGTCAACGGGATACCAATCCAACTAGCATGCAATATAATAGACTCATAAACCTACGAACGGTACCCGAAATATCAAACTAGACAAAGGCACGATTAACGGAGTCCGTTGGGACACCACGGGGGACGGGGAAACATCAAATGGGGAAGCCGAGATCCCGAGGGGGATAATTTTCCAGCGGGTAGCCGGTGGGTGGGGGGCCACCCGCCGGGCATTACTGTTCCGGGCAGCGGGTCGCCGGCGGGCAGCTGCCCGCCCGCCGGCCGCCCGCTGCCGGAGATGTGTTTTCCGGCCGTGGGTAGGTGGCGGGTCCCCTACCCCCCACTGACTCTTATCACGCAATTTCGCCCCGGGAACCATTGTGGAACCCGAAACCATGCTTAGACACTTTACAACGCAATTAACGACAACACGTAGACAACTAACGGATCAAATACGAGAAACGAATGGCACATAACCTATCATGCTTTTCTAAACATAATCAACACCCAAACATGCGATTTCCCCACCCGATAAACCAAGAATAATATCATACGATACAACCTAGGGTTCTAGTCACTTTTATATCAGCAAGAATACGGTTCGTCTTCTAATTGCAAGATTCGGTAAGAATAACACATAAGCATCAAGAACAACACACAACTATCAAGAACATCATATAATCATCAAGAGCTCCATATAATCATCAAGAACACCATAACTATCGAGAATCTCCCAATATCAAGATTACTAAGATCCCCCATGGGATCATCACATCAATCATCAATAATATCATCACAAATCCGCAATATACAATAATATGGGGAAACCCTAAGGGGAAATCATAACTATGAAAATAGGTTTTGTTGAGACATGGGTTACCTCTTAGCCTTTATTTAATTCCTTGGCTATGAAGGGTCTTTCTTTAAGCTTTCTTGCTTTCTTGATTTCTTCTAGGGGATTCTTGGAGCTCTTTGGGGTGGTGGGCGTTTATTGTGGTGGGGGTTTCTAGGTGCCTCTTAAGTCCCCTATTTATATATTTAGGAGTCCTAGTTAGGAACTAATATTATGGGCTTGCTAATTCTATTTCTCTTGGGACTAGGGATTGGGTTTAGGGATAAGGGCCTGTGGACTATGGTGGGCCTCCTAATTAATTATTGTGATTTAATTCTTTCTTTTGGGTAATTGATTAAATGATTTAATTGATCTTAGGGGTCGTAACACGGGGTGTTACATACTTGGCCCTTGACTTGGACGATCTTTACCGTCCACCGTGCCATGGTTTTCCTCGAAAACCCTTGACTTGATCGTGATAGCTAAGTCTTGACTTCTTCTCTACTTGTTTCGTGTCTTCTTTAGATTTTCTCTTGCTTTGGCTTTGCGCGCTTTCTTCAATCTGGTGTGTCCCGGAGACAGGAAGATCCATTCCATGTATGCTCCGAATCCAAACGTTCCATCTTGGCGACATAACGATACTACAGGGACAACACTTAATCACTAACGTTTGTCTCATTCTATCTCTTTACGCGCAACAAAAGCACCCAAACAGGATGCAGGGTATAACACTTATACTTGTCACACAACTTTATACTTTATACTTTGAACTTTCAACTTCTAACTTTTAACTTCTAACGTTCAACCTTTAACTTTTCTTTTCTTAAAGGTAATACTCACAACAATTAGAGCACACAAACAATCATAAGTATAAGCTCATATACTTCTTACTTTAACAAATTCACAAAGTTTTCTTTCATACTTTAACTTCTAACTTTTGCTTTCTATTTTAGCTTTCGAAGTTCAACTTCTAACTTTTCTTTCAACTTTCAAACTCTTGGTTTTTCACTTTCAGTTTCTCACTTTTAACTTCTCTACTTTACTTTCAAAAGATAAGCAAGTTTCACTTTAAACACATAAAACACATAAACAGTTAAGCAAGCGTAAGGAAACTCACAACCTCACCGTGTCCCTAACCAACACTTAGAGTTTTTCTTAACTCTGATTCTCATACTTAGTCATTGAACTTAGAGTCTTTCTCATCTCAAATTTCATAACTTAGGGCTCTTCTTTAACTTATCCTTCCTAGGATTTCACTTAGAGTTCTCTTCTTAACTTATCCTTCCTAGGACTTCAACTTAGAGGTCTTCTCTTAACTTGTCCTTCCTAGGACTTTCACTTAGAGTTTCTATACTTAATTCTTAAGGGTCAAACTTCCTAAGTTCCCGCGGTTCGTACCGCTCTAATACCAACTTGTAACACCCCACTTTTCTTAAACTTAATTAACAAACTTAACCTGGAAAGGTAAGCTAAGGCAGCGGAATAAACTTACTAAATAACTTAAATAGAGGTGTCACCGCCACAACCACCCATCACGGTGATTGAATAGGCTAAGGATAAACAATCTACATCATAAAAGTTTTACTAATCATCAAACAAACTAGAGGATAAACCCCGGTGTCCAACACCATAAAAAACAACGGGTAGACAACTACGAGTCTCAAAAAGTAATCAACATCAAGAGTTTAGACTACAGAAGCTAACTAATGCTAGTCTAGTCTAACTCGTACTCTCTCTCACGAACTGGGCCCACCTGAAAGGGGTTAACAAACAACAAGTAGAAAACAAACCCGTTAGCACGAAGCTAAGTATAACGCCGCTCAACCCTGTAAAATACTACAGTATATACTTTTGGAAAACATATGTTTCACATACTTAGACCGAGTATTCTCAATCACTTAAGCAACAATTAATCATGCTCATCAAGGTTCTTATATGTTTGCAACCTAATTATCAAATTACAATGTAGTATATGTTCATATACTTTCTCAACCTACTGAAACACAAAGAACCAATAACACCTCCACCGAGGCTCGAACTTACAACCTTCCAAATGGAAGTCCAACCCTGGTACCAATAGACCACATAGTCCTGGTACTTAATATGCAATCTAGTGCAATCATATACTCAATATGCAATCTTGTGCAATCATATACTCATTATGCAATCTAGTGCAATCATATACTCAATATGCAATCTCGTGCAATCGTATACTCAATATGCAATCTCGTGCAATCAAATACTCATTATGCAATCTAGTGCAATCATATACTCAATATGCAATCTCGTGCAATCATATACTCATTATGCAATCTAGTGCAATCATATACTCAATATGCAATCTCGTGCAATCATATACTCATTATGCAATCTAGTGCAATCATATACTCAATATACAATCTAGTGCAATCATATACTCAATATGCAATCTTGTGCAATCAACTTGATCATGCAATAAAATGAACATGATGCCATAGTATAAGTATAGATAGGTATGCATATACACTCTTTTGTAAAAACAATACTTTTCTGTGGAGGTTTCTTAGAGTCACAATGACTCGCTTTCTTTCTCTTGAGTCTCTTGACTCGATTTCTTTCTTGCTCAAACTTTCTCATACTTCTCGTTTCTCTTCTTGTGCGAGGCAGGTACTCCACCACAGCGAAACCCTAGCGTATGGTGCAATCTCGTGCATCCACCACATACGTATCTACGGAACCTCTAACTCGTGGGGGAGGTAGGACCTTCACACTCGTGAATGGAACTTTACATGCTCGGCAATCTTGCCGGCTTAATACTCAACTCGCTCACAGAACCACTCTCTTGATTCTTTATCTTTCTTTCTTGCTTACTTTCTCTGTGGAATTAGGTATCGTACTTTTAGTGTGTGCACACCCCATAACCAGGATTCCAAGCCCGGCGGGAAGTCTCCAACCTCGTAACGTGGAAATACGCCGCGTTACATGGTAAATATGTCAGCTCGCAATGTCCATTACTGTTTTGTCAGTTCTATCCAATCTTATCTCTTTTCTTCCGAAAGAAAATAGTCCTAACAGTCCTCCAAAACCTCGGATTACTCACACTAATACATATAAATATAGCTCATGCATTTCAACTCATGCAACACTTTACTTATGCAAACTTATGCATGTAACTTCCCAACAATTTCACAATGCAACAGGATAATGACTTTCCAAGATAGATATGATTTTTTGAAAATGGTACTTAGGCTCACTTTTGCCAATTATGCATTTTAAAACATGGTATGCTCAAATATGCATTTTACTGTAAAATATGCATCAAAACTTCTTTCACTGTGAACTCTCAACAATTACCAAATCATGCTTATAAATCATAACTTGGCAAATCTTCTTGGCAAACACTTAGCAAGTATTTAACATGCACTTGAACTCAACATACTCAACTTATACTCATTCACTGTAATCTAACATTAAAGAAAACATTCTCTGTACACTTTAATATTTCTACACTTGGCAGACAATCTCAACAAATCATATTAGGTATTTAGGCATGCTTATCTAGCAAAACTTATCAAACAATAGTCATACTTCTTAGTCTAACAATTAAACAACTGTCATGCTTCTCAAATAGATAGCTAAGTCTGATACTTCATAACTTCAACCACTGTAAACATACTCAGAACAAGTCATAGCATTCTACTTCACAAATTCAACTGTAAAATACTCATTCCTACTCCAAAATCAATGAAATCAAGTTCTACTCGTGCGTCGTGACAATCCCGAGTGTCCGAGCCTCAAGGGCCCGCGAGCCCCGGTCTGAAACGACACTAACCGATCCACAAGGGCCCGGCCACTGCACAGACCTTGCCTGGCGAGGCATGAGGGTCCTGTCGCCTGGAGCCGCCAAGCGGCGGCCTAGGGACACGGCTCTAGCCTAGAGCCGTGCCCTAGGGCCGCTCCTCCACGGGCCTAGCCAATGGCTCCTCCCTAGGACCGTTGGCTAGCTCCGTGCCTCATCTGGTGCACACTGTGTTATGCACCAGTGAGCTTCGTCTTCACCTGTAAAGAAATTTCAGGCATTCTAACACTCCCAAATCCTCAACAACACGTCATAGATCAACAATAGATCACTTAATTGCTCAAACACATCAATAATCTAACATTTCTATTCATTCTAACATTTATTTAACTTCACAAAGTCTATCAAAAGAGGTGGGAGTCCATGGGTTATACCTTTGTTGCCTCTTCTTCTAGGTGGATTCATTCTCCTTTCTACTCAGTTTTCACCACCTTTACTACATAACCTCCTCAAACAAACCACACCACAACACTTAAGGGAGGAAACCTCAGAGATTTGGAAGCAAGGAATGATAATCTAGGAGAGAAGATGAATGCATGGATAAAAATTGAGGCTAAGAACTCTTACTGTGTTTCTTCCTCTTGTCTACAGAGCTTCTGGGAATGGAGAGGCAAGGGAGAAGATCAGGAAAAAACAAAGCATTAGTGATACTTATATAGGGTCCAAAACCCTAGGATAAATGCCAATGATTGGTTGAGGGCAAAAGGGTAATTTGGCTTGGCTCCTCAAAATATCAGGCATGAGAATGTGGAATCTAGTGGTTCACCAAGCTTCATGGACCAAAGTCTAAAATCATAGTTTAAAAGAGTTTTGGGGTCAAAATGCATTTTCCCAAAAATACTTTCTAGACAACCACTTAGTTTAGGTTACTCAGATTTCTCCCAGTTTCACTCGGATTGATTTTTGGATTGAAAACTTGGTACTCAATGTACCCAAAAATTTAGGATTTTGGATTTAAAATAAATCCCGGTGTTGAATTTACTTTAAAGTGGCTCAAAATAATTTATTCAAACACCCATTCTATCGTAAAAATTTTTATAGCGTGAAAATGGCTATTTTAGGATTTCTTAAAACCGAATTTAGAAAATTATATTTTGGGTTGTCACAAATAGGGACTTGAATACATAGAATACGCCAAGAAGCAACACGATTGGATCCTAAACGCAAACTCTAACATGCCAAGACTCAAGGATAAACACACAACGGTTCAAGAGCATCAAAAACCTCAAGAACATCAAGAAACCAACATGCAAAGCCTTAAAGACAAGCCCTAAACCTTGAATAACACCCGAACATGCATAAACCCACCCACGAACTCCAAGAACATCAAGAACAACAAGATTCACCATATAAACCCTAAGGGCATGCTCTAAACATAATTAAATACAAGAACACGCAAACCACCACACAAGGTCATCAAGATCATCAAGAATAACAAGAATCCAAATCATAAATCCTAAAGACAAGCTCTAGCGAGACATAAATACAAAACCACACATTCAATCATTCAACGGAGCCAATCAATAAAAAATAGCAAGGAAAATAGGTTTTGTAAAACATGGGTTACCTGGTAACTTTAATTAACCTTCTTACAACTTCTAGGGTCTTTCCTAAGATTGGTGACGGGGAATTCCTTGCCTGATCTCTGGGAGGGGATTTTCGAGTATAGGAGGGGGAAATGGTTCTAAAGGTTTCTAATTCCTTTTATATAGATTTAGGAATCCTAATCAGGGTCTAATTAATGATGGACCTTCTTTCCTTATTCTAACGGGCTTGGGGTTTCATTAAGGAAAAGGGTCCACGATCCTCCGTGGACCATATCAATTAATTTAGGGGATTCCGATTGAATTAAATTCTTTTTAACTAATTCTTTAATGGAATTAATTAAATACTTAATCAGAATTTAAAGGGCATGATACCCACGAAGGAGTCCTTCTTCACCATCCCATGAATGGAAAGAATTCTGAGATACTTGCCCATATCAGCAACTCTTAGAACACTGATTGAGTTCATAATGCTTTGTTGTAGGTCGTTAGGGGTATTCTTTGAAAAGAAGATTGAGGACTTTTGGTAATTGACCTTTTGTCCTGAGAAACTGCATAAGACTTCCAATGCTTCCATCATCACGTTGGCTAGCTCCACAATGGCTTCTTCAAAAAGGATTAAGTCATCTGCAAAAAGAATATGGGAAATGTGAGGTCCCTGTCTAGTAATCTTAATACCTTTCCAATCGTCCAATATTCACGAAATGCTCAATGATGTGGCTTTATCTTTCCACACATAAGACAAAGAGTAAGCGTGAGATTGGATCTCCATGTCTAATTCATCTTCCTTGTCTAAACCATTCGGAAGGCTCCTCGTTCCAAGAGATAGCCAGTCTAGAAGTGGAGATGCATGTCATAATGTTTCTTCTCCACTCTTGAGTAAAGACGATGTCTAACAGTGTATCCTCAATGAATCTGCAAGAGATCCTATCATAGGCATTCTCAAGATCCACCTTCAAAATCATCCAACGTGTAGTACCCTTCTTTGTCCTCATAGAGTGTATAACTTCTTGATAGACTAGGATATTATTTGAAATTTTCTTTTCAGGAACAAAACTGGTTTGGTGCGAACCAATCAGTTTCTTCGGAATTCCTTTCAATCTAGTTTCCATCATTTTGGTTAAGAGCTTGTAGGATACGTTGCACAAACCGATTGGTCGTAGTTGCTTAACGGTCTCCGGATTGAGAACTTTTGGGATTAGAGAGATGTAGGTATCATTAAAACCTTTAGTCATCACTAAATTATCAAATAATTGGATCGCAAATTTGGCTAATACTTTGCCAACCGTAGCCCATGATTTTTGGTAAAAACCTGTAGTGATGCCATCCGTCCTGGGAACCTGCATAGGGGCATGTCAAACATCGCATGTTTTACCTCCACTTTGGTGAAAGGATCATTGATCACTTCCCATTCTGCCTCACTCACAGTAGGGAAGTGTCCATGAAAGGATTCCTGAGAGATTGGCCCCGAGTCTTCAGTAAATAGACGGACAAAATATTCTCGAATAAGATTTCTGACTTGCAAGTCATCAATGATCAGCAAACCTTCATCGTTCCTGAGGGCTTTAATTCTCGTTGTATTGTTTTTCACCGTGGTAGCTATGTGGTAGTAATGGGTACTCCGATCTCCAGAAACAATCCAATCTTCTCTAGAGCGTTTGAACCAAATGAGCTCTTCTTGGTAGAGTATCTCGTCTAGTTCTACTCGTAATTTCCTTTCTAACTTGAGCAGGTCGGGCCTTGCATTAATGGTAAGGTTGCGTTGGACACAATTGATCCTGGATATGCGTCTCTTTTTTTGTGGAAAATATTGCCCACAGACCACAGTGTTCCTATTCCATTCATTCAAGGCAACTGCCATGGTTTGTTTATTCAAATCCAGATCTGCATCGTTACTTCACTTTTGTTGTACAAACTGCTGGAAATTCGGATGGACTGGCCATGCCATGTTGAATCTCAACTGTTTGCTTTTGGGAGTAGAAGGGGGAAGGGATTCAGTGTTTATCAAGAGTGGTGTGTGATCCGAACCAATCATAGGAAGGTGATCCACTGTCGCCTCCGGGAATCTGAGTTTCCACTCAATGTTACCTAGAGCGCGGTCAAGCCTAGCACCTTTGAAATAGCTGTATTAACCTCCCTCATCCACGTAAACTTCATACCCGAGAAGCCCAGGTCAATCAAACCCTCCTGGAAAATCCACTCATTGAAATCAGCACACCTTGAGGATAAGAAAGCTTCCTGGTTGCTCACTTCATCAATCTTCATTACTGAGTTGAAGTCCCCAATAGCTAACCAAGGACCCTGAAAATCAAAGTTGAGGTAATTCAAGTCTGTAAATAGCCTTCTACGTAGGCTTATATCTCGACTCCCATAGACAATCGAGAGCAGCCAAGGTTCTGACAGTATATCACAAACCTGCACTATAATCAACTGAGGGTGAGTGTTAACAATACCAATGGAGACAAAGTCCTTCTAAAGGATCCAAATTCCTCCAGAAAAGCCATATGCCTCGACTCTGACCCATTCATGAAATCCAAAACTAAAACATAGTCTATTTGCTTGGTCACCCGAGACTTTGGGTTCAAGCAAGCAAACGATGGCCGGGTTATAATCGCCGAGAGAATTGTTTGAGGATGCGGCCGAAAGATTTCGATGCCGCACCCTGACAATTCCAAATCATACAGATTATATATATATATATATATATATATATATATAGACAATAAAAGAAAGAGCGTTCAAGAGCGCATTGGGCAATCCGCCCCCAGACCATCCAGGTCATTTTGATCGGCTTCAACAGCCATAGCAATATCAAGAGGGTCTACTAGATGAACTATCTCCCTGGTCTGTCAGGTGGGTCGTCAAGGTAAGTTTCTCCAAGGTCAGCCATTGCAGATGACTTTGGCTAGTCATTTGCATGGACCACCACCATGCTAGTTACTTGCTTCCCTTTGTTCGTGCTACGGACGACTGTGTGCTTGAACTCTGTCGTCGCTCTTCTTGGTGCACCTCCTCTCCCCATTCTGTTGGTAAAAGCCCATCGAGAAGCAGGTTGGATATGTCTATTGCTATCAGGACAAGCATTTGGTATGTGAAAGGCCTCCTTGGACAGGTGTTCCCGCTGGTTCTTGGGCGGCTCACGGTTAGTTATGATCCTCATCAGGCCTTCATTTGGGGAGTGATACGTCGTATGCCCCTCGACATTATCCCGGAAAGGCTCCACCTCGTTGCCATCCAGATCAGCCAGGGTGGCGAAACGAGATTGATTGACCATCTTGTGGCTTCGCTACAGGGTTTGAAGTATTAGCCATAGGGTTATTGGTTCTGGTGAATCCACCCTCCTGCCGGTTCTCAACTCTTCTAGGGCTTCTCATCTCCCTTCTAGTAACAAGCATCCAGGAACCAAGCTAGCCGTGGAGACGAAGCCGAGAAGTCCTGTTTTTTTAAATTAATTATTTTATTTAAAATTATTATAAAAATTATTTTTAAAAAACCGCCACGTCAGCAAAGTTTAAGGTAAACAGGTCATTTTGGACCTAATTGCATGAATTTGTGTTGTTCAGGGACCCAATTACATTTTTTTTTTTTATTTCAATGGCCTAATTGCACTTTAGTGTGCAATTGAGTGGCCTATTTGACCATTATTCCTTAAAAATTATACTTTAAATTTGGGTCAAACCATGAAAAGTGTGTAAATTTATAATAACGGCGATTGCTATAATAATCTCAAAATTATACTTTAAATTTGGGTCAAACCATGAAAAGTGTGTAAATTTATAATAACGGCGATTGCTATAATAATCTCAATTACATTAGTTTTTTGAGTATAACTGACTTTGTTACAATGCAGTATCCATTCATAACTACTTTCTCAACCTACTCCACTAAGGCTCGAACCCACAATCTCCCATATGAGAGAGCAACTTGGTGACACTAGACCACAAGGCCCTTGGCATCTCAATTAGAGTTGTTAGAAAACAACAATAAGATTATTATCACTTTGGTATGATTTGGACGAATGCATATTATTACACGTGTGCACACTTGTATTCTGTGCAACATTATTAAGTGCACCTAACGTTATCATTAGTTGCACCAACGTTATAATTAAGTGCACCTATGTGAAAAGATAACTTACTTGCATTATTAAGTGTAAATGATTACACTTTTAAGTGATTTTACTTGCACATTGTACTTGCACACTTGCATATGTTACTTGCACTTTTAACACAAGTTATTTGCACACAAAGCTCCAATTATTTACAAAAATGTCACCACAATTTAAAAAGAAAATTACATTTGATCCGTTGATCTTCTCATATTGACGGCTCAGAGTAGTTCATATTTCTCTCATGGGCGTCCGTTCTCACTGGAGTGCTCTCCAAATGAGAACAGGATTTTCTGTGAGAAGTGTGGACTAATTTGAACTATCCATCTTAAATGATCAATGGCTAGAAAATAAAGATGTTAGGAATATATTGTAAATTTTGATGAGCCGAATGTATTTTTGAAAAATCAAGTAGTCCCCATTTTTATTCTATTTGAGTCAGTTTGAGTCTACGGAGTATGGTGCACCCATATCATGCAACCCATGTACAAGTCTGGAAAATCACAAGTTGATTTTAAATGTTAAGCGGGATTATAGCTTAACACAATTATGATGCGGATAAGTCACCAAGAACCATGTTAGAGGAGTTGGAAGAAACGCGTGTGAGCTATGCCAAATGATCCTAAGTTCGAATCTCAAGTGAAGCATTTTTAAGCTTAGGAGACTAGCTTGGACCGTATGAGAGACTAGCGGACAGTATAACCGTATGGGAGACTAAGACTAGCTTGGACAGTATGGGAGACTAAGACTAGCTTGGACAGTATGGGAGACTAGCTCAAGGTCAAGTATATTGGACCGTATACCGTATGGGAGACTAGCTCAAAGTATACCAAACCGTATGAGAGACTAGCCTAAGTGTATTGGAGACTAGCTAAAAAGGATACTAGCTAAATGGAGACTAGCTAAGAATATAGACTAAGTAAAATGCACAAGTCTCACAAAAGCCATGCACCATATGGAGAAACACACCAAGTATGGTGAACCAAGCTAGAAATTCGAAACAGAGCATCTCACCATGAACAACTGTGAAGTTTTTACAGAGGTTCCAGTATATTATTTTACAAAGATCATGAAGGAGAAAATAACTGATATAGTTTCATCTGAACATCAAGTTTTTACGGTGGAACCGGAGACGCTCAAAGAAGGCTGATTCGCGGAGAAATTATTTTATACTCAAGCAAGAATCAGCAGATAAATTATTTGATCAACTTGACATGTCAGAGTATTTATGAAGGACCAGAAATGTCAAAAATTGCCGCGCCGAACTTATTCAAATTTTGGAGGCTACAAAATTCAAGAAACGGCAACGGGCAAATTATTCAAATCATCTGACAAAAGGAGAAAAGACATCTACCTAACATTTCAGATCAAGTTGACAATATCTTTTGATCAACTACAATTCAAAATGGACGATCAAGATCGAAAGTTGATCAACGGGCAAATAGCTTTTACTAGCTATAAATTGTCCAAGCAGACTTGAAGACAAGAGGATGGACATAGATGAAAAGAGAGCAGTTAAGCAAGAAAAACCCCAAGAGATTGAACAGTTCAACAACTTGAACAACGGCTAAAACATACAAGCAAAAGATACAAGCTATATTTTTTATTAGCCGAAAAAGGGGGAAACAGAGCTTCATAGAATAAAATTCATGTCTGAGTGAGAGAGAAATTTTATTTCTTTGTAATATTCTCTACTGAGTGTAGAAAGAGGGCGGAGTAACTAGAGAGAGTGAAAAACCCTGGTGGAGTATAGCTTTGTGCGTAGCACTCGTGGTGAAGGGCAGAGTAACAAGAGGAGCTTGTGAAAACCCTTGGAGGACGTAGCTTTGTGCGTAGTTCTCGTGGTGTAGGAGTACAGCTTGGTGCGAAGTACTCGGGAAGACGGAGTAACAAGAGGAGCTTGCGAAAAACCTTGGAGGAGTGTAGCTTTGTGCGAAGCACTCGGAGAAGTGTCGGTGGACACTTATTCACTATTGTATCTGGGTGATCGAAGAATAGTGAATTTCCTCCTTGAAGTGAAAGGAGAAGAGTGGACTAGGAGGATTACACCACCTCTGAACCACTATAAATCTCTCTCTCTGTTTACTTACTGCTCATACATTTCATGCATGCTTATTCTAACTGCGAACTAACCCGATTACTATTTATCGCATATCTTTATCTGTCTGGGTTTGATAGTTCCCACGTTTGCATGCAAGCCAAACTTTACATACATCATCTTTGAACCATATCAAGTGTTTCTAACGTGTTGCATGTTTAGAATATCTCTTTGAGCACCGCACTTATAAGCATAACACTTTACCGCTACCTATTCCGCTGCACACTCTAAGTTGTTTATCTTGTTAATGCTTGTTACTTAGAGTTGAAATTACCAAAGTGTTATTTGCCTTGTGTGTTTTCGAAGAAAGTTTGAAAAGTTAGAGAAGTCTATTCACCCCCCCCCCCCCCCCCCTCTAGACTTCTCGCCACCCTTTCGGGACCAACAAAAGAGAAATAAATTGTAGGGTTAGTTTCATATATATTACTCCATACAAACTTTAACAGGGCGTTTGGTTGGAGGGATTTTAAATTCTCTTCCTACTTAATTCCCACCTAATTCCAAAGGTCATTAAATTCCGTAGTTTGGTTGGAGGGAATTGCAATTCCATGGAATTGCAATTCCCCCATTTTCATGGAATTAAAATCCCATGTCCCCCCCTGGGATTTTAATTCCTGGGAAAAAAAAGATAGTGATGAGTCAAAATTACCCCTTCATTTTTTAACATAAAATTAATGTCTAACAACAATAATGGACATTTTTGACTTTATACTACTTATTCCCTTTCAATTCCCATGTATACCAAACATTGGAATTGAAATTCCCAGTAATTCTATTCCTGTCAACCAAACACTGGAATTTAAATTCTCACTTTATTCCCAGTAATTCAACTCCCATGGAATTACAATTCCTTTCCCACATAATTTCCCCCCTCCAACCAAACGCCCTGTAATAGTTTGTAATTTTATGAAATTGATAAAAATTCATACAAAAAAAAAAAAAAACAAAAAACAAAAAACAAAAAAAAAAAAAAAAAAAAAACGAGAACTTGTACTTGGATGGTAGGGATAATGTATTGGAGCCATGGAGGTAGTTGAAATGTCATTTACATACCGTTACATACTCCTTCAAATGGCTAACTTCACTCCAATTATATTTTTGATTTGACATCCACAACCATATATAAACAGCACTTTTCTACTTTGGCTTCCCACACTTGCCAAATTCACTTTACATGTGTCACTATCACTCTCTACACCACTTCAATTTTTATCTTCCCCCACTACACAAAGAAAACATCATATTTAGGTGTATGTAATTTTATGGTAAATTATACTTTTATTTATAAGATGTAATTCTATTTGGATTAAATTATATAAACGGAATTTTTTTACTGAAATCCTTTGTATTCTGACGTGGCAATATAGCTCGTATCATACTCAGACTAATCTCCATTCGCACCAAACCGGCCAAGTCAGATTTCTTTTTCCATACGAGAGAGGGTTCAAACTCCCGACCTCTCTTAAGAAATGAGAGTGCACGGTCACTCACGCCAACTAAGCTGGTTATATATGTTTATTATTTGATTAATAAATACATTTAATTTTCAATGTAATGTGGAATTTATTAGGACTCTATCATCATTAGTATTCGTTACCTATTATTATTAGTATTCGTCTTGTAATAGGTTTACTATTCACTACTATATATACTCTTGTACAGACTCATTATTATTCATTCAGATATATCGTATCCTCATCTGGTATCAGCAGGTTTCTCTCTCCTCTCTCTAATGGCGCACCTCGGATCTGATGACGGCTCTGTTGGTAGTTCTGAACGGACCGTTTCCGAGGCCGCGCTTGTTACACCACTGCAGTCGGGGGTGTCTTTCTCTTCGGCGCATCACTTCGTCTCCATCAAGTTGACATCCCGCAATTTTTTATTTTGGCGTACTCAGCTTCTTCCGTTCCTGGATGGCCAAGGGTTGTTGGGTTTTGTCGATGGTACTTCGGTATGTCCGCCGATCACCGCGCTTGCCGTACCGCCTGCTGAGGGAGCCGTTCCTGCCGTGCCCTCGTCGGCTTCGTCTTCCGCTGCTCGGAGTGCATGGCTCCGTCAAGATAAGGCCGTGCTCTCCTTATTAATCTCATCCTTGTCCGACGAGATGATGCACCTCGCAATCGGTAAGTCCACTTCTCGGCATTTGTGGTTGGCAATCGAACAGGTTCTTGGTTCGACTACACGGGCTCGTGCCCTCCGGTTGGTGGGCGAGTTGCAAGGATTGGGGCAGGGGGATGCTTCGATCCTGGACTATCTTGGCCGTGCGCAGGTGCTTATCGAGGATTTAGCGCTTGCTGGTCGTCCGGTGACGCTAGAGGATTAGAATATGTATATATTCCGAGGCTTGCGGTCCGAATATCGTCCTTTGTTGACGTCGCTCACAAGGGGTGCTCCGGTGTCTCTGCCCGAGCTATCCGATTTTTTTGTTTCGTAGGCTTTTATATGTGCTGATGATGCTGGTGATGTTGTTGCTGCTCCGGTCGCCATGGCGGCTCAGCAGCGTGGAGGCGGCAACCGCGGCCGTGGTCGCGGCAAAGGGCGTGGCCGTGGTCGTGGCGGTGCCGGGGCTGTCCAGTGCCAGATCTGCTCCGGCGAGGGCCATTCGACCGCTTCGTGCTTTCGCCGGTACGATGGAGCTCCGGGGCCAAGAGCGCATGTTGCATGTCCTGTGGACGATGCGGCTTCGATTAGCACTCAGCAATGGTTTCCCGACACTGGTGCGTCGAACCATGCCACCCCAGATCCGTCTTTGATGTCTTCGACGGTCACTTATAACGGTCCGGATCATCTTCGTGTTGGTGACGGTAAGTGTTTACCTATTGTTGGTACTGGTTCGTCTTCGGTAGCCTCTTCTAAAATACTGTTTCGGTTGTCTGATGTTCTTTTTATTCCTGGGCTTTCTGCGTCTTTATTATCTGTGCAACGGTTTGCCCATGATAATAATGTCTTCTTTGAATTTCACCCTGATTGTTTCTTTGTGAAGGATCGTTCAACCAGGGAAGTTCTGTATAGAGGGCAGGCTTCGGGGGGTCTCTATTCTTGGCCTGTTTCTTGTTCGAGTCCCGCTGTGTTAGTGGCTTCGCGTGTCTCCTCTGACGTTTGGCATAGTCGGTTGGGTTACCCTCATCCTCGTGTCTTGCGGCAGATTTTGAATTCGTGTTCCATTGATTCTAGTTTTAGTAATAGTTCGGTGTCGTGTCGTGCTTGTATGCTTGGGAAATCATCTCGGTTTCCCTTGCCTCGTGTCAATACTACTACGTCACATGTTTTAGAGCTTATTTATACTGATATTTGGGGCCCAGCGCCTTTTCTTTCTGTCAATGGTTTTCGTTATTTTGTTTTGTTTGTTGATGACTACACACGTTATGTATGGTTTTATCCTATGCGGTTAAAAACTGATGTGTATGCTATCTTCGAGCAGTTTCGGTCACTAGTTGAGCGTTCATATGGTCGTAAGATTGTCTCTATACAATCTGATTTAGGGGGAGAGTATAAACGGTTGCACCGTACTTTTGTCTCTTTGGGTATCAATCATAGGCAATCTTGTGCATATACCCATGAGCAGAATGGTAGAGTTGAGCGTCGGCATCGTCACGTTGTGGAAACGGGTCTGGCTCTCTTGGCTCAGGCTTCGGTTCCATAGCGATATTGGGATTATGCCTTTGAGACTGCGATCTATCTCATCAATAAAATGCCTACTCGAGTTCTAGACAATTTCAGTCCTCATTATCGTTTGCATCATTCTAATCCTTCTTATTCCTTCTTGCGTGTGTTTGGATGTCTCTGTTATCCTCTGTTGCGCCCGTACAATCGTAACAAGTTGCAGTATCGGTCATCCCCGTGTGTGTTTCTTGGTTATCCGTCTTCATTTCGTGGCTATCGTTGTTTAGATCCTGCTACTAACAAGGTATTCATTTGTCGTCATGTACGGTTTGATGAGACCGTATATCCGTTTGCTTCTTCTATGCCTTCTCAGGTCTCTAGCTCTCGCCCGGTTGAGCCATGGGGTGTTGGTGCCGTTCGGGTTGGTGTTGGCTCCGATGTTTGTCCCACTGGACCTGATCCTCATCCAGAGTTAGACGCGGATTCCGGGGCTGCCGCAGCTGGTTCAGATTCTCGCACCGTGACTGCCACGGCTCCTGAAGGGGCAGTCTCGGGTGCTCCTACTGCGCCCAAACGAGGCCGCCGTACGGTGAAGCCTGTTCAGCCTCGGTCTCATGTCATGGCAACCCGTTCTCAAGGACCGACGCAGCATGTGGCTCTTATGACTGTTCCTGAACCGACTTGTTATTCTCAGGCAGTTCGGTATCCGCAGTGGCGTGAGGCCATGGATCTTGAGTTTAATGCCTTGCTCCAGAATCACACTTGGCGTCTGGTTAGTCGCACACCTGGCATGAATGTTGTGGGGTGCAAATGGGTGTTCAGAACGAAGCGCAAGGCCGATGGCTCGATTGAGCGGCACAAGGCTCGATTGGTCGCAAAGGGTTTCAATCAAGTCGCTGGGCAGGACTTTTTTGAGACTTTCAGTCCTATTGTCAAACCCACCACCGTGTGGCTTCTTCTCTCTTTAGCCGTTTCTCGCGGTTGGGTCATTCGGCAGTTGGATGTTCACAACGCCTTCCTCAATGGTAATCTTGCAGAGACAGTTTACATGAGACAGCCGCCCGGTTATGAAGACCAGTCACGGCCGGATGATGTGTGTTTGTTACAGAGGTCACTCTATGGTCTTAAGCAGGCTCCTCGAGCGTGGTTCAATAGGTTGCATGCTTTCTTGGTGTCGGTTGGTTTTTCACCCTCCAAGACTGATGTTTCTTTATTCATCTATACTCGTGCCTCTGTCTGTTTATATTTGCTTGTCTATGTTGATGATGTCCTTGTCATGGGGTCTGATGCTTCGTGTGTTACTCGGCTTCTTACTGACTTAGCTTCAGAGTTTAAGATTCGTGACATGGGTGCTCCGTCTTTTTTTCTTGGCATTGAGACGGTCTCCAAGGATGGTGGTTTGTTTCTTTCTCAGCAGCGATACATGCGAGATATTTTGAGCCGTGCAGGTATGGTGGACTATAAACCGTTGGCTACTCCGGTTCCTGTGTCCCGACCTTCTTCTGATTCTGTGGTTCCCTATGCGGATCCCACGCAGTATCGCAGTCTTGTTGGGGCTCTACAGTATCTTACTGTTACTCGTCCGGATCTCTCTTTTGCCGTGAATCGGGTCTGTCAGCATATGCACTCTCCAACCACTGAGCATTAGGCTATGCTCAAGCGTGTTCTGCGGTATGTAAAAGGAACTCTGCACTTTGGTCTTTTTATTCGTCCTTCCTCCTCTGTTGCGGTTCATGCCTTTTCGGATTCGGACTGGGCTAGTGATCCAGTTGACAGGAAGTCTACTAGTGGTTTTGCGGTTTTTCTTGGTGGCAATCTGATTTCCTGGTCTTGTCGGAAGCAACGCACGGTTGCTCGTTCGTCTACAGAGGCTGAATACAAGGCTCTGGCTGATGTGTCTGCGGAAGTCACCTGGTTGGTTTCTCTGTTGCACGAGCTTGGAGTGTCATTGGCTGCTCCTCCCACTATTTGGTGTGATAATTTGGGTGCGACTTATCTCTGTTCCAACCCGGTGTTCCATGCTCATACGAAGCATGTGGAAATTGATTACCACTTTGTTCGTGACAAAGTGGCGAAGAAGGAGTTGCAGGTTAGCTTCATTTCCACAAAGGATCAGCTGGCTGATGTGTTCACTAAAGCTCTCCCTGGTCCGCGTTTCTCTACTCTATGTGGCAAGCTCAATGTTATTGCTAGTCCACCTTGTGCTTGAGGGGGAGTATTAGGACTCTATCATCATTAGTATTCGTTACCTATTATTATTAGTATTCGTCTTGTAATAGGTTTACTATTCACTACTATATATACTCTTGTACAGACTTATTATTATTCATTCAGATATATCGTATCCTCATCGAATTGACTAATCCATGATAACCAATGAATAAAAAAAAAAAATTATCGGCATGTACAAGGATAACAGGTTTTTGTAACAAATTTTGTTAAATTCACACGATGTTTAAGAAAATAAATAATTTTTTTAAATTGCTCTTGTAAAAAAGGGCGAATTAATGCCACCTTGGAAAATTAAATGAATAAATGGTAAATTAAAAAAAAAAAAATTGAAAGTTAGTAGCTATATTCCATGAAAAGTGAGTGAGGGTAGCGTTTTCCCGTTTCGAAAATATTTCATCATCAAAACTTGTTTTGAAAATTTTTCCGTGCCATTTCCTAATTAATCAAAAGTTTTAACAAATTTTTGGGTCGTTTCATAATAATTAAATAAAAAAAAATTAGGAAACTCGTTTTTAGCTCAAATTATTTTTTTTTAAAAAAAAAATTCCCGTGGTCTTCGAACATTAAAAATAGCGAGTAACCACATTTACACCATTAATAATTCAGGAGATGGCAATATATGTCATGTTTTGAAAATTGAGGAGCAACATTTACACCACTAATAATTCAGGGGTAACATTAACAATTGACATATTTGTAATGGGCATAAACTACAATTTTTCTTAAAGCCCCGTTTGGTTTGCGGAAAATATTTGACGGGGAACGGAATTGAAATTCCATGGAAAATAAATTACCAAGAAGATTAATTACATTGTTTGGTTGGTGAAAAATAAATTATTGGGAATCGAGTGGTGAAAAATAAATTACTGGAAATATCGATTCCACTGTTTGGTTAAGTTTGTAATTGTAAAGAATAATGAGTATAAAGACAATTATACCCCTACATAATAATAATAATAATAATAATAATAATAATAATAATAATAATAATAATAATAATAATAATAATAATAATAATAATAATAATAATAATGGTAATTAAGAAAAGTTGGTGAGGGCATAATTGTCCTATTTGCTTTCCATGAAAAACAAAATACCAAGGGGGACCATGAAAAATATTTTCCTCATTCTTGAGAAACATGTTTTCCAACGAAAAATGTTTTTCATGAACCAAACAAAAAGAAAATCTAGCTTTCTTCAAATTCAAGGAAAATATTTTCCATGAATCAAACATGGCTAAGTATCAAGTATACTCATTGCATTATTACATACTCACCATGCATAAACTTTTTCGTTAAAATTATTGTATCTCAATATTTTTATTCTTTTTTTTTGTGTGTGTGGTATAACCATAAAGTTTTCAACTAAAATGTATGAATTTTATTATGTTAAGTAGGGCTTCAAGATCGAATAACAAAACACTCATTCATAAGTTTTAAAATAATTACAAATTGAAACTTGAAAGATACGTTATTTCATCTATTATACATTTTATGGCCCATGGGTTCGGGCTCTATATTGTAAGGAAAAGTTAAATGCATAATTATGCCTAATCACACTTATTTCAACACTTTCTTAGCACATTTTATGTGAAACTAAAATAATGAAACATCATGTCATGTTTTTGGTATGAAGGAAATTTTTTATGCCAAAAAAATCATGTGTTCATAGAATGAAATGTTTATAACCCTCGGAGGGGTTAAACCCTACAAATTATTGTGTGAATCATGAATATCAGGTATATTTTTATATATTAAAAGTATATATTATTTTTGTAGTAAAAGTACATTATTTTAGTATATTAAAAATGTACTTTACGTACATAAATAATGTACCTTTAATATATTAAAAGTGTACTTTTTATTTATGGTCCACGCAATTGTGTAGATCATGATCCATGCAATAATGATTGGTTAAACCCATACTTCTAGGGTGTATTTGGTTCGCACATAGGAATCGAAATCGAAATGGGTATCAAATACTTGGTAATGGTAATGGGTTTTGGTGAAAGTATTTAACATGTTTGGTAGTAGGGTGGAATGGGAATGGTTACTAATAGTAGTGCTTGAGAATGAATAAGGGAATGAAACCCTTATTGTATTTGGGTATGGGTTTTTTAATTGATGGGGTATTCGAAACCCATAATAGTGTTCTAAAAACCTATCAACCAAACAACAACAATCACTTTCATATCCATTCCTATGGACAAAACCCACCAACCAAACACACCCTAAGTTATACGCTCTGTACGCCCCCACAAGACTATATTAAATAGTGGTAGTATTGGCAAATCAATCATTATACTATGTACCAGTTTGTGAACTACTTACATTAAATTTATTTTTAATATATTGTATGTTAATTATTTTTATTTTTTTTGGAGAAATATATTAATTTTTTAAACATTTATTATTTGTGTACTAAAGATTTATTATTTGATATATTACCAAATAATAAACATTTAATACACAAATAATATACCTTCAGTATATTAAAAATAAACATTTATTCATAATTCACGTTCTAATGTGAATCATGGTTCACATTATAATTTGACACTGGCAAATACCTACCTACATTCACACCAATAAAGAATTGGGAGAAGAAGAATTGGAAAACATTAACACAAAAATTGAGAATATAAAATGCGAAAACGACAATTTTTAAAAAATGAAATGAAATGTGAAAAAGAATATAAATATTAAAAAAAAAATACAATTGTATATTTATAAATAGTTTTTCCTCAAATATACATGAATATTATTATAACTGATTGTCAACTAGTCCGAAAGAGTGGTCGAGTGAGTAAAACATGATTCTCATATGAGAAGTATACACTTTTGAATCTTGTCAATACTCTCTCAATTGGTCCCATCAGTCAAAATATATTAATAATTCATAAGTAATTGCAGACTTGCACATGAACAGAGTAGTGATGTACTAACAAAAATTTTAAATAATATAACATATATTTAAATTAAGAAATACAATATCACAATTGATGGATTTAATTAACCCGGGGTGACCCAAATTATTAAACCTGGATAAGAACGTAATATAGGAATAAATAAATAGACGAAATGGTGTTGTAAAGGTCGCGGAGACCGTAAATTGTATTAGGTGCCGTAAATAGGCTATTACAAAGATTCTTAGGACAAAGTATGCCAAATAGATAGAATGTGTCTTAATGAGACAAGGTGGGGGGGGGGTTTATACACCCCCCCCCTAATCGTTACCCCCTAAGGCGGGGGGTGGTTAGCAGGCCCGGTCCTATCATTCTTTAGGCCCGGGGCATAACAACAAAAATGGGCCCTATACGAAATTAATATATACTTTTATAATTAAAATTTAAATTAAATAAGGAAGCAATACTAATGTCAAATAACTTAAATAAGATTCACAAGTTTTTAACAATTTTACATACATGAAAACAATTATAGATGCATTTCTAAATTCACAATAATCAATCACTGCATCAGTATTTTCATAAATAAATAATATAGTTTATAAAAATGAATAAGTAATTTAAAACCAAATGAGCTTATAGACAATCACATTATTATTATAATAAATAATAAAGTAATTATTAATAAAAATTTATATTAAAAAAAAACTTACAAATAAGATCATAGCATAAAATCTTAATTATTGGGAACAATAAATCAAAACACTCAAACGGGATAAAAGATATTCATAATAAAATATGAAACATAATTAATTGGATAAAATAGTTCGAATAAAAAACATGTAATAAATCACACATTTTATATATTGATATCATATTTATAAATACTCTTTTTTATTTAGATCACTTTTAAGTTTTTCTAGATTAATTTGAATACGATGACGCAGAATAAAACTTCTAACCTACATTGATTAGATAATTCATACAAAAATTAAATTATCTTTTAAAATATTTTTCATAACTAAATCACAAAATATATTACATATACATAACTCATTATAAAGTTCACAAAACAACAAATATTCTAAATATAAGTAGTAAATTACTCGAATAGAAATAGATTCAAAATTTGATATGTATTACAAATTAATCTATATTATAAATCCCACTATAATTATAGAAAGGTAAGAAAATCACAAAGTTAATTACAAATTAAATTTAGAAAAATACAAATTAGAAATAAAAATAAATAAATTGTAGGAAAATAATATATAATGGGATTTGATCTCTTACCATGAGCATTGAAACTACAAGTTTTACCAACTCAACCAACTCAAATCTTAGTGTATAAAAAATCTTTAATTCAAGTACTAAATATATAGTACAGGGCGAAATTTTTATGTAAAACTACACATGGGGATTCGATCCCTTGACCATGCGAATTAAAATGCTAAGCTTTACAAACTCAGCCAACTCAAAAACCATTACCATGAATGTATACTAAATAATTATATGACATTTCTAATAGTATATATTAGGGTAATAGTGTAGGGTAGGGGCCCCTTCCAAGCATGGGGCCCTGGGCAAGGGCCCAGCCTGCCCTTGCCCAGGGCCGGGCCTGGTGGTTAGATCCGCGTTGATTGCGTCTCGGGTTGACTGATTCCCAGATCGGCCATTTTTATGGTCGACCCCGTTTATGGCCGACCCCTTTGGGGTCGGCACCTGCTCCAAGCCGAGGCCCTATGGGTCAGGGCCTCGGGTCTTGCTCCACCTCCAACGGGTCGGTTTGCTCCGGTCATAATATATCCATCATGAGTCCCCCACTCTCTTCGTTGTGATAAGTCGACAACGAAAGAGAGTAAACATGCTCCGGCCCGACCTTCTTGCGCATGCATCCCGGGCCCAAAAATAGGCCCGTCTCTTGGAGGTAAGATATCTTTTCCACCCTTCGTACTTTTCTTAACATGCCTTTCCCCGCGGAAGTGGACACATTTTATGTTTCCCCTCCGGGAGGTGGGCATATTTTATGCCTCCCCTCCAGGAGGTACTTCCTTTTGTCTTCGATAAACATGCTTCCCCTCCCGGAGGTGGGCACTTTTTATGTCTCCCCTCTGGGAGGTACTTCCTTTTGTCTTCGATAAACATGCTTCCCCTCCCGGAGGTGGGCACATTTTACGTTTTTACTCTGGGAGGTGGGCATATTTTATTGACTTGGTGTTTTGAATGAACAATCGGCTTTCCTTTATTGACTTGAGGCTTGTGGTACCATCATCATCCCTTGCCTACTCGGAATGCAGAGGTGTAGCCATGGGGTCACATGGACCCCGGTTGCATGTTGGAGTCCCCCACTCTCTTCGTTGGAGAAGTCGACAATGGAAGAGAGTAAATGTCCCGACCCGACCTCAATGCGCAACGTGGACGAGCTCAACACGGCCGAGCACATTGTAGCCGAGGTGCCTTGTGCCGAAGCGTACTAGGTCGAGCACGCTATGGACCTAGGCGCCTTGGACTGAGGTGAGACGTCTTGGGCCAAGGTGAGACGTCTTGGGCCGAGGTGAGACGTCTTAGGCCGAGGTGAGACGCCTTAAGCTAAGGTGAGACGTCTGAGGCCGAGGTGGAGACGTTTAGGCGAAGTGAATCGCCTTGGGCCGAGGTGAGATGTCTTAGGCCGAGGTGAAACACCTTAAGCAGTGAGACGTCTGAGGCCAAGGTGGGACGTCTTGGGCCGAGGTGAACCATTTTGGGTTGCTCCAACTTCTTGCTCCATTCCCCAGGGTCGGTTTGCTCAGCGCATAATATATCCATCATGTAAGTCCCCCACTCTCTTTGTTGTGAGAAGTCAACAACGAACGAGAATAAGACAATGCACCACCCCGCAAAAACTTGTTGTCCCTTGGTGATGTACCAGACTTGACGTTTTGAATGAACAATCGGCTCCCTTTGTTTTGTTGAATTCGAAGTTTAGCGACACCATCCTCGTTCCCCGTCCGTGTTTTCGACCCCGGTTGCAAGGTCTCGGCCTTGGCCGAGGCACTAGACCTCGGCAGCTGCCAAGGTTTCGCACCTCGGCTACTAGACCTCGGTAGCGACCAAGGTGCTGGACCTTGGCAGCACCCGAGGTTTTGTACCTCGGCTAGCCGAGGTGCTAAGTTGAGGCACCTCGGCAGTTTGTCGAGGTGGCGTAGGCTCTTCTTTCTCTTTTTTTTTTTTATAACAAAATATGTTAGCCACTCGAGCCAAGTCCCCAGGGACTAAGTCACCGGGCTCTTCCATCGGGGTTGGTACGCGAGGTCAGACCTCGTGTCCCCTTAGGGTACGTTAGCCGCTTGAGCCAAGTCTTGTTGGACTAAGCCACTGGGCTCTTTCGTCAGGGTTTGTACGCGAGGTTAGACCACGTGCCCCCTTAGGGTGCGCTAGCCGTTTAAGCCAAGTCTTGCTGGACTAAGCCATCGGGCCCTTCCGTCAGGGTTGGTACGCAAAGTCGGATCTCGTGCCCCCTTAGGGTGCGCTAGCCGTTTGAGCCAAGTCCTGTTGGACTAAGCCGCTGGGCTCTTCCGTCGGGGTTGGTATGCAAAGTCGGACCTCGTGCCCCCTTAGGGTGCGCTAGCCGCTTGAGCCAAGTCCTGCTGGACTAAGCCACCGGGCTCTTCCGTCGGGGTTGGTACGCGAGGTCAGACCCCGTTCCCCCCTTAGGGTACTATAGCCGCTCCACCTGGGTCGTTCGACACCAAGTATTTGGGCTCCTCCGCCGGGGTTGGTACGCGAGGTCGGACCTCGTGCCCCCTTAGGTACTATAGCCATTCCACCTGGGTTATTCGACACCAAGTATTTGGGCTCCTCCGTCAGGGTTGGTACGCAAGGTCGGACCTCGTGCCCCCTTAGGGTACTATAGCCGCTCCACCTGGGCGATTCGACACCAAGTATTTGGGCTCCTCCACCGGGGTTGGTACGCGAGGTCGGACCTCGTGCCTCCCTAGGATATGGTTGGAGAGGTCGGATAAGTACCCCTTTAGGGGACAGACCACCTCTTACAAAAATTGTTGGAGGGGATGAACCACCTCTTACAACACCGTTGGTGGGGACGGTCCACCACTTACAACATCGTTGGAGGGGACGGTCCACCTCTTACAACATCGTTGGAGGGGACGGTCCACCTCTTACAACATCGTTGGAGGGGACGGTCCACCTCTTAAAACATCATTAGAGTGGACGTACCACCTCTTAAAACATTGTTGGAAGAGACGTTCCACCTCTTGAAACATCATTAGAGAGGACGAAGCACCTCTTGCAATATCTTTGGAGGGGACACTCCACCTCTTAAAACATCGTTGGAGGAGACGTTCCACCTCTTGAAACATCATTGGAGAGGACGGACCACCTCTTGCAATATATTTGGAGGGGACGCTCCACCTCTTAAAACATCATTGGAGAGGACGGACCAACTCTTGCAATATATTTGGAGGGGACGCTCCACCTCTTAAAACATCGTTGGAGATGACGGACCACCTCTTGAAACATCATTGGAGAGAACGAATCACCTCTTGCAACATCTTTGGAGGGGACGAACCACCTCTTGCCACATATTTGGAGGGGACGCTCCACCTCTTAAAACATCGTTGGAGGAGACGTTCCACCTCTTGAAACATCATTGGAGGGGACGGACCACCTCTTGCAATATCTTTGGAGGGGACGCTCCACCTCTTAAAACATCGTTGGAGGAGACGTTCCACCTCTTGAAACATCATTAGAGGAGACGGACCCCCCGGTGGGCCGAGCAGGTCCCTTTGTGGATCTCCTCTATGACTGACCTCGCCTCGTTGGGGTACAAGCAATGTAGCAGGGCGTCATTTGAGGACCTCTTGTAGAGTATATCACGGAAGACCATGTAGGTTCTCCTCACCGGCTTGGCTTCGACTTTGTCAAGGGTCAAGCAACCCATAACAGGTTCTTCCGTTAGGTAGTGAGCGGGGGCGTCCCCCCTGTACTATCGTTAGGGAAATGCCAAGGTCGGGGCCGGCGCGCACGACCGCGACCATGGATTAATAAGAACATATGTCAATATTTGAGCTCCTAGGGTTCGGGGAAGCCGTGTGCTTGACCTATCATGCCCCCTTGGGAGGGTGGGGTAAATGTAGGCATCCCTCGAGACACGTCGGGGCCGAGCAGGAGGGCTCGGACACCTCCTTGGAGCACCTCAACGGGGCGGGTTGACAAGGTGGTAGCTTGTTGGAGCGCGACCATCCCCTCCGGGAGCTCGTTCATTCGCTTACGGAGCTGCTCGACCTCGTCACGATGGATGCTTGGAGCTCGACCATTCGTTTCTCCCGACCTCTCATCTCCGGAGGCCTACTCGCGTTGCGGTGGAGCTCGGGGCCCGCGGCTCAGCGACCTACGTGAAAACAATTCCTGACGTGGCGGTGCTCGAAAGCCACGGCTCGGCGACCTTCGGAGACATGATTCCTCCGCTTGTGGTGCGTTGGGGGTTGGCCTTGGGCCCAACCTATCTCAAGCCGACACGCACTTGCCTAGCCTCTCCAAGGCGGGCCTAGCATGGGTCGACCTCCCTCTATCGCCCTCTCGATGGCGATCTTGGCAGATGTCACCCCCTCCCCGCGTGTCCGATGACCGGGGCGAGTTGACCTCCTTTTCGATTTGAGTGTTGAGTGCCCGGGGTGGCCGGGTGTTTGGACCAGTGCGCCCCCTTGAGGGAGGTGGAGGCGGGGTCGGCGTCCTTAGTGTGGCCTCTGGACCGTGGCGCCCACCTCCTTGGGGACCCTCTGCGAGGTGAGCCAAAATCGCAGAGGATTGTTAAAGGGCAACCGCCCCCTCTTGTAGCGGGGCGCGATTCGAAGGAGGGGCGGACCGTCCTGCGTACCTCCTTGGGGACCCTCTGCGAGTTGAGCTAAAGTCGCAGAGGATTGTTAAAGGGCAACAGCCCCCTCCTATAGCGGGGCGCGATTCGGAGGAGGGGCGGACAGTCTTGCGTACCCCCTTGGGGACCCTCTGCGAGGTGAGCCAAAGTCGCAGAGGATTGTTAAAGGGAAACAGCCCCCTCCTGTAGCGGGGCGAGATTCGGAGGAGGGGCGGCGGAAGACGGCACACTACCGCTGCGATGGTTGGTGAGGTGATCTCTCAAATCCCCTCCCGACCTGCTGGAGACGGTCGGTTGGAGGCTAAGGGCCCCGTTGGGCCGTTCCCGGTTGCGGCGAGCTGGGTGCCATGGGAACCGTTGGTGTGGCGAGAGTTGGATCTCGACCTTGCCATGGTAGCTGATCGCGGTGGATCAAAGGATAAAGAACACGCTTGAGCTGGTGCAGCAGCTCTCAACAAGAGCACCAATTATGGATTTAATTAACCCGGGGTGACCCGAATTATTAAACCCGGATAAGAACGTAATATAGGAATAAATAAATAGACAAAACGGTGTCATAAAGGTCGCGGAGACCGTAAATTGTATTAGGTGCCGTAAATAGGCTATTACAAAGATTCTTAAGACAAAGTATGCCAAATAGATAAAATGTGTCTTAATGAGACAAGGTGGGGGGTTTTTATACAACCCCCACCCCTAACCGCCACTCTCTAAGGCGGGGGGTGGTTAGATCCGCGTTGACCGCGTCTCGGGTTGACTGATTCCCAGGTCGGTCCTTTTTATGGCCGACCCCATTTATGGCCGACCCCATTTATGGTCGACCCCTTTGGGGCGGCACCTGCTCCAAGCCGAGGCCCTATGGGTCAGGGCCTCGAGTCTTGCTCCACCTCCACGGATCGGTTTGCTCTAGTCGTAATGTATCCATCACCAATTATTGTTAAATTCAAATATTTTGGTTTTTCACACTTTAATTAACACCTTCGTTAAAATACAGAATAAAAAAGCCAAAAATTAGAAGATCAAAGAAAACTAATTAAAATCAGTACTTCTAATTAACAATTTATATTCAAAATATAACAAAGTAGCTAGAACTGTCAAATAAAAGAAAATATTTTAGGAATCACTTAAGTTCTTAATTTCATATGCAACGGGGATTAGAAGAAAAAATAAAATACATTGGCTTAGTTAAGTTGTTATACCATGGAAAGTCAACCCTGGTCCTAAACGACAAATAAATTGTGTATTTTTAGTATTGAAATTGTGAACTTCTAGAATATAAATTGTATTTTTAATTCAAAACACACAAAATTTGTGAATACAATACAGGATCATCAAATCCTAATATATTAATATTGTGTGACTGTAGTATTTGAAAGGAATTTGTGAATACAAAACAAGGTAATCAATTACATATATGTTAACATTGTGTGTTTGTACTATACAAATTGTGAATTTTTAAAAGGTAAATTGTGAATATTTAGTAGGTAAATTGTGAACATTTAAGCCGGCCACTTGGATCCACAAAATAATTTGCAGGCTTAGTTATAGAGAAACTTGAGTCAACAAAATCTATTGTGGAACTACAAAAGAGAATCTAGAGTCTAACTTAACGCGAATAACATTTCAAGGAATAAGGTCCAAATTGGCCATTGAACGTAACCTGAAAATGCAATTAGGCCACTAAACGAAAAAAAAAAAAAAAAAAAAAAAAAAAAAAAAAAAAAAAAAAAAAGTGCAATTATGCCATTGAACACTCCAAATGTATTGCAATTTCACCCGATAGCAGGTTACCATCCAATTCATCTGGTTGCTTGCTTACGTGGATGGTGACTTGACATTTTAACTAATTTTTAATAATAAACTTTAAAAATAAAAATTAAAAAATTTATAAATAAATAAACGCCGAGTGGCCGCCAGTCACCCCTTTCCCCTCCTCCTTCATCTCCGGCAGAGACGAAGGAAGGAGGAAGTAGGTCCCGTGATACAAAGGACCTGTCTCACGCCACCCCCCTTCCCCCCGGAGACGAAGGACTTGTCTTCGTCTCCAACCAGAGACGAATAGCTTCTCTTCGTCTCTGGTTGGAGATGAAGAGATCTCTCTTAGTCTCCAACCGGAGACGAAGGAGGAGAAGGGGTGGGGAAGGGGAAGGGGGTGGCCGCCAACACTTCTTTTTATAATTTTTTAATTTTTATTTTTAAAGTTTATTATTAAAATTATTAAAAATGACAATTCACTATCCACGTAAGTAGACAACTTGAAGAAATGGATGAAAACTTGTTATCAGGTGAAATTGCATATATTTGGAGTGTTGACTTAGTGACCCATTTTGTTCATTTAGTGACCTAATTGCATTTTCAGGTTACCTTCAGTGACCAATTTAAACCTTATTCCAACGTTTCACTTTTTGCCTGAACTTTTAAAATTTAAAATGGGAAAATGGCACCTTTTTTTCCTAAATTATATGTTTATAGAGTTTTTCTCCTTTGAGTTATTCATCTATCAACACTAGCTTCCTCAATTATTTTGAAAGTGATGATTTTTCTCTCGATATGTTAAATGGGTGTTTATAAAAATAAGGACAACATAGAATGCCTATAAGCAATAATTTGTTAGAGAATAAAAATAAATAAATAAATAGAATATCTATTTTGACCTTATTTTTATGGGTACAAATATCAATTTAACAGAAAGGGAGAAAAAAATGTCAATTTTAAAGTAATTGAATGGGCTAATGTAAATATATGAATAATTTAAGGGCAAAAACACTATAAACATAAACACTAAATAATTTTAATTTCGTGCATAATAGCTGGAGACATGAATCAGAAATGCAGTGCAATTCATCAAGAGGATGATGGTGACAATGTTTGATGAGGAAGTAACCCAAGTGATGTGAGCAAAAAAAAAAAAAAAAAACCTAAGTATACAAGTGCAATCAGCAAGCCTTAACTAGTTTGAGGTTGGTCAGCATCTGGGACATAATTCTCAGACAGCTCAAGGGAAACTGGGCAATGGTCACTCCCATAAAAACCTGCAACAACCACATAAATCCACTTTAGCTATATCAACCATCAAACATGTCACAGTCTGGCTCTTGGAGAATACATCATTTACGAGTTAATACCCAATTTAGTCCTGAACGTCTTTTCTGTTTTCCCTAATTGAGTCCTAGGATTTACTGACTTTACCTTTTAACTCAATCCCTTGACCATGCATCTTGCATGAAATCATCCTATCTTTCAGTAGCTCCGACACAATGAAATAATCTATTCTCATCCTCTTCCCGCGATACCTGAAAGAAAGAAAGAAGCTCGCTCATCACAGTCTCAAGTTATACATAAAGAAATACTATGCACGTCTAGAAAAGAAACGAGTGATAACTTACTTCCCAACTGGATTTCCGGACCATGAGAAGCCACATTCCATATCTGTATCCTTGTTTAGGAGTCTGTATGCATCCACTAGCTTTCCTCTGTGGGGTATTCGTAAAAATTTAAGCAATTCGAGTTCAACAATTCAACTCCATTCGTTTCATTCTATGCTGTAATAAGGGTGTGTTTGGTTCGCACATGGGAATCAGAATCGGAATGGGTATCAAATACTTGGTAATGGTAATGGGTTGTAGTGAAAGTATTTTGCATGTAGGGTGGAATGGGAATGATTATCAATAATTCTGTTTGATTATGTATGATCCTATAATAGGAATAAAGATTTTAAAAATACAAGAACACAAAATCAAGACAATTGATTCTAATATAAAGACATCCAAAACACTAATATGAACAAAAAAAATAAAAACAAAAATCTAAAAGCACTAATCAAAGGGGGATGAGAAGGAATAAGGAAATGAAAGGGAATAATACCCTTATTTTATTTGGGTATGGGTTTTTCAATTAAGGGGGTATTTGAAACCCATAGTAATGTTCTAAAAACCTATCAACCAAACAATACCAATCACTTTGATACCCATTACTTAGAGCTAAACCTGTCAACCACACCCTAAGATGTGATGGAACAGTGGGTGTGTTTGGTTCGCACATAGGAATCGGAATCGGAATGGGTATCAAATACTTGGTAATGGTAATGGGTTTTAGTGAAAGTATTTAACATGTTTGGTAGTAGGGTGGAATGGGAATGGTTACTAATAGTAGTGTTTGAGAATGAATAAGGGAATGAAACCCTTATTGTATTTGGGTATGGGTTTTTCAATTGATGGGGTATTCGAAACCCATAGTAGTGTTCTAAAAACCTATCAACCAAACAACAACAATCACTTTCATACTCATTACTATGAGCAAAACCCACCAACCAAACACACCCAGTGTGTCGTATGTAATGTGCATATTACCTTCCACTTTCAAAAAGCTACTTTTGTTTCGTCTAATAGTTTATTGAAAAAGCAGACCTTCCTTAATCCATATGAAACTATGTGGAATATTAGTTATGCTTTTAAGGACTCGCAATAGTTTGTTTCATAGAGAACCAGCAATTTCTTATTATCAGTGTTGTAAAAATCGGCCTAGGCGCCCCTAGGCCGAGGCGATTTCAGCCCTAGGCGGCTTTTAGTCGGCTGACCGACTAACCAACTAAGCACTCTAGGCGCCGACTCGGCCGAGTTGAACACCTAACTCGGCTGAGTTGAGCGTCTAACTCGACCAAGTCGGTGCCTATCTCGACCGAGTTGGCGCTCAACTCGGGCTAGTGGTTTTTATTTTGCTTACTCGGCTACTCCTCTTCTATATTTCTTCAGCCATGTACTCAACTAACTAACCGTCTAACATATGCAGTTGACTAGTTTGGGGGATTATAATAGTCTAACAACTCCTAACCCTGAGTGAGAAAAGTGGAGAAGATATACTCGAATTACTAGGCCAACTAGGCGGCGCCTAGGCACCGCCTAGGCGCTCTAGGCACTAGGCGCCCGACTAGTGCCTAGCGCCTTCTGCAACATTACTTATTATTAGCTACAATAGGTGACCTAAATATCCATGATGGGCAAACATTATCAACCCAGCTCTAGATATGCTTCAGATAGGGCGTGTTTTTTGGCCCAGGCATGTGAATGGTCAATTTTCTTATCCTAGGACCCCATTCCAGCTGAGCATGGTTAGGAGGACCACAGGCCAGGTGTCCACATCCGTGTTTCAACCCCTCAATTCCTATAGTAATAGTACTAAGCTGTTATCAACACACAGTGATTCAGATGGCCAAAGAAATTAAAAAGTAGAAAAAGGACGAGTCTACTCCTATATGGTGTTAGTAGTAATAGATGAACAGTAATTCTTTCGAGAAATGGATTCACTACAGCATGGCAACAACAAAAAATTACACAACCAGCATTCAGTTTCAAATTATACACAAATAAACGTTGTGTAAAATGAACAGGGGAAGCTGTTTGTAACAAGGTATTGTTTCATTACCAATCTAGTTTCACATAGCATAGACATAATTGAAGATGGGTTTTGCTGTGATTTTAGTTGAAAAATTTTGGAGCCAAAACTTTTTGTTTTTTAATAAAAGATTGTGAGTAAAGTGATTTTGGGAAATCTAAAACTAAACCCCACAAATATACATTGTACGTTAACATGACCAATAACGCAATGCTAAACCTCAGTTGAGAAAACACTAATTGGTTATATCACAACTATGCCTCAAGTCATTAAAATTGAAAGATAGAATCAAATTACATACTCTTTCATTATGGCACCAAACCGCCTCCTCTCAGCAAGCGTAAATCCAGGCTGCCCACAGTCCTGCATAAGTAGTTAAAAGTTAGTAAGTAATTAAGTATAATGTGGAATTCAACCAACTTGGTTGGCGTGAGTGGCCGTGCACTCTCATCCCTTAAAAGAGGTCTGGAGTTCATAACCATTTCTCGTATAGAAAAACCAATATGGCAAGCACTTTGCCCCTTAATTGGGCTGGCCCGGTGCGAACGGGGATTAGTCTAAGTATGGTATGGGCTTAAAGGTGCCTCCTATAGTTCGGCCCTACTCAGAACACTTCGTGGTCTAACCAAAAAAAAATGTGGAATTCAGTAATTTTTAAAATTTTATTTCACAATTTGCTTTGGTTCATCTGCGGATAAGTTGCAATCAGGTCACTTGAGGATAAGTTGGTTAACACTTTAGAAATACAATATGATGTACATCTCAAAGGACACCTCATTAATCGGCTATTACTTTTGTATCATAACTACGTGATACACAATCCATGAAGAGAGAAAGTAAGGTTCAATTCACATCTTATAAACAGATCACGCTTCAATTTGAATGTGGCACAGATGCCCCAGAATATTACAGAGAGATTGTCGGTATGATATTACCTCTTTATTTGGTGGAACATACCCGTTTTGCTTTGCAGCAGCGAAAAACTCTGGATGACTGACATCAATTTCTTCATGGCTGTAGGCAATGTAGGAAAGCAAATTGATTATCTGAATGATGGAGACCACAAAAACCGAGATTGCATAGAAGATTGTCAAATTCAAATTTGAAAAATAACGCATATCTCCTTTAAACTAAAAAATCTGATTCTTTGCTGACGAAAGAAGAGCTTAATTACCACCGAATCAATTGTATAAAATTTTTTCACAAGTCATTGTGCAAACTATTCAATGATCCATATAGAAAAGTGCAATATAGACTGGCAAAACCAAGAAAATTGCCAACTTTCGGGATAAAAAGAAGACATTGAGCAAAAAACGAAAAACTAAAGATAAAAGAATAATAGAGAAAGAAAGAGAGAATCTAA
The DNA here is from genome assembly GCF_001879475.1 of Ipomoea nil. Classification (NCBI taxonomy): domain Eukaryota; kingdom Viridiplantae; phylum Streptophyta; class Magnoliopsida; order Solanales; family Convolvulaceae; genus Ipomoea; species Ipomoea nil. The sequence continues at coordinate 1,274,265 of NW_017619207.1, read as the reverse complement.
GATGGAAAGGAGAAAGGAAAACCCAACAGAACCAAATAAACAAGGAAAGCTTACATAGTTACATAAAAACAGCATGTAAAAGAAAGGTACCTTACATTAAGATCTCCACACCAAATAAGGGGTTTGTTAGAAGCCTGCAGAACGAACTCTAGCATTCTTTTATCCCACTTTCTTCTCCTTGGAAATGAAGACTCCTCTTCTTTCCAGCCATTGTTTGGCACATACGTGTTTAATAGTCGGAATGTCTCAAATTCAGCCAAAATTACTCGACCATCTGGTTCATGCTTTGAACCTATGAAAAATTGCTCAAAATTTTATTTATTTATGTTGGCTTTCGCTATCTCAAGGGGTTTAAGATGAATGAAGGCTAAAACATGCAGATTCAGAAAGATTGTAAAATGTCAGAACTTTATTCAACAAAGTTATGCATCATTTTGGAAGTATAAGAATCAAAGGTTTGATAGTAATGCACCTGTTCCATCAAGAGAGAATGAAACCTTCTTTGGTTGGAAACACTTTTTGACAAACAAAGCGGTTCCAGCATATTTTGAATCAGAAAGAGACCACCAAACATCATAATTTTTGAATGGTGGACTTGATAAGGCACGCGTCACTATCTGCAGAATTGAGTGGGAACCACTGATATAAAAACATGCACTGGGACATGATATCATAAGATGATTGAATTATAGAAATATTTTTAAATCCATTGACTAAGGCGGGTAAAGAAGGAAGAAACATATGGTACTTCATAAGAAGTGAACTAACAGTTTCCCTGCTAGATATTAAAAAGAAAAAATGCATGGATTTTGGAGGTTCTTTAAAGAGAACGCTATAATTAAACACAACAAGACAATTGCGTAAACAAAATTTACCAGTTTTTCTTCACGAGAAGCATTGGTATCATCCTTTATCTCTCTTGGATTTTTTGGTGCACCCTTGGAACCAGCCGCAGCCATCCTGACTTCCTATACCAAATGACTTTAACATGAATTCTTTCCCACTAGAAACAAACTTCTTTGCACAGCAACAAAAAATAAATAAAGAGCAAAAAAACAAAGGAAAAGGTGTCATTGCAAGATAATCAAGAGTGACAAAGAAAAACACTACCCAGTGACCTGGATAAATCTTTTAGACACTCTACAAGCCTACAGTGACAGTAAAACATCCTTGATTAAACAAAATAACATCTTTAGTGGAAACTATGCCCTAGTTCATTAAGGTGCATGCTCAAATTGTCTCATCAATAGATCTACTTCCCATCTTCCCATTTTATATGTCTGGTTCGATTAATGAGGCTGAAGTTATTTTTAATTCAATTTTTCATAATATTAACTTTAGTATTAGTATATAAAATTTATATGTTTAGAAACTACTATTACACACAAAAAATTAATTTTAAAAATTACTCAAGAAAATCAGCAAAGAAGGAGTTAGTTTGAGTAATGAATAGAAAAATGGTAGTATAGAAAACTAACATTGTACCCAATACCTGCTTTTACACTAGAAATTCTTAAATAATTTAACCTTTCACGGACAGTTAAATGAATGATTGATGAAGAAATGCTTTCACTCAACAAGGAGAGCAGGCTTGGATTGAGCAGCATATTATTAACACAGTGAATACCTAACCATTTTCCTAAAAATTAAAACAAAACAAAAAATCATGCTTTTTAAAAAAAATAATAATAATAAAACAGCTCAATAACTACATTCACGAAACCCTACCCATGGTCTTCAAAACAAGACTAATAAAACTGAAACTATGGGTTGCATTGCAATTTAGAAGGCGGATTGCAGAACCTGAATGGCAATGACGTCAGGATCAAGAGTCTCGACGAACTTGGTGAACTCAGGCCAGTTGTTCTTGATGCGTAGCAGAAAGCTATTAGCGTTCCAAGTTAAGAACTTGGTTGGGTCTTTCTTGCGGCTCTCCTTCTGATTCTCATCGGCATCGACGGAGTTGGATTCTGGTGATGATACTGTGGTTTTCTCTGCATCTTTTCCTGCAGGGGCGAGGGTGGGTTTCTTGAAGGACCCATCTTTTTGTATTGGTTGAAAGAATCGTTTCATCGTTGTTTCTCTGCTGTTTATCACAGAGGTATGCTAGAGTGCAACTATGAGTATGAGGAAGATTTTTGTGAAAACAATAAATATAAAGAAGACTATCACATTGACATTTGAGCCCTCAAATCTCCTTAAATTCTAATTCGGGAATGAAAAATACTATATTTATTCTCATTTTATACTTCCAACTTTTATAACACATTTACATGGTCCACACTCAGATTTCTCCCGGTCTCACTCAGATAGGTTTCTCAGTTTAAAACTTGGTACTCGAAGTACCAGAAAATTTAGGATTTAGGATTTTGGAATTAAAATAAGTTTCGGTGTTGAATTCATTTAAAATGTGACTCAAAATAATTTATTCAAACACCAAATTTATCTCAAAATTTTGTAATGGAGTGAAAATGGCTATTTTGGAATTTCTTAAAATTGGATTTATAAAATTAAATTTTGGGTTGTCACAATTATTGGCCAAGTTTGCTTGATTAGCATGTTTAAATAACCATTGTGAGTTATTGAGAATTTTGTCAAGAATATGAGATATTTGGCTGCACAGTGCATGAACTTATTTGTCAAATAAAGAGAAATATTAGAACATGGTGTCTATTTTGAGTTCTAAGAGCATGATCAATACTTGATAAGTACTCCCTCCGTCCCGAATTGGTTGTCTCATTTGCTTTTTGCACGCTTTTTAAGGAATTAAAGTAAATGTTATGTATTTTCCAATTATGCCCTTCACTTTTTCACTTTTTGGGAATAAAAGCAAAAGTCATAAGGGTAATTTGGGAAAAAGTAGAATGATGGTAATGTTCAATTTTGGAAAGAGGACAACATTTTGGGACAAACTAAAAAGGAAAGTAAGACATGCAAAATGGGACAGAGGGAGTATTTGCTAAGAAGTTTGATATCTATGAAGTGATAAGCATGAAATAGCACATTGTTGGCTTAAAGCATAGTCAAATAGAATTGGAGATATTCTTTATAGTAAAAAAGCATGTTTAGTATATCATGAATTTAAGTGCATTAGCGGCTCTAAGTAAGCCTAAGTATTCTTTCAAAACCTATATCTATTTTGGAAAATCATTATCTAGTTGCATGATATTTGATTATCAATTTGTAAGAAAAGAAAAGTTGTTGAGAAGCTATGTGCATAAGTTTGCATAAGTAAAGTTGTTGCATGAGAATGAAATGCATGAGTTCTATTTATATGTACCTAGTGTGCGTAATCTGAGGTTTTGGAGGCCCGTTAGGATTATGTCCTTTCGGAAGGAAAGAGAAAGTAAAGAAAGAAACGGACATTGCGATCCGATGTGAAGTAACGAGGTCGATACTCCCGAGTTATTAGGTAGGATACTACCCGCTGGGCTTGGGATCCCGGTTAGGAGTGTGCACACTGAGAAATACGATACCTGATTCCACAGAGTTTGAGAAAAGAACCAAGAGAGTGGTTCGATGGGCGAGATGAATATTAGGCCGGCTAGATGTCGAGCCCATATAGGTCCATTCACATTATGGTGAAGTTCCTACCTCGCCCACGAGTAAAAGTAAAGAAAGAAAGCGAGTCATTGTGACTCTAGAGAAAGAAGAGAAAAGCGAGTCTGTGTGACTCAAGTGAAAGAAGAGAAAAGCGAGTCTGTGTGACTCTAAGAAACCTCCATCGAACAAGTGTTCCCTGTTACCAAAGAAAGAGTATATATGTATATCTATCTATAATTATACTAAAGCATCATGTTCATTTTCATGTTCATTTTATTGCATGATTATAAGAGTTGCATGTTTTACATGAAAGTATGAGAAGAAGCATGACTTTATATTGTCGTTTATTTATTATACTAGATTTTCTACGCGCTTTGCGCGAATAGGATAATGCCCAATAATTATTTTTAAATAAGTATTTTAAAGTATATCAATAGAATATTATATACGAGATGTTCATGCCTATGTAATAAATGTTGAATTTGTTTATTTAAATCGGTAATTTAAAGTATATAAATGCAAGATAATATATGTGAGATTGATTATAATTGTCACTAAAATAAATGTTTGTAACTTTGTAATAACGTAACGCTAGTTTAAATACTTAGTCTTAAAACGATAGTTTAAATAAATAATACTTTTGGTTTAAATTTCTCTAATTCTTCTTAATTCTCTTTTTGGTAGCATTGTTATTGTTTTCATCTTCAGTACATGTCCTTTTTTTTGTGTTTTTTATTGGTAGTGTGTCATGTGCAATTAAGTTACTGGTAGCAGCATAGAGGGATTCATCATGCAATGAGATTATGGTGTAGGAAGTTTTAGATTTGCCTTGCTGTGTATATGACTAAGATTTTAGTTATAATATGAACTCTTTAACGTACAAACACCTATTGATATTTAGTAGTGGTAGTTTTTTCCCTACATGTTTCATGTGTTGTGAGATGTGTCTCGTAGGTTATCATGTGAAAGTATTGAACAAAATATAAATATTTATTATATTTGTATAAAATACTTGATAAATAAATAAATAAATAAATAAATAAATAAATATATATATATATATATATATATATATATATATATATATATATATATATAACATGTTTTGTATTATAACTTTGATATTTAATTACAAGATAATGTAAAAAAGAAGACAATGAACAATGTAATGAATATAATAAATTAATAAATTTGAAGGTAAGGAATCTTTGAATTGTAGAAAATAAAGATAATATAATTAATGAAATTATATTTCTTTTAAGTTTTTTTATAATGAATTTTTTTTTTTAAATAAAGCATTATAGACATCTAATTCTAAATTAATTAAATCCATATATATTATTTTTTGTTGTAACTACTAATTTATTTAATTAATAAGAGTAATAAAGTGTCGTACATACTTTTCTTCAACAATAATGAAATAAATGATTTTTTTTTTTTTTTTAATTTTCATTCCTTGTTGAGACATTGTTTTGAGAGTTTGTCCATGACAATTGCTACAATTGCTGTCAATAGAGGATGATAATAAATAATTCAAAATATATGGTTACAATATATATTAATATAATGATATAGTAAAAATTAACTTACAAATTTCTTTAGAAGTTTTCAAGCATTGATAAAATTTTGATGTGTAAACTTGTTCAATTGGAGCTAGTAGGATGTTAACATTGTCAATTATTTGGAAAATTATCCTACCGTTTTAGAGTTCATGTGTAATTGTATTTATGATCAATAACCTTGTAGTTAGGCCGCGCAAGTCTGACAATGATGTAAGAACAATTTTGTCTGATAAAAGAATAATAGTATAATATATATATAAAGTAATGTACAATTGTATCATTATAAAAAAAATACAAAAAATATTAATACCATAATGGCCTAAATCATTCCAATAATGCAAAAGCATAATTGAAATATTAAGTTTTGTTCTAAATAATCAGAAGAAGATTAATTTCAAAAAAAAAAAAAAAAAATTAACCTAAAATTTTTTTTTTAATAAAAAAATTCAAGAAAATCAAATGATTTTAAAGTTGTTCCTGATTTATAATCTTTGAATGCTATGTATTTAGTCGAGCTAATTATTTGACCAAAGTTTATGTTAAATTTTATATTATATATATTTTTAATACATTTTAACATATTCATAATATATGTTTAACAATTATGTCAACTATACTTGGGATGAGGTTCGAACCTAAGACCTTATATAAATTAAGAGTATGTTAAGAATAATAAATAGTTAACGGAATATTCTGTTACTAAAGTTTAAACTAACGGACTTTATGGTTATTTAAGGGAAGAAAATAATATAATAGAGGGTAAATAAGGAAAATCATTAAAAGATACTAAAATCAAAATAATATGAATCATTCATTTTAAGAAACAATTAGTACCGACATTTTTTTTCCAGTTAAGGGCTTAACATTATTCGCTCTTATTAGATTTGTAGATGATAGCATGAGATATATGATAGCATTTTTTTTGAATGTTGTTGGCCCTATTACATTGTAGTATCTGTTCATATACTTTCTCAACCTACTGAAACACAACGAACCAATAACGCCTCCACTGAGGCTCAAACTCATAACCTTCCAAATGGAAGTCCAACCCGGGTACCATTAGACCACATAGTCTTGGTAGATATATGATAGCATGAGATTGCTTATTGAGATATATGATAGCATGAGATTGCTTATTGAGTTATTTGATAGCATGAGATTGTTTATTAAGATATATGATAGCATGAGATTGCTTATTGAGATATATGATAGAATGAGATTGTTTATTGAGATATATGATTACATGAGATTGCTTATTGAGATATATGATATTATGAGATTGTTGTAACACCTCATTTTTCTTAAACTTATTTAACAGACTTAACCTTGAAAGGTAAGTTAAGGCAGCGGAAAAACTTACTGAACAACTTAATAGAGGTGTCACTGCCACAATCACCCTTCACGGTAATTGCACATGCTAAGGATAAACAAACTAAATCATTAAAAGTTTACTAGCATCAAACAAACTAGGGGATAAACCCCGGTGTCCAGCACCATCAAAACAAGGGTAGTCAACTACAAGTCTCAAAAGAAATCAAGATCAAGAGTTTAGACTACAACAGCTAACTATGCTAATCTAGTCTAACTCGTACTCTCTCACGAACTGGGCCCACCTGAAAGGGGTTAACAAACAACAAGTAGAAAACAAACCCGTTAGCACGAAGCTAAGTATAACGCCACTCAACCATGTAAAGTACTACAGTATACACGTTTGGAAAACATTTATTTCACATTCTTAGATCAAACATTCTCAATCACTTAGGCAATACTCTAACATGCTCAACAGGATTTCTATATGCTTGCAACCTAATTAACGAATAGGCATGCTATCAAAAAAAAAAAAAAATGCAACTCTTATAATCAATCTCATGCTATCATATAATAAAAATGCTATCATATATCTCAATAAGCAATCTCATGCTATCATATAATAAATAAACGACAATATAAAGTCATGCTTCTTCTCATACTTTCATGTAAAACATGCAACTCTTATAATCATGCAATAAAAGGAACATGATGCTTTAGTATAAGTATAGATAGATATACATATACACTCTTTTGTAAAAAGAATACTTTTCTATGGAGATTTCTTAGAGTCACAATGACTCGCTTTCATTCTCTTGAGTCTCTTTACTCGCTTTCTTTTTCTTGAGTCTCTTGACTCGCTTTCTTTCTCTTGAGTCTCTTGACTCGCTTTCTTTCTCTTGAGTCTCTTGACTCGCTTTCTTTCTTTACTCGTGGACGAGGTAGGACTTCACCATCTCGTGAATAGACCTATCTGGGCTCGGCATCTAGCCGGCCTAATACTCATCTTGCCCACAGAACCACTCTCTTGGTTCTTTTCTCAAATTATGTGGAATCAAGTATCGAACTATTAGTGTGCACACCCTGACCAGGATTCCAAGCCTGGTGGGCAGTTTCCAACCTAGTAACTCGGGAATATCTACCTCGTTACTTCATATCGGATCGCAATGTCTGTTTCTTTCTTTACTTTCTTTCTTTCCCTTTTCTTCCGAAAGCACATAGTCCTAACGGGCCTCCAAAACCTAGGATTACTCCCACTAGGTACATATAGATATAGCTCATGCATTTCAAACTCATGCAACAACTTTACTTATGCACATAGCGTCTGAACAACTTCTTTTTTCTTACAAATTGGAAATCAAATATCATGCAACTTCTCAATGCAACTAGATAATGATTTTCCAAAATAGATATAAGTTTTTGAAAGATTTCTTAGACTTACTTAGAGCCACTAATGTACTTAGATCATGATATGCTAAACTAGCTCATGCACTGTAAAGAATGCTTCACTCTATTTTTCACTGTGAAATCTCAAACAAGTGCTAAATCATGCTTAAAACTCATTACATAGCATTTCTTCTTGGCAAACACTTAGCAAGTATTAAACATGCTTTTAAACTCAAAATATACTTCATAGGCTCATTTATAGAATCAAGAAACATGCTCTGTACATATATTGAATAAATCACTTTCTTGGTAAGAATTCTCCATAACTCATAATAGACATCTAGGCATGCCTTTCTAGCAAAACTTAACAAATATTGATCATATTTCATTATCTAACAATCACACAATTGTCATGCTTCTCAAACAAATAGCCAGGAGCCAACACTAGCATTTTCAATCACTGCAAAAGTTCTTAGACAAAATCTGTAGCATTCATCTTCACAATTTCTATCACAAAAAGCTCATTTCTACTCCAAATTCAATGAAATCAAATTCTATTCGTGCGTCGTGACGACCCCGAGTGTCCGATCCTTAAGGGCCTATGAGTCCCGGTCCAAAATGACACGTAGCTGAGCCACAAGGGCCCGACCACTGCACAACTTCAGCCTGGCGGAGCTCTTGGCGGGGCTTGGGATGGCCCGCCTTCTGGCTCCGCCATACCACGGCTCAGGGCCACGGCCTTCACCAAGGGTCGTGCCTTGGGGCCGCCTACTCACGGGGCTGGCCAATGGCTCCTGCCTAGGGCCGTTGGCTAGGCCCGTGAGACTGTCTGATACACACTGCCTTGTGCACCAGATGGTCTCTCTCACCTGCAAAAATTATTTCAAGCATTCTAACACTTCCGAATCCTCAACAACACATTATAAATCAACAATAGATCACTTAATAGCTCAAACACTTCAATAAACTAGCATTTATACCATAAAAATAGACTTCACAGAGTCTAAAACAGCTTTTGGAATCCATGGGGTTATACCTTTGTAGATTTCTCCTTTGAGCTGGGATTCCACCTTTCCATAATAATATGAGTTTTTGGAAAATAATACTTTGGCTCACGTTGGCCACTTATGCACTTTTAAAACATGATGTGCTCAAAATGCAAAATACTGTAACACATGCTTCAATTTCTATTTACTGTGAGTATTCAATAAATCCTTAAATCATGCTTGTAAACCATAACTTGACAATTCTTCTCAACAAACACTTAGCAAGTATTTAACATGCACTTGGAACTCAAAAATACTCAATTTATACTCATTCAATGTATACTAGTATTCAGAGAATTCATGATATGTATACTTCATTAGCTCTAAACATGGTAGACAACTCAACAAGCCATATTAGACAATTTAGGCATGCTTTTCTCGCAAAACTTAATCAAATAGTGTTCATGCTTCTCTATTTAACAACCAAGTAATAACATGCTCTTCAAATAGATATTCTAGGTCTGATGCTTCTCATTTCCAAACACTGTAAATAATCTCAAACCACTTCGGTAACATTTATCTCCACAAAATATATCATAAAAACTCATTTCTACTCCAAACTTGATAAAATCAAAGTCTAAATGTGCGTCATGACGGCCCCGAGGTTCCGAGCCACAAGGGTCCATGACTCCTGGTCCGAAACGACACGTAGCTGAGCCACAAGGGCCCGACCAATGCACAGATGTTGCTTAACGGAGCCCTCGGCGGGGCTTGACGAGTCCCGCCTCCTTGGCCCGGCATTCTCACGGCTCAGAGCAACGGCCCTCTCCAAGGGCCGTTCCCTGGAGCCGGTTATCCACGGGGCTGGCCAATGGCCTCCTCCGAGGGCCGTTGGCTAGGCCCGTGTATCTTTCTGGTGCACACTATCTGGTGCACCAGATGATTTCTTTCACCTGCAAGAATTATTTCAGACATTCTAACACATCCAAAACCTCAACAACACATCATAGATCAACAAAAGATCACTTAATATCTCAAACACTTCAATAATCTAGCATTTTTACTTATTTCCACTGCAAAAATAGACTTCACAGAGTCTAGAAAATAGCTTTGGGAGTCCATGAGTTATACCTTTGTAGATTTCTTCCTTGAGCTGGGACTCCACCTTCTTCCCAAGCTAGATACCCCCTTCTTCACCTCCTAAACATCTCAAACAAACCACACAACCATCTTAAAACTAGAACCTCAGAGAAAGGATGAAAGCTAGAAGGGAAAAGAATGGATGAGATTGGTTTGGGAACTTACTGTAAACTTCCTTGGTGTTTTGCAGACAACTTGGTGGGGGTGACAAAGGTGGAATCAAGAGGCAAAGTCTGATAATGTTCTTATTTATAGAGGCACAAAACCCTAGGATGATCCCTCATGATTAGTGGAGGGCAAGAAGGTAAAAGCTTAGCTAGAAAGTGTTATCAGACAAGTTTTGGAGTAGTGTGGTCCACCATGCTTCATGAACCAAGGGCTAGAACCAAGTTTTAAAATAGTTTGGGGTGGGGTTGAAATGAAATTTTCCCAAAAATGTTTTCTAGATAAACATTTGATTTAGGCTTCTCAGATTTCTCCCGGTTTCACTCAGATCGATTTCCTCAGTTCAAAACTTGGTACGCAATGTACCCGAAAATTTAGGATGTTAGATTTAAATCAAGTCTTGGTGTTGAATTTATTCAAAATTGGCTCAAAATAATTTATTCAACACCGATTCCATCGCAAAAAGTTTTATGGAGTGAAAAATGGCTATTTTAGAATTTCTTAAAACCGAATTTATAAAATTAAAATTTGGGTTGTCACACGCAATGTACCCGGAAATCTAGGATTTTAGATTTAAATCAAGTCTTGGTGTTGAATTTATTTAAAAGTGGCTCAAAATAATTTATTCAAACACCGATTTCATCGCAAAATTTTTATAGAGTGAAAAATGGCTATTTTGGAATTTCTTAAAACCGAATTTATAAAATTAAATTTTTGGGTTGTCACAATTGCTTGTTGAAGTTTAAGTATATTATTACCCATCAATTTGAGCATGATTAATGTATTTTGCCATGATAAGATATGTATGTGAAAGCATGAGATTGTTGCTGAGTTAAATGATAGAGAAAGTATGCCTATTTGATAATTAGGTTGCAAGCATATAGAAATACTGTTGAGTATGTTTAATTGTTGTTTAAGTGATTAAGAATACTTGATCTAAGCGTGTGAAACAAATGTTTTCCAAAAGTATATGCTATAGTATTTTACAGGGTTGAGTGACGTTATACTTAGCTTCGTGCTAACGAGTTGTTTTCTACTTGTTTGTTTGTTAACCCCTTTCAGGTGGGCCCAGTTCTTGAGAGCGTTCGAGTTAGACTAGATTAGCTTAGAGTGCTAGTTGTAATCTAAACTCTTATCAGTTATGTTTATTTTGAGACTTGGTTGTAGACCTATCTAGATGTTTTGATGGTGCTAGACACCGGGGTTTCATTCCTCAAGTTTGTTTAAAGTTATTAAGTTTGACTTTGACTAGATCCATTCCTTGTTTGTGCAATCACCGTGTATGGTGATTATGGCAGTGACACCTCTCAAAGTCGATTAGTAAGTTTATTATGCTTGTTTAGTATCCCTTTTTAAGTTAAGTATTGTTAATAAGTTTTAAGAAAAGTGGGGTGTTACAGTAGGTCGGGCCAAGTGCCCAGGAGGGGGATGATGGGCGCGTAGGCTAAGGACCGAGTCAGGCATGCTGTGCAATTGGGCTTGGTGAGTGATCAAAGGTTGCGGCAGGTGCTAGGAGAGAGATTGTTGGGCGTCGGCCGGGTTGTCCGAGTTCAACCCCTGCTTGATTCGAGACGTGACATTGCGGCTTACCAGGGAGAGATGTGGTTAAATGGTTAATGTCCACCTACTTATCACGAATTGGTTTTGAGTAGGATATGGCAACCAGGCACCATAGAACTCTGTGGTTAAGTGTGCTTGACTTCCGGCAATCCCGGGATGGGTGACCCCTTGGGAAGTAAGCATAGTGCAGCGAGCCAGTATAGTCAACCGAAAGGCAACATGGCCTGCTGCCGAGGAACAGAGAGCACGTTTTCCATATACACGAAAGAATACAGAGAATACAGAGCACTCACTTTGCCACAGTCGTCGGCGTCGACTAGAATATAGAGCACTGTCGACCCCCCGAGGATATGGCAGGGCACTCACTTCGCCACAATCGTCGGCGTCGACTAGAATATAGAGCACTGTCGACCCCCCGAGGAAAAGAGGATATGGCAGGGCCCTCCGACGTTGGCGTCGACTAGAATATAGAGCACTGTCGACCCCCCGAAGAAAAGAGGATATGGCAGGGCCCTCCGACGTCGGCGCTTACCCTTGTAAACCCTGAAAAGGGGTTAGATTTTCCATATACACGAAAGAATACAGAGCATTGGAAAGGGGTTAGTTTTCCATATACACGAAAGAATACAAAGTACTCACTTTGTCTATTTTCCGGTGGTGTTGGCTTGCCGTTTAACTACCCCGGTGGTTAATACAACATTTTTAAAAAATCTAGGGTGTGTTTGAAAACTCGGAAAGTTATTTCTCTGAATATCCAGTGTTTGGCAATGCTTGAAAAATTAAAGTCATGGAAAATCAAATCCTGTCAAAGTGGAAATTCACCTTGTTTTTTTGGAAAAGTCATTTTCCTGGTCTCTCTTCGCCTTCCAGACATTCTTCCTCAACCATCTTCAAAGACCTATCTCCTCGGCGACCAACTGGTCACCTTCCATCGAAGAAGGCGAACAATTGGTCGCCTTCTCCGATGGAAGGCGACCACTGGTTTCCTTCTTTGAGATGTGAAGGCAACCAACTGGTCGTGTTTCATCTCTAGTAAAAGGCGATCGATGATAGTTCGGCTATCACCGGTCGTCGATTTTGTCTTCGGAGTTAACCGGATAAAGTTTAGGTTATATCCGAAAAATGAACTAAACACAAGACAGTTTTCTGAAATGCAACCAAAAATTAGAAACAAAAATATTTTCTGGAAAATAACTTATTTTTCAGAAGTCATTTTCCTAATTTCCAGAAAACTTGATTACATTATTTATATTTTAAAAAAATAAGAATTTATTTGGTATCTTGTCCTTGTCGAAGTAATTATTTTGTTCAACCTACAATGTGGCAAAATAAGACCAAAATATGGTCACACAACATTTGAAATAAAGAAATCTAGAGCCTAACACAAGAGGGCTCTAAGCCTCCTCCAATGGCTTGAGATGGATGGATAACTTATGGTTGGAAATTAAACCGTTACCAACAACCAAATGAAGCTATGAAAGCCTATTTCTTGCTCCCTCTCTACCAATATATGCAAAAGTAAGACTAAGGGAGGGAGAGAGAAACCTTTTCTTGATTCCTTCTCAAATGGCTCTAAGAGTCCTCTCCTCCTCCTCCTCTTGTTCTTCTCAACCCATTTTCTTGTCCCAGAGAAGCGCTATATCTGCGATTCCTTCCGCCGTCGCCATACCCAATGGTGGAAACAAGGCCATCTTGTTGAAATCATCCATTTGGGGGCTTCCAAGTAGAGGAAGAAGAGTAAAGGGCACCGAGAGAATTTTCAAGAATGGCAGCAAAGTGGCATGCTTTGCAGCGGCCGAGGCATCAGCTGTTCCACAGGCACTGCTCTTTGACTGTGATGGAGTGCTTGTTGACACCGAGAAAGATGGCCACCGTATTTCCTTCAATGATACCTTTGCTGAGGTTTTTCAATTTCTCTTTTTGTTGCACTTGCCATTGATTTCTGTTTTTTCCTTTCTTTCATTGTCTTGAGTTGGGTGTTCTTATCTTCAACTTGATCATTATTTTGCATTCATATTACTAATCAATATGTGAGTACTACCTAAATCTATGCTAAATGGGATGCTTTTGGCTTAATTCATGTTTTCTTGGAAGTGGGTTATTGCAATCTGCAAATACATTATGTAAAGCCTAGGTTGAGAAGGTTGCACCCTGGGCAGACAAAATAGTGGTGGAGTAAATCACGCTGACTCAATAGCCCATTAGGTGGGAAGACGGGTGTCTGGTGCCCATCACATTGGGTGTCCTTGCCCACAATCTACCACCATGAAAGAACTGAGCTGCCTGTGCAAGGCTCTTTTTTGCTTTTATGTGTATTATTGTAACTCTTCCTTTACTAGCTAGGACTACTTCTTGTGTGTGTGTGTGTGTGTGTCTACTTTGAGAATAGATTGAAGAGTTTGCAAACTGTTTTATTATTGATAGTAAAGAAAGAGCTACAATAATGCAGAATTGTAAAGCTGATAAATACAGAGTTCTAATAATTTTACCTTTGCACTTTACAGAAGGAATTGGGTGTAACTTGGGATGTGGATTTGTATGGTGAATTGCTCAAAATTGGAGGCGGTAAAGAAAGGTAAAGTTTTCGGTTTAAATATAGCTCCTTCTTCTAGTTACAAGAGAAATGGTTGTTTCTTTCAATCTAACTGTGCTTATGCTCCCGATTTACACATGTTTGATGCGTTGCTTTAGGATGACTGCTTACTTTAACAAAGTGGGTTGGCCAGAGAATGCACCAAAGAGCGACGATGAAAGAAAAGAGTTTATCAAATCACTTCACAAACGCAAGACGGATTTATTCATGGTCCTTATCGAGAAAAAGTTGTTACCACTTCGGCCTGGCGTTGCAAAGTGAGTATCATCAATTTGTCTCACGAAACTATGAATTTGCTATGTAAATCATCTATTATATCGACATTAATAACTTGATATATTGATTCATAACCTCTTTTTATTGTGACGAACAAACCCTCTTTTACTTCCATTCTGTAGTCATTACTGAACTAAACGTTACAGGCTGATTGATCAAGCTCTGGAAAAAGGAGTTAAAGTTGCTGTATGCAGCACTTCGAATGAGAAGGCGGTATGAATAATCAGGTCCCGAGGTCTTAATATTATTTACTGAACCAGTGAGCTATTATAAGCCCGGGCTATACTTGTTTAATGATTATCTGCATTATGCCCTATTGCAACTTTCGTGCTCTACTTTGGTCCTTGACGGGTTTATGGAGATATTTCAATCTTGCCAGAAACTATGGACAAGCTTGGTATTAAAATTAAATAAATAAATAAATAAATAAAAAGGTTGAAACTTTTATCTAAATTACCCAGAGTTATGATGTCACATATTTGGAGTTAATTAGATGAATTCCAGGTCTCTGCCATAGTTTCATGCTTGTTAGGACCCGAACGAGCAGAAAAGATCCAGATATATGCAGGAGATGTGGTTCCTCGTAAGAAGCCTGATCCGGTAACTATCTCAGTTTTTGAACACGATTTCTGTATGATACATAATATCGACTATGGAATCATCGCACACCCTCCCTCTTGCAGAGGGGGCGAGTCTTCCCTCAAATTCAGTCACATTTTCTGCATTTAGGATGATGTTTCAGTGAATTAATGATAAATGCTTCATCATCTGCATTGAAGCATGATTGTTGATACCTGCAAGACCATTATTATATATAACAAAAAGTAAAAGTAAACCTACTTCTTTCTGGTGGCAGGCCATCTATCTGCTAGCAGCGGACACTTTGGGTGTTGATCCTTCGAGGTATAAAACATGGAACACATTACCATCTTTTTTTGCGTTCCCTTCTTTTTGCACTTCATAGTAATTGCGTCATTGAATATTCTTGTGAGCACTGTAGGTGATGGATGCTTTCTTTCATTGAACTACTTGTTAAATTAATAAACACTATAAATGAAATGATGATAATGATATGGTAATTTTCCTCAACGATTGTTTAAATAGCTTCTGCCTGCATCCTCTCGTGCCCTGCAGGTGTGTAGTAGTAGAAGACAGTGCCATCGGTCTTGCAGCTGCCAAAGCTGCTGGAATGAAGTGCATTGTGACAAAGAGCGGGTAAGTAGTGTAGTCGTCGTCTTTACACTCATTTTCTCCAGGATTATTCAATAAGGTATTGTGGTGGTGCAGGTACACGGCAGATGAAGATTTCTTGAATGCCGATGCAGTTTTCGACTGCATTGGAGACCCTCCAGAGGAACGATTCGACTTGCCATTCTGCGGGACCCTTTTGGAAAAGCAGTATGTTAGTTAGTTAATCTGTGTGTACAAGTACAACTTCACCTTATTATCTACAAATGTTTTGCTGTTCAGCCAGTGCATGAAATAATAAGACAAGGAAAGTTGTAAAGTTTGAAATGTGCTTTCAGGTTTATAAACTTGTGATGGATATATACAGACAGCAGCAGATAAATATAGGCAAGAAAAGACCCAAGTGTTAAACTTAGATAATATATAAACATAAATGTGCTATTCACTATTAACATAGAGCAACCTATCAAGGACTTTGTGGTCCACTGTTATCCGATTGCTTTCCTATGTGGGAGGTGCATGGTTCAAGCTTCAATGGAGGCGATAATAGGTTGTATATGTGGGTATTTTCTTCTCTTATAAATAAAAACTTAGAGCAACTTCATTTGTTGACTTTTTGAGAAAAAAGTAAAAAAATAAATAAACAATAGTATTTATGCGCATGCACAAGACATCAATTTATGAGCAAGAATAAAAATGATATTTGCAGGAATAAAAATCCAAAAACCAAAAAAAAAAAATCACCCATCTCATTAGTACAAAAGTCAGTCTCAAAATTTTTGTTTTGATAAAAATGCTAAAAAAACAACTGATGTGGTTAGCCTCGGCTTTTACAAGAAACTATGGTCCATAAAAAATGTACAATTCATAAATTATAGCCTCGACTATTACTCGAAACCCATAAAAATGTACAATTCAATTCTAAGAAAGAAGTAAAATGCAAAATGATATGAAAAGGGAAAGAAGTAAAATGCAAAATGATATGAAAAGGGCAATAGTTATACCATGGATCCAGGTCCAACTTGCAAGGTGGACCAGGGTTCAAAATACACGATTTGCAAGGTGGACCTGAGTTTAGAATACACAATTTACATATTGAATGTTCACACTTACATACTTCATGTTCACAATTACCTTTTGTAAAATTGTAAAAATTCAATATGTAAATTGTGAACATTCAATATGTAAATTGTGTATTTTAGACCACAAAATAATTTGCCTGAAAAGGGTGTGTGCAGGGAGTGTTCTAACTATTTGGTATTGAACAACAAAATAGTAGGAGGGAGGTGAAGATGTGTGTTCAAGTAAATGTCTAATAAAGTAGTAAGAAGCCATACTTTTGTACATCGAGTGGAGTCTCCTCCACCAGATAAAAAAACCACTGAAATGGAAACATGAGAAGACAAGTAAAGTGCAGTGCATTCATCTGTGTCCACCAATACCGATGCAGAAAAAAAGTACAAACTACTAAACAAAACAAGATCCACATTAGGCAACAACAGACATGGATGGATGGAGATTAATGCAAGTAAACAACACTAACAAACTCTTGTATCCTCCTTCCTCCTCTTCCTCTCAAGAAGAAGATGAAGATGATAATACATCTGTGAAGGCCGGCAACAGCCACCCTCTTCCTTTGGCATGCCCCGCATAAAATTTGAATTTATCCTTGGCATTTGGGATGTCCAGAGCCAGATCGTCGAGCCCATCCTTGATCCTCCCGAACCCCTTGCTCATCTGGTTCATCGTAATCAGGCCCTCGTCGAAGCATGCTTGCAGCAAATCCAGCATCCTATCGTTCTTCTTCTCCATAGCCATAACCAATGCCTTTTTCACAACCTCGTGATTGAAGAAGGGCATGTCGAGATCGCGAATGCATTGGCAAGCTTCATTCACAACACCGCCACTTTCAAATTCCTCCAGCAGCTTCATGATCTTATCCTTGGCATCCTCTACAGCCCAACCAGTCCCGCCTCCCCAGCATCTTAAGATCCTCTCACCCGCATGACGGGCAAAGAGGAGTGATTGCGCCGCACGAACGGTCTCACTTCCACTGCTATTTGGCTGCAACCTGCTCGCGATTTCTTCCAAATTAAGTGGAGCTAGGACATCATCAACAACAGCTCTAGCCAGGAACAGAGCTAGTTCACTTGAAGCATCTAAAATGTCGAGTGCAGTGTCCTCTGCAGATTCCAATAGCATCACAAAACCATTCACTATATCTTCAGTTGAAAAGAGCTCAATATGAAGCGCAGAGAGCAAAACAGATGCCATTTCTTTTTCTTTGTTTTTTCTATCCATGGCAAGTGTGACGAGCCTCTTCACAAAAATTGGATTATACTCTGGCGCTCCCAGATCCTCCAAACTCCGAATAAGTTCTGGGATATCATCAGA
Source organism: Ipomoea nil (assembly GCF_001879475.1). NCBI lineage: Eukaryota > Viridiplantae > Streptophyta > Magnoliopsida > Solanales > Convolvulaceae > Ipomoea > Ipomoea nil. The sequence continues at coordinate 1,256,164 of NW_017619207.1, read as the reverse complement.
AAGGAAATATTCATGAATGATGGTGACAGATTGCTCCTTGTATCGCCTCAGCTTTTCATACTCTGCATCATGTACCTTGCCATCCTCGCTTGAGGATTTCAGAAAAGATGGATCAAGCCATCCTTCAGAGATTGCTTGATAAACAAGTGATTGGAACAATGTCTTAGCAGAGGGAATATCTAATGCAAGATCATCAAGACTTTCAGCTAAACGTGCAAAGCCCTTCAGCATTTGGCTAGAACTTATGAGACCCTCTTCTGCAGCCTCCTTTAAAAGTTTCAGAATAACCAGTTCTGCAGTGCGGATCTCCATGGCTAAGACCAGTGCTCTTTTCACAACCTCATGATGGAAAAATGAAAGTCCCAGCTGCCTAATGCATCTGCAAGCTTCACCAGTATCTCCACTTTCAACGTATTCCCGTAACAGTTCAGCAATCTTTTTCTTCACCTCCTCAACAGTGAAATGAGTACTACCACCCCAGCGCCTCTCCACAAGTTCGGCATGATGGGGAGCCATGAGATAACTCTTCTCAGCAGTTTGCAACACCTGATAACCCTTGGAGGATTCGGGAAGCATTTTCCTTGCCCTTGCAATAAAAACTGGGGGCAGAATGTCATCGACCACAGCTCTAGCTATGAATAAAGCAAGGATATCAACTGCATCAAGTATGTCCACTGCCAAGTCATCAGCAGACTCAAGAAGCATGAAAAATCCCTGACTTATATGGGCAGAGCTAATGACATCAGAATAAAGCGCTGAAAGCAAAACAGAAGCCATCTCTTTTTCCTTATCATGCCTATCCATTGCCATGGAAACAAGCCTCTTAATGAAATAGGGATGGTATTCAACTGAACCAAGTTCCCTCAAATCAGATACTGCAACATCCACATCACCAGTGCTAAAGTATTCCTCAACAAGAGATACCACAGATTTCTTATACTCATCCAATGGATCACAAACAGCAGATCCAACAAGTTCATATGGTTCCTGTAATAGTTGAAATCAAAGTATAATATCAACACCACAGGAAATATTCTCTTAGTACACTGCTTCACTGAATGGAGCATTAAATGGTGGTATAATCTAAGACAATTAAAACATTATGACAGTATTCAGTACTGCTTGGTACGTTGGCATTTTACTTATCCACTGGATATTAACGAAATTCTGTCTGTGGGGGTGGGGGTTAGAAAGGAAGAAAAACAAAGTCTCCACCAACAGTGACACTTTCAACTCAGACTCGGAACTTACCTCTCCACTATCATAGTTGGGATCATTTCTATCAATGTGAGACCCCCCATCAGTGTCAAGTAGCTTTCCCCAGGTGCCTTTACCACCAGCTCCATCTATTGTCAATAATAAATAGAAAACCATTTAGTTGTGAGAAATACCCAAAAAAAACATTTAAAAAAAAAAACAAAAAAAGGAAAGAAAACAAGGCACTCTAGCTCAATTATCATGTTGTGCGGTGACATAAAAGTAAATTCTTGTAAGAAAGTACTGTAGCAGTTTATCACAATAAAAGTAAACTAGCAACTTGAGGTCAATAATCTTGGCAGGAAAAATCTACTCAAGCAACACACATATTCGTGTGTTGCTCAAGTAGATCACACAGCAGTACAGCACCTTGCATCATTTTTTGAAAAAAGCATACAAGGGATTGGAGCCATGACCCATCAATCAATGAGTATGATGATTCTAATACACATTCATAATGATCAATATAAATGAATACTAATAAGAGTAATTGCATATCCCCAAATTTATATGTTTCACAAGATTTGCATTTGAACCTATGCAACTATCCAGCATTCATTACACAGATATTAAGAAGATTTTAAGCAACAGTAAATACTAAATAAAAAATCAATGTTTAAATGTAATGTTCACTGTAATACAAATCACCATGATAGAGAAATATCCGTTCAAAACCATATTCCCACAAATTTGACCACATAATGAGACTATGGAGTCTGTATTGACTTAGGTTTTTCTGAGGAATAACTACTGAAATTATGGAAATGCCTTCTTAGCAAAATCTTCATACATTTGGTTTAATCTTAGACTCCATATTAGAAAAGAATCAGGATGAGTCTCATATGAGACCGTCAAGATGAGTAGGTTTAGACATGTGATAATTTTGATGAAAAATATAATACTTTTAAATAAGAATGTAATATTTAGAGATTGAAGAGTTAATTATGAGAAAAAAATGCAATACTAATAAGGGGAAAAGTGTAATACTTATGAAAAACCTGACCGACCTGTCTTAGGTAGACGGTCTCATTGGAGATTTTGCCAAAGAATTAAATGCAAAATCATTATCTATTTGATTTCCTGGATGTCCCATCACTCTATCCCCTCCAACTATATAATGGCACATCAATAAAGAAAGAGAGTATAGAAATGTGATAACACATAGAATTGGAAAGATGTGAAAATAAGGAAATAAATAAAATGGATATAGAATTGAACAGATAACCAATGACTGTGAAAATAAGTAAATAAATAAAAGGGATAAATACTAACATACTATAGAAAAATAACTTTTTGGTGAAATTAAGATAATGTTTATCTAAACAAACTTGAGTCAACAGGAATAAAAGGATACAATGTATAAAAAAAAATAAAAAAAAAATAAAAAAACATAACAAATCTCATCAAGAAACGAACACATAATTTTCAGCTCAGACATACAGTATCTGCTACGAAGAATGCCAGAACTCCAATAAATAAAATGAATGCATAAGATTTTTACCCTTCTTAATTTTTATATGCTTGCCAGAGTGTGTGCGCCTCACATGTCTCATCGCAATCCCAGCAGTGGACGCCTTGCCGCCAAGAGGAGCTTTCACGTGGTGTTCCGACAGCAGCGCAGATGGAGACTTGGGGCGCGGAGACCTAAGTGTAGGAGACTTGGGCGAAGAGGAAAGAACCTCCACATTCTGAGTCGCGATTTTCAAAATCTCCCTCTGTTCATCCGTCAGAAATCCCTCACCTGACGCCATTTCCACTCACTCACTCACTGACAAACCCTACACACAGGGAACAGGGTAACATATCAACATCAACACCAATCCAATCAAAAAATGGCAGCGCTACACGAATGAAATGCTCAAAACTCATCCACACATATTTAAGTAACTCTTTCAATAAATTCGCGAATAGATATATATATATTTTACCTCTCTGCGCCGAGTATAGGGCACGAAACAGTGAAGAGCGTTACCGATTTGGAACGCTATACGGCCACCGGAGAAGCTTCAAATAGCGACAAAATCCTCCGTTCTTGGCTCGGATCTCGAGCCAAGAGGGAACAGAAACAGAATCGAAGAACCCGATCTTTCCTTCAGATTTACACACAGCCGTGCGTTGTTTCAACCCTAGATCAACGAAGAAATGCTCAGGAAGAACCGATTTGTATAATATAAAGAGATATATGTGTATGTAAATGTGTAAGTATAGGAGAAGATGTCTGGTTCGGGCTTTAGATTTGATTGAAGGAGGAAACTGTGAAGAGGGGAAACGGATGAGAACGAAGAGAGTTTATATAGGGAGGCTTCGGTTACATGTACACGTCAGCACCGCCAAGGGTGTACACGTGGCTTTGAGGGTGTGACTAACAAGTAACAGTTGGACAGGACACATTATTATTATTGTGTCATTTATGTGCTCTTTGAAATTTTTGAATGCGAAAATTGAAATTTTTTACAATATCATCTGATAACATAATAATGTTACTAATATAGAAATTACTCCGCTCAACATCTAACTTATTACAGTGTCATTTAACACTAATAGTAAGGATGGCAATGTGTCATGTTCCGACGGGGATTCCGATTCCCGTTCCGATGAAGACAGAGATAAGAAAAGCTTTTGAAGAATAAGGACGAGAAATATGTGTGATTCTTCGTCGGGGAGAGGATGGGGATACTCCTCCCCGCCTCGTCCCATCTTCAAAATATATATATATATATATATATATATATATATATATATATATATATATATATATATATATATATAAAAGAGCCCAAGAGAGTTAGGCCTATAATGGGTAGAAAAATTGACGGTCACAGATTTTAATCAAATGAATGGCTCAAATTGATTAAAAGATTGATAAGATTTAAATTTTACACTAAAATTTCCTAAAATACGCACACATCGTTACTAATTCCGTTAAAATTTTAAGAATTGCCGTTAGTTCACCGTTAACTTACTCATTGATTTCAATAATAACAAAAAAAGGTCTTAGGTTCGAACCTCATCCTGATCAAAGTTGGCATAATTAGTACTCTATTTTACTCTTATTAAATTATATAAATAATAATTTAGTAGCTACAACAAAAAATTATAGATATGCATTTCTTTAATTTAGAATTATGTGTCCACAATGCCTTTATTCAAAAAAAAAATTATTCATTATCAATAAATTAAATAAGAGAAATAATTGTATTAGTTATATTGTCTTTATTTTTCTACAATATAAAAATTCTTTATATTCAAATTTATTAATTGATTATATTCGCTACATTGTCCTTACAATGTCTTAATTCAGTGAAAAAAAATTATTCATTATCAATAAATTAATTAAGGGAAATATTTTCATTAGTTATATTGTCTTTATTTTTCTCAAATGTAAAAATTTGTACATTCAAATTCATCAATTGATTATATTCACTACATTGTCTAATATCTTTTTTGTGCACTATTTTTCTAATTAAATATCAAAGTTATAATACAAAATAATGCTATATATTTATTTACCAAGTATTTTATTAATACCATGAAAAAATTAAAAAATATATATATAATTAATAAAGCCAACCATATTAACTACTTGAGAGATTTTGTGACAAAGAGAGTATTCAAATCACACAACAAATTGAAGTGAGAACTACCTTGCAATGTCCTTGTTTGACAATCAGCAGTTAGCGGATTATATTAGCGGATTTGACCAACGAATTTATTTAATTATTAACATTGGGTAGAAAAAATGACCGCCAAATTATTAAATCAAATGAATGGTTCAAATTGTTCAGGTTTTAATTTTTTTTTAAAGTTTTTCTAATTTATCCTTAATTATATGATTATCCATTTAACTTTTCCGTTAAATACCGTTAATTCACCGTTAGTCTAATTCTAATATTAACGTCTAATATAGAATTATAATTACACCATTAATCTAATTCTAATATTAAAGTCTTAACCACAAATCCTAATGCCGAAATCTCCTCAAACAATATTAGTATATATTAATATTTTATGCCCAAATTTTTATTTGTTCTCCCTTATGTCCCATATTTGGTTTCAATCATACCTATACAATTATTTTATTGACAATTATAATCAATCTTGACTACATTATCTTGCATTTGTAAACTTAGAATTACCTATTTAACTCGCACGGGCTTAGCTCAATGGTTTAGTGAGCAGTATTTGGGAGAAGAGACCAAGGTTTGAACCTCGGCGGCGGCAGTGCAGAAATTATGTCCAAAGTGGGCAGATTTCTTGTTCGCACCGGCATTTGGTACTGTCTGCTGAACCATTGAGTCACTGTGATTTACAACTTCCCACAATGCTCTGTCAGGTCAGAGTGTGGGGGGCCCTTGGGGTTGGGGACTAAACCTTTGGGAGAAGAATTACCTATTTAAATACGCAAATTCAACCTTCAATTATCTATGCATGAACAATTTCAATATAATCTTGCCTTAATATACTTTAAAGTACTTATTTAAAAAAAAAAACATTGGGCATTATCCCAATCGCGCAATGCGCGTAAAAAACTAGTATATATATATATATATATATATATATATATATATATATATATATATATATATATATATATATATAGACTTAGCATTTTAAAATTTGAAAATAGGAATTAGATTTTAAATTTTTTATTATTAAAAATTATAATTATTTAACATTTTGACTAGGAGTTTACAGGGAATGGGGAATCCCCGTCCTCGCTTAATTTCCCACGAGAACGGGGATGGAGAGTATTTTCAATTCCCCGCGGGGACGGGGACGGAGACTGGGATGAGGACGGGGACGCGGGGAGTATACTCCCCGCCCCCGTCCCGCCCCGTTGCCATCCCTAACTAATAGGAAGTTTGGTTAGGAGGGAATTAGAGAAGAAAAAATTGTAATTTCGTGCGAAAAGAATAAAATGAGAATAAAGTATGAATTCAAATTTTATTATTTGATAGGGATGAATAAAATTATTGAATTCAAATTCTATTATTCTATTGTATATCTACTATACTAATAAGAGTTCAAGAGAGTTAGGCCTATAATGGGTAGAAAAAATGGCGGTCACAGATCTTAATCAAATGAATGGCTCAGATTGATTAAAAGATTGATCAGATTTACATTTTACACTAAAATTTCCTAAAATACCCACACACCGTTACTAATTCCGTTAAAATTTTAAGAATTGCCGTTAGTTCACCGTTAACTTACTCATTGATTTGTGACAAAGAGAGTATTCAAATCACACAACAAATTGAAGTGAGAACTACCTCGCAATGTCCTTGTTTGACAATCAGCAGTTAACGGTTAGCGTTAGCGGATTATACTAGCGGATTTGACCAGCGAATTTATTTAATTATTAACATTGGGTAGAAAAATGACCGCCCCAAGTTATTAAATCAAATGAATGGTTCATATTGTTCAAGTTTTAATTTTTTTCTTTTAAGATTTTATAATTTATCCTTAATTATATGATTATCCATTTAATTTTTTTCGTTAATTCACCGTTAGTCTAATTCTAATATTAAAGTCTTAATAGAACTTAACCACAAATCCTAATGTCGGAATCTCCTCAAACAATATTAGTATATATTTAATATTTTATGCCCTAATGTTTATTTGTTCTCCCTTATGTCCCGTATTTGGTTTCAACCATACTTATACAATTATTTTATTGACAATTATAATCAATCTTGACTATATTATCTTGCATTTGTAAACTTAGAATTACCTATTTAACCCGCACGGGCTTAGTTCAAGGGTTTAGTGGGTAGTATTTGGGAGAAGAGACCAAGGTTTGAACCTCAGCGGCGGCAGTGCGGGAATTATGTCCAAAGTGGGCAGATTCCTTGTGCGTATCAGCATTTGGCCCTGTCTGCTGAACCATTGAGTCACTGTGATTTACAACTTCTCACAATGCTCTGTCGGGTCGGAGTGTGGGGGGGCCCTTGGGGTTGGGGACTCAACCTTTGGGAGAAGAATTACCTATTTAAATACGCAAATTCAACCTTCAATTATCTATGCATGAACAATTTCAATATAATCCTGCCTTAATATACTTTAAAGTACTTATTTAAAAAAAAACATTGGGCATTATCCCAATCGCGCAATGCGCGTAAAAAACTAGTATATACATATATATGGTTAGGTTTCTGTGAGAACAGAACTTTCCGTATGGTCAGTGCGGTTTACACCATTAGGTATGCATAAATACACCACACAGTGTTCGAAAATACACCATTATGTGTGGTGCATTTTTTTTTTTTTTTTTTTTTTGTGTGGTGCAATTTGTGGCATTTCATTTTGGTACATTTTTTTAACACTGTGTGATGTATTTATGCATACCTAATGGTGTAAACTGCACCGACCGCATGAGAAGCCATGTTCTCATTCGAACCAAAATCTATATCTATATATATCTAAAAACAAAATAAGCCTCAATTAAGGTTATATCTTTGATTTATGTCCATCTTTTTATATGCAAATAAAGGTGTACATTTTACTTTAAATGTTGTACATTCCAATGTTATTAGACAAAACTACCCTTACATCGTTTTTAATTCTAACATTGATAACACATCATTATTACCATACACCTATATGGCTATAGCTATCATATCTTTTTCCTTTTTTTTTTTTTAAATTATTATTTTATTAAAATTATTATATATTAATTTAATACTTAATTAAATTTTAATTAAATTTCTATGAATGATAAATTATATATGTGTGTGTACAAAATACATATATTATTTGTGTATATATAATTCAAATTATAATTTTTAATTATTTATATTTATCAATGTTTAATATTGGGCATGAATTTTCGCGCATCGCGCGTACAAAATACTAGTATAATAATAAAAGGCAATTTTGTCATCCTTCTCAATTTTCCTTTTTCATCTGCTTCTAAATTGGAATTTATTGTAGGGAGGTTATGAATTGCAATTCTATAAAAGGAGAAAACTACAATTCCACCCAACCAAATAATTTAGTTTCAAATGCTAAAGGATTTCATTGGAGTTGAATTAAAATTACTCCCAACCAAATGCCTTCTAACGAACAATGGATCTCCATTAACAACCTGTTTGCTAGGATGTAGTTGTAATTTAACTAAAAATTTGATTATTTAACATGCACAAATTCATTGTTTAGTTTGAAGGAATTGCAATTCCATCCTTTCGTGTCGAAAGAAAATTAAAAAAAGATGAAATTGAGATATGTGCCCTTTATTATTATTGTTATTGTTAGAGTTAATTTCAGCGCATGTATCTTGTCTTTATCACGACCATTACCACTATCACTACCACCTAACTCAAAATTTTTTTGACTTTTAGTCTTGTCAAAATCTACTTTATGGGGGTGTTTGGCAAATGGCTGATAGCTGATCGAATTAGATGATAGTTAATAGCTGATTGTGTTAGTTGGTTTGACCAACTGATTGTATTAGCTAGTTATGAATAAGTGTTTGGTAAATTAGCTGTTTACTACTAACTTATTGTATGTAAAATGACTTTTAAGGGTATGAGTGTATTATGTTATTTTAAGTTTTAAATATAACAAAATATATAAATTCTTATTGATAATTGATTATAAAATTTAAATTAACATTTATATTTTTTCTAGGGGATAAGTTAATTATTTTAGTTTAGTTAACTATAATTAAATTATATTTAAAAAATATGATTACATTATTTTCAACCTAGATTTTAGTCCTCCTTTAAAACTCTATCCAACAAGCTCTTAAATTTAAGGATAAAAAGGAAATTTTATATATTTTATTTATTAATTGTTTAATTCTTCGTAGTCAATCCGGTCGGCGTTGCTGCCATAGCTGTTCCGGGTTCCTGAAGCATCGCACAACCGGCACAAGCTGACCGCATCGTCCATTGCTAGATCTAGCCGCTCGCAACCTTCCGGCAAGCCAGCCTGGGCGACCGGAAAATCTAGGACGATGATTTGGATTCGATGGCCAAGTTGTGTGGCTTTGACGATGGAGTCGTAGAAGATGTTTCGAGAAACGAAGAGTTTTGCCATGTCGAGACCTACCTCGTTGGATCTGCTACTACACCACCGGAGACCATCGCCGCTATTGGAGTTCACCGATGTAACCGCCAGAGCAGAAATCAAGTTCGCCGGATCTTGCTGCCTCGCCGTCAATTTGCTACTAAGCTCACCGATGTAGCCGCCACTTCTCTGACCTCGAAATCTTCCAGGCAAATCGCGCACCTCTTCCTTCCAGTTTTCGTCTTTGTCCTTAATTTGACGCCTCCTGCGTCTGTGTGGTGTGGTTCCTGTCCCTGAAGTAGAGGTTTGGGAGAGTTGTTGCAGGGTTGTAAATTTCTTTCGAGCTTGGCTAACACCTTGTGCTACTCGTCTGTGGTTCGCTTGGATTCGTTGGTCGAGGACTGAGGATTATCATCTCTGCGCTGCTGCATCAACAGCCAAAAAGGAGGAGGAGGAGACTGATCCAGTCGAGCCATTTGAGTTTGCCAAGCATTTGTTCACACACTGTCTTCAAGAACAACAACTCGGATTGGACTCACAAGATCACAGTTGGTTCAAATGGTGATGATGCTGCAATTTGGTTACCATGAAGAAGTGCTTTTGTGATGACCAAAAATGCTTAAATTATCATTGAAACCATAGACTAGCAATCAAATAAAGTACCTGTTATGTTAAAGAATGTTTAAAAAAAAAAAAAAAAAAACAGAGTACCTGTTGAATCTTAGAGGCACTCCTATGGATCTCCTTGGATTCGGCAACCTTCGAGGATAGCCTGGGTCCGGGCTCGGGAAGGACTGCGTGCAAATGTGCAACAAGAAACGAGGTTAGAAGAAGAAGTCTATTATTCACGGGCAACTTCTGGAAAAAGAGACCATCAAAGTAGATATCTTGTGAAATTTCATCAATACCCTTTAATTTAACAGACTTTTAACACTTGATCTAGCATAGGACTAAAATGATTAATATTTTCAAAATCGAGAACTTAATTGAGTAAAAAAAATTATCGACGACCAAATTCGTAATTTCACAATAATCGATGGACCATTTTGGTAATAAACTCTCTCTCTCTCTCTCTCTCTCTATATATATATATATATATATATATATATATATATATGATACTGCTAATTATACGTAAGCAATATATAACAACACGAGACCAATTAAAGCAAGTAAATATCTTTATTGATCACGGTAAAGGCCCTAAGTACAATCTACTTGGTTGCTCTGAGTGCCGACTGACTGCGGTCGGGATTCTCTAACAACAACCTATCGATCGTCCAAAAGTCCCCTACACTGTAGCTACTGTGGGTATTTATAGCCGCTATGCCGGGGACAGGATTCCAGCCGTTCGGCATGTCCTCCACGTAGCCACCACGTGTCGTCCTCCCGGGTGCCCTGTCTGTCGTCGTAGAGAATCGCCACGTGTCTTTCGTCAGCTCTCTCGCCGAAGGGCTACCGCTCGGCGGTCGACACCGTCGCTCGGGCAACTCCCGGTCGGCCCACGACCGGGTTCTCCTCAAGGAGCCCGACCTGTTACCTGCAAAGACAAAGAGAAAAAGACAAAGGCTTCTCGGTCGTGGTGAAGCTATGTCGGTCGAGATATTCCCTACCAAGAGCCCCCCAGCCCGGGCCTTTTTGATCGTCCGGGAAAAAATGGGCCGGGATGAAGAAGCCCAACCGTCGGCCGCTAAACCGACCGGCCAGCTGTCATTCCCTTCTCCGCCACGTGTCGGCCACTGCCGGCCTCTGCGATTGCAACCATTGCCTCGGAATCAGCGCTGGTCGTGTCGCGCAAGTGGATGATTTTCCCGCCCAAACGCTCTCCTATAAATAGGTTCCTGAGGCCTTCATTTGAACTTTCCTCAATCTTCTGAAGCAATCGGTACCCTCAGAGAGTCCCGAGCAGCAGATCAACAATCCGATCAAGCAAAGCAAAACTTCAGATCCTCTTCCAAGTTTCTTCACTCGGTAAGCTCCTAGTTCTTTACTCTTTCTTTATTCTTCACTTAGCGTAGAAGTAGGATAGCACTAACTTCGAGCTAACTTCCCGAACGCTGTACTAACTCCCGACCGACCTTTAGGTAGAATTATGTCGGACTCGGATAGTCAAAACGTTTCGGTCGCGGACTACGACAATACGCTCGAGCAAAGCAGCGAGGAGGTGGACATCATGTCCTATGCTCCAGAGGTCGGGCAACGACCGCCGCCAGCGCCCGAGCGAGCCCCCGAGCCAGAAGAATCCACCAGCTCGTCGGAGACGTCGGGGTCGAGCTCCAGCAGGTCGGGGAACGAAGAAACGTCTACGAGCGGACGGAATTCCCCGGCCGAGGACGTCCAAGGAATGCCGCTGAGGGTAATAGGGGATTACCCTCAGGTCGAGCCTGAAGAAGAACATCAGGCTAACGAAGCAGAGGCCGTTGAAGAAAGTCCGGCCGAGCCGGCCGCGCCACGCGGGGACGGGTACGAGTTCCTCAACAGCGAAAGCGTGGAAGGCCATAAGAGCTTGCTGACCAACGGGGAGGCAAGCAGGATTGCGGCGGTTCTCGCTGGTCGGGTCGAGTTCGACACCAGCAGGCAGCTCGGGAATATCATCGAGCAGCACCAGGGGAAATGGATCGGGCTGCATTACGACTCGCTAATGGCCCCGATCACATTCCCCTTTTCGAGCCTTCTCACCGCGTTCCTAGGGTACTACCAGGTTATGCCCGGGCAGATTTGCCCGAACGCGCATCGAATGATCGCGTGCTTCCCCCAGATCTGCCGACGACACGACGTGGCCTGCACCATGGAGCTCTTCAACTTTGTCTATCAAGTGAAGGTGCTAGCGGCCGCGTACGGAGGGGGTTTCTTGATGACACAGTCCCGAGCCGATAGGTGCTCGATCGAGGGACTGCCCGGGAACAACCGGGGGTGGAAGGACCGGATCTTCTCTGTGAAGTATGATCCGTGGATCCTCCCGGTCGAGAGGGTTTGGAGCCAGCGCTTTCGGAAGCAAGTCATCCCAGTCGAAACGCCGACCCTCATCGACGCCGTGGCCAAGATCTCGGGCGAGATCTACGAATACCATATCTTTAAGTCGCCCGAGAGCTACGAAGCGGCCCGGCTGCCCGATCCGGTCTACGACTAGCCCGAGAAGTATAAACCCGAGCCGGCGGGTGTGACGATTGAGCGGATGCCCGCCCGGGGTAAGAGGAAAGGTAGAGGCCTTATGGCCATCCCGACCCCGGACCCTTCACACCCGATTACTTCTATTCTTGATCTAACCAACTTCGTTTTACTTGCAGCAATGGCCGGTTTCGGAGATGAGGATGTCCCCATGCGCCCGGTGGCCAAGATTTCGCTTGGCAAGAAGAAGGGCCAAGCCAAGCCGGCCGGGGAGAAGGAGATCCCAATTGCCCGACCCATCGGGGCGTCGACCATCACCACGACCGAAGGCTTCGTGGTGGACGCCTCAGAGGTCTTAGTTTCCCGAGTGGCGGTCGGGAAGGGGAAGGAGAAGGTGGCGGAGAAGACCACCGCAGAGACCGGGGCCTTGAAGCGGCGCTGGGAACAACACAGCCCGACCCCATCGGGCGGGGGCAGCAGAGGCGGATCGTCGATCCTTGCTCGGATCGGGAACGCCGGGTCGGCCAAGGAAGACTTTTCCAAGCTGACCCCGAGCCAGGTAGCCGAGAAGATCGGCTACGACCTGGCTGAGGTAAGCGTATTTTCCTTCTTCCGAATTTTCTCGAAGTATTGCCGTTCGGCTAACATGGTTGTTTCATATGTGCAGATCTCCCGAGCGACCCAGTTTCTTCAGCAACGGGCCCTTCAGGCCAACGAAGCTGAGGGCTTGAAGAAGGTCGCCAACCAGCGGTTGCAGGAGATCCAGGAGCTGGAGGCTCAGCTGAAGAAGGCCAAGGCCGAGCGAGACCTCTCCGAGCAGGTCGCCCAACAGGCGATCGGGGAGGCGGCCGAGCTCAAGGCTCGACAAAACGATCCGGATAAGCTCGCCCAATATCTTTTCCAAGAGGCCAAGTCGGGCGGTCGCTTTCTCCAGTCCGTTCGGGGCACAGAGGTCGGGGAGAAGCTGATATGGACGTTCGGCCGGTGGGCGTACAAGGCCGGTCAACGTAAAATGAGGGACCAGACCAGGAAGATTATGGAGCAGGCCCTTGAAGGGGATGACCTCCAACTGGTCCTGACCACGCTCCCCGACGAAGTACCCGACCCCGGTCCAGCGCCTTTTGATCCGAAGGAGCGGACTAAGGTGAGCGGAGCCGACGTCGCTCCGGGCGGAGAAGACTTGCCGAAGAAGGCCGATGCCGAGAGCTCGAAGAAGTGACTTCAATCGGGAGCCCGGTCCTGAATTTGTACCGGGCACCTTTTGATGATGAATGAAATTTTTCTTTTGTTTAACTCGTGTTGTTCGTTCTTTCTTTTCGCATTTTTATCTTTAGTCGTATAAATGCTGATCCTTAATGCTCGACCTCGCGGCCTTATGGCCCGGTCTTGCACTGCTTCGACCCACTCGACACCCGACCCTACGGCCTTACGGCCCGATCGCGCCTCCGAGACTTCGACGTCAAACTGGCCATCCGATCGGGTTTACCCGATCTCCGGGCCTTGTCGAAAATTTTTGAAAACAAGCAAGCCTCTACGGTCGGAATGTAACCGAGCGACGGGCCTACCCCCTTCATCCCAGCCCCCACACGATTGTGCGCTCGAGGCACGAGTGGGTGCAGTCGTGGAAAGAAGTTGGACGGACCGGGGAATGATGCCGAGAGCTCCTGGGTTCCCCGATCGGTGGCGTGACTCAAATGTCCGCTGATGTGGAGCGCATTTGACCGGCCGATAAATTCGCCCGGTCGGTGTAGCTTGAAGATGAATTGACCTGCATGCACTGGAGGTATGAAAATTAACCGATCGGGCCGACGCATGCAAGCGATCGAGCAATCAACGATCGTATATACATTAATTCTTCCCGCTCGCAGGCGGTTAGCAAATATTTACAAACAGAAATTTAATTACAAACGACGACCATGACTTACTCGCAGGTCAAGCCCCCACCTCGTCCAGAGATTACAAAAAACAAGCTCAATGCCTAAACATAACGAGGTGCTCGGAATTCCAAGTCCCCTCGATTACCCGACCGGTTGTCGTCTCCAGTCGGTATGTACCCGGCCGTATGATCGCACTGATGATATACGGCCCCTCCCAATTCTGAGCTAGCTTTCCGCCCTCTAGAGGTTGACTGGCCTCCCTTCGTCGTAGAACGTAGTCTCCGACCTGAAAATATCGAGGGTTGACTCGAACGTCTTTCGAACTCTTAACACGCTTCTGGTACTCGGCCATACGCCGAGCGGCTAGCTCTCTTTTTTCTTCGACCGCATCGAGATCCACGGCCTCCGCATTGTAGGTTCTCTCTCGATCGGTCGGGATCCAAGCCTCGATCGGGAGTCGGGCTTCTGCTCCATAAACCAGGGCGAAAGGGGTCTCCAAAGTAGCTTCCCTCGGGGTCGTCCAATAAGTCCATAAGACATATGGCAACTCATCGGCCCAACTACGACCAGCCGAGTGTAACTTCTTTTTCAGACCTTCCAAAATCGTCCGGTTCGCGTTCTCCACTTGACCGTTCCCCTGAGGGTAAGCCACCGACGACCGAACGTGAGTCGTCCCGATCGTGGCCAAGAAGTTCTGGAAATATTGGCTTACGAATTGGCGGCCGTTGTCGCTGATGAGATGCACGGGCACACCAAAGCGGGAAACCACATTGCGCCAAAGGAAGCGAGCACATTGCTGAGAGGTAATCGTGGCTAAGGGCTCGGCTTCTATCCACTTGGATAAGTAATCAATGGCGACGATCACGAACTTTCTCTGACCAGAGAGCTGAGGGAAGGGGCCCAAGATGTCTACTCCCCACCTAGCGAAAGGAATTGCGGTCGTGACCGGTTGATAGAAGGTTGCCGGTCGTCCAGGCATCCGGGCGTACAGTTGGCACGTCTCACATTCCCGAGCTAACTTTTCACAGTCTAGCTGGAGGGACGGCCAATAGTACCCGATCAGCATGATACGACGGGCCAGGGATCGGCCTCCTTGATGTGAAGAGCAAATTCCCGAGTGCAGTTCCTTCATAGCTAAATTGGCCTCGAATGCGGTCAAGCAACGCATGAGGGGGCCTCCATACGATCGCCGATATAGACGACCGTCCAAGACTTGGAACCTTGGGGCTCTCAGCTTGGCCTTCCGAGCACGGTGTGGGTCGTCTGGGAGGCGACCGTGCTCGAGGTACTCCTTCAGATCGGTGATCCAATTGTCTTCTACCGGTTGGATGGGATTGACCGGTAGGCGATGAATGCTGTGTCTCGGGATCACCAAAATCCGAGCTATCTTCGACATGTGTTCCGGGGCATCTTGAGCCAATTTAGATAAAATATCTGCGTCGGCATTATCCAATCGGGGTATGTGTCGGACGGTATACCCCCGGAACTGAGCAAGCTTCTCCATGGCAAGATCTCGGTAATGCTGCAGACGCTCTCCATTGATTTCATAATCCCCGAGAACTTGCCCGACCACGAGCGCGGAATCTGTCTGAGCTCGGATGTACTCAGCCCCCAAGTCCCGAGCGCACTGTAAGCCGTTAACGAACGCTTCGTACTCGGCTTCGTTGTTGGTCGGGCGGAACTGGTACATGAGAGCAAAGTAGACCTTGAATCCTTCCGGGCTCGTGACCACCACTCCTCCTCCTGCCCCTTTCTTGCTACTTGACCCATCTGTGGCCAGCGACCACCACTCAGCCTCGGGATCCGCAACCTCAGGAGGCCGGGTATCCCGGGCGGTGCACTCAATCAAGAAGTCCGCAAGAGCTTGACCTCTAATAGCCGGTCTCGGTCGGTATTCGATCGCGTACTGGGTCAGCATTAACGCCCATTTGACTAGGCGACCTGATGATGAAGCAGTTCGGAGGACTGGCCCGATCGGCTGATCGGTCAACACGCGAATTGCTCGACCTTGGAAGTAGGGAGCCAACTTCTTCGCGGCAATGTATAAGGCGTAGACGACCTTCTCTAGCCGGGAGTACCGGAGCTCGGGACCATGTAGCGCGTGGCTTACATAGTACACCGGTCGCTGGACCCCTTCCGGATCGGTTCGGCACAACATTGCGCTTACTGCGCGATCGGACACGGCGAGGTACACGTCTAGCTCTTCTCCGAGCTCAGGCTTTGAGAGCACGATCGGTGACATGAGATATTCCTTCAGCTCATCAAAAGCCGCTCGGCACTCTTCGTCCCAGACGAATCCATTAACCTTCCGCAATACCTTAAAGAAAGGTAAAGCGCGCTCGGCTAGCTTGGAGAGGAACCGGCTGAGGGCTGCCAACCGACCGGTCAATTGCTGGACTTCTCGAACGGTGGAAGGTGGCTGCATGTCCAGAATCGCTTTTACTTTGGCCGGGTTAGGCTCGATTCCTCTCTTGGTCATCATATAGCCGAGGAACTTGCCGGTCTGAACCGCGAATGTGCACTTGGTCGGGTTCAGCCGCAACTGGTACTTCCTCATGATCTGGAAGCACTCCCAGAGGTCCCGAGTGTGGTCGGACCGGTCCCGACTCTTGACCAGCATGTCATCGATGTAAGCTTCCATCGTTCGGCCCAGTAGATCGGCGAAGAGCATGTTGACCATCCTCTGGTAGGTCGCTCCTGCGTTCCGGAGACCGAACGGCATCACTCGGTAACAATACAGCCCGTCCGGGGTCACGAAGGCTGTCTTGCTCTCGTCTTCATGGTGCATCATGATCTGATGATACCCCTTGAAGGCATCCATGAAGCTCATTAATTCGGCCCCGGCCGTCTCGTCGACCATCTGGTGAATGCTCGGTAGAGGATACGGGTCGAGCGGACATGCCTTGTTGAGGTCCGTGAAATCGATGCACATCCTCCATGCTGGGGGCTTAGGAACAAGAACGATATTTGCCACCCACTCGGGATAAACCACCGGACGGATGTGCTCGATCGCCGCCATCTTTTTGACTTCTTCTCTGACAAATTCGCGGCGATCGGAGGAAAGGTGTCGTGTCTTCTGCACGACCGGCTTGGCTGAGGGATCGACGGCCAATTTGTGGCAGATGACCGATCGATCGATCCCGGGCATGTCTTCAGGCCCCCACGCAAAGATATCAGCATATTCCCGAAGTACGGCCAAAACTTCCGCTCGAAGCTCGGGGGTGAGGGCTCGGCCGATCTTGATCTTCCTATCCGGGCGGTCCTCGGATAAGGGAACTTCTTCTATTTCTTCGGAAGGCTCAGGCTGCTCCTTCCGTTCCTTAGCCTCCTCTTTCGCTATGGTGTTCACCCGGGAAGATGGACCGGAGTCACGTCTGTTGACCGCTCGGGTGTAACACTTCCGGGCGGATTGGACATCGCCGCGGACCACGCCGACCCCATTAGGGGTGGGGAATTTCATGCATAGGTGGGGCATAGAAATTATCCCACCGATCTTCATGATGGCGGGTCGGCCTAAGATAATGTTGTGGACGCAATGGAGG
Organism: Ipomoea nil; assembly: GCF_001879475.1. NCBI lineage: Eukaryota > Viridiplantae > Streptophyta > Magnoliopsida > Solanales > Convolvulaceae > Ipomoea > Ipomoea nil. Next base: position 1,238,373 of record NW_017619207.1, on the reverse strand, counting down.
TTGACCACAACAAATTCCAGCTCCGTTTTGATCGACTTTGGAGGGGTGCCGATCTCGACCGGGAGCGTTATCTTTCCCTCGGGGTAAATGAGAGCCCCGGTAAATCCTGACAGTGGTACACCGACCGGAGTCAGCTCCTTCCTGTCGAGGCCAAGCTTCTCGAAGACGTCCAAGTAGAGGACGTTCACGCTGCTGCCCGTATCCACCATAACCCTTTGGACGTCTGTCCCCTTAACGTCAATCGTGACCACGAGCGCCTTCCAGTCCACCAAAAATGACATGGATGGTAGGCTTTCCGGACGGGCGGCTACCAGACGGAGGGTCAGGGTCCCGTCGGTCATCATGACGATCGTCCCTTCGATCATCTCTTCGGTCCCGACCTGACCGATCGGAGCGGTGCTGAGAACGCCTGTGATCCCTCCGATCGGTATTCTTCTTGTTGTCCTCTCTCTTTCCCACACACTTGTCCAATTTTCCCAGGTTGAGCAGATCTTCCAACAATTGGCGTAAGTGGGTACACTCCTCGGTGTCATGCCCGGCGCAACGATGGTAAGCACAGTGCTTACTCTTGTCAGGGCCGTCCCGATCGGGATGGGGGAGTTTGATGAGATTGCAGGACTGGGCGTATTGCATGGCCTCCGCTGCGGATCGGTTCAAGGCCATAAACTCGCCAGGCCTGGTGCGGGATCGGGGATTGTCATCTCCCGACCGATGCTCCGCCCGGCCGGCCGGTTTACGGGACGAAGAGCCGACCTCCTGCAAGCGCTTTACGGCGTTCGCCTCGCCGGCGTTGGCGTAATCTGTGACCCTCCGAAGGGCCTCCTCGTAACTGGTCGGGGGGTGTAGGATGAAGTCCTGATACAAATGCCCCGCCCGGAGAGATATGTGAAGCATGTGGGTGGCGGTCGCATCGTCCATAGGCTCGACCTCCCCGACCGCTGCTTTCCATTTGATGAGGAAATCGGTCAAGCTTTCCCCTTCTAGCTTCTTGGCCTTCTCGAGATACATGTAGGACTTCCTCACCACTTTGGAAGTGATGAACTTCCTCACAAACTTGATCGCCAGGGTCTCAAATTTATCGATCGACCCCGGTTGCAGGGTACGGAACCACTCTGCCGCCCGACCGGTGAGGGTCGAGTAGAAGGCCCTGCACATCACGGCGTCCGAAACACCCTTCAGCATCATGTTGCTGAAAAAATCATTCACGTGGGCCTCAGGGTCTGCCCGTCCGTCATAACTCTTCTCCCCAGAGACCTTTAAGTCAAGCGGGTAAGGCTGGGCCATTACCGCTGCTGTGAAAGGCGTCTGGTGCAGGGTCGATTAGTTGACCGGGGGTGTTGCAGGGTACGCATTCCTGAGCTGCGCAACTTCCGCCTGGAGGTTATATAGTAATCCTCGGGTCTCGTTGAGCTCGGCGGCTTGAGCGGCTTGGGCTGTATCCCGAGCGCGTCGTCGTCGGTGAGATCTCGACCCGCTATACCCAGATGAAGCCTCCTGACTAGCCTCCTGCATCTGTACGTCTTCTTGCCCGCGGTTCGGGTCTTGGGGTCCCAAACGCTGGCGCATCTCCGGTCGAAGACGATCAAAAGCTACCGCTCGGGCAACTTCTTCAGGGTCCTCCGCTTGGACGGCCTGAGCTGGTGCCTCCATCGCATCAGCACCCCCCGACCCCAACCGCGAATGAGCCGAGCGTCTAGCCCGGGATGCGGACTGACGCTGCGGCTCTACCTGTGCGGTCGGTTGTACTGGAGGGGCGGCGGCTGGAGCTGTATAAGCAGGCGTATATGGTGGATAACCAACCGGGGGAGTGTAGCACATCGGTTGGCCTGGCCAATACCCATACGGCGGAGGTGGGACCGGGTACGGATACTGGGCGGGATACATCATCGGCTGCTGCTGGTATGGCAGACCGGGTGTTGGGTATCCCGGTTGTATGTAATTCACCGGCTGTTGGGCGGCCGGGTATGCATTTGATGGATGCGGTGGAGAGAGGTTGAGGTTGAGGTCCATCGTCTGACCCTGCTGTTGGGTAGCATAGTGGTCGGAGGAGCTCGCCGCATCCGCCTGGTCGTCGGCAAAATTGTTGTGTGCCCACGGATACATCGTTGCAAAGAGGATGAGTGCCGGTCAAGACGTAGCTTTGTTGCACTGTGCCCCACAGACGGCGCCAAAATGATACTGCTAATTATACGTAAGCAATATATAACAACACAAGACCAATTAAAGCAAGTAAATATCTTTATTGATCACGGTAAAGGCCCTAAGTACAATCTACTTGGTTGCTCTGAGTGCCGACTGACTGCGGTCGGGATTCTCTAACAACAACCTATCGATCGTCCAAAAGTCCCCTACACTGTAGCTACTGTGGGTATTTATAGCCGCTATGCCGGGGACAGGATTCCAGCCGTTCGGCATGTCCTCCACGTAGCCACCACGTGTCGTCCTCCCGGGTGCCCTGTCTGTCGTCGTAGAGAATCGCCACGTGTCTTTCGTCAGCTCTCTCGCCGAAGGGCTACCGCTCGGCGGTCGACACCGTCGCTCGGGCAACTCCTGGTCGGCCCACGACCGGGTTCTCCTCAAGGAGCCCGACCTGTTACCTGCAAAGACAAAGAGAAAAAGACAAAGGCTTCTCGGTCGTGGTGAAGCTATGTCGGTCGGGATATTCCCTACCAATATATATATATATATATATATATATATATATATATATATATATATATATATATATATATATATATATATATATATATATATATATATAGATTTCGAATCCGGTGCACCCCCCTTGTTAGGTGAGACCGTGAGACCCACTTTAGAATCGTTGATTTATTTTATGGATGGTCCAGATTAGAATTGAAAACGCGTGTCTGTGCTTGAGTATTGAGGGTTATTATTGACATTTTAACAAGGTGTTTAATGATGAGATGCGTGGGACTTTGTGCGTTGGTATATGGTCACTCTTGGTAAACACACTCACTGTCATTATCGCGTAGCAGAGTAGACATCAAGCTAGAGTTCTCTCGCCGCCTGTCAGTCTCCCTTCTCAAAGATCTTCCGGTGTCTTCGCAATGGCTGGTCGTCGGTCCAAGCGTCTCCGGAGCAACCCGTCAGTGCATGCGCCAGGTATTCCATAATCTATTAGTTGCGTTAGTTGCGTTGGTCGTTATTCTGTGGGTTTTCTGATATCAGGGTTGACCCGAATCGAACGGGTGGTGTTCGTATGGTTGGGGTTGGTGTCATATTGCGATGTGGTTGAGGCAGGGATCGGTGGGGGGGACCGGGGGTTAGGTGTATATTATTGTCAGATGATGTGTCACGACGGAGTAATCTTAGACGGAGGTCTCCGGCTAGTCGACGCTGTCGGGAATTTCAGTCCGATATAGGGTTTCGTATTTCTAGGGTTTATGTTCGTGTTTTTTCGAAGCATTGGGGGGGTTTTTTTTTTTGGGTAACCAACAGTCAAAATTTTTTAGGGGTAGGCGGTGTTGTGGTGCATGGGGGTGAGTGTGACGGTGCAAGTATTTTCGAAGCACTTGTTTGATGTCTTGCCTGAGCTGTAATGGTTGTAGGGCATACGGGGGGAGGAAGGGGGGGGGGGGGGTGTTTGTGCAGTGCTTTGAGAAGCATGTGCGCGGGGGGTGGTATAATATGAGGTTTGTTCGTTAGGTGTGTATTCTAATTATTTTTTGATAGGGTTTTTGTTTGGGGAGGTGGGGGTGGTCGTTAGGTGTGTATTCTAATTATTTGTTGATAGGGGTTTTGTTTGGGGAGGTGGGGGTGGTGATACGTGCACAGAACTATCAATTTGTTTGATTTTGCCAATTGTTTCTTTTAAATAGTTTTTTTTTTTTTTTTTTTTTTTTTTTTTTTTTTTTTGTGGGGTTCACATACCGATTAGCATTGTGCATGTGGGAATTTGGTTTCTTGATTGTATGCAGTTGTGTGGGTGGTAAGGTAAGGGGAGGGGGGGGGGGGTAGGTCTGTGCATATATACGGGGGGTATGTGCAAATGCTGGGTGATTTAAGTTTTGTTGAGTATTTTATTTACCGATTAGCATTGTGCATGTGGGAATTTGGTTTATTGGTTGTATGCAGTTGTGTGGGTTGTAAGGCAAGGGGGGGGGGGGGGGGGGGGCAGGTCTGTGCATATATACAGGGTGTCCATACCGATTAGCATTGTGCATGTGGGATTTTGTTTTGTTGATTGTATGCAGTTGTGTGGGGTGTAAGGTAAGGGGCGGGGGGCAGGGGGCAGGTCTGTGCATATATACAGGTGGTATGTGCATTTAATATGTGTGTTGTCAGTTTGGTTGAGTATTTTTTTTAACAGAGATGTTACAGTGTGAGTAGGGGGTGTATGTTTATGCACAGATGTATAGATTTCTTTATGTGTATGGAGTTGGAAGTGTGCTCAGATGCTAAATGTGTTAAGTTATTGCTATTTTTGTTGTGTCGTGTTGGTTGTTTCCATGTTTGCTAAGTTTTAATTATTTGCAGTAGAAGTGGGGGGGGGGGGGGGGGGGGGGGGGGCAGCCGGCAGATGCAGTTCTTGCCATTCCGGCGCACGATACTGAGATAGAGGACGCGCAGTCGGCTAGAGATGGAGAAGATGCGCAGTCCCACGATGAAGTAGATGATGCCCAGTCGGACGAGGGGGGCCAGCCTGCTGAGGATGCAGACGATGAGGGTGAAGACGATGTGCAGGACGATGAGGTCGAAGACGGTGTGCAGCCCAACGAGCGCGAGGATGGTGTGCAGGCCGACGGGGTTGATCATGCAATTTTCCCCCCTCTTAAGATCCGTGCGTCTCCTCAGCATCTGGTGAAATCCATCAAGCGGTTTTCTGCCTGCCAGAAAAGAGCTGTTGGTGAGATCGGGTTGGGGGACATTCTACACCTCCAATTGAAGGACATCCCGAAGCACCTGGCCAGGTGGCTGCTCACGAACTTCGACCCGGATGAAAAGGTATTGCGGGTTGAGAACGGCGCGACCATTTCAGTTACCGAGGCTGACGTGCAATATGTGCTGGGGTTGCCGCGTGGCGAGGTTGTCATCACCAAAAGGCAGAAGGATGACATAAGTGATAGCTTGAAGCTGTGGCGTTCCAAATTCGAGAAGACCAACCACACCATCACATTGGCTATGATTTCAAAGAAGATAAAAGGCAATTTGGAGGGGGGAGTGTGGTTTAAGCGGCACTTTGCGATGTTGGTGATCAGTACCCTGGCCACGCCAATGATGAACGGATACGCGAATCAACTGGTGTACCACCACTTCGAAGACGTTGAGGGGATAAGACGTGTAATCCACCGCCCAAAGAGAAATGGTTCGCTATATATACAAGAAAAAGTTGGAGCATTCCCTTAAAATGTTCAATGAGACCAACAATGAAGGCAAAATAAGTCTTTCAAAGGACAATCAAAGTATTGGACGAAACTTAACATATTGAATAAGAAGAATATCTAAAAAATAATAAAGAAGTAGTTGAATGAATCCATACTTCTCTGATAAAACCTCAAAAGGATGGATATGAAATTATAAAAAATTAGAACAAGTATTGATAAAGCCTCAAAAGGATGGCTATGAAATGATAAAAAAATAAAACAAGTACACAGGGAAGTGTGCAGCATATACAAGATGGGCCCACCTAAATAGTGTCACTCTTGTATTTTATATAGCCAGAGTTCCTCCGGCGGCAAAAACACTCGACAGAGCAAGATCGTGCAGGTAAAACGGATATAACTACTCTAACGGACAAAACCTCAATCAAGATGTTTTTAACACTCGACAGAGATACGACTCTAGTTCTTCATAAAAAGCGACATCCTATATGTTGGGAAAAATCCCACCACTTGTGACAAATAAAATCACAGGACCGACAAGAGCGCAAATACGAGATGGTGCAAAATAGCCAAAATAAATAACAGACACAAGGGACACAAGATTTACGTGGAAAACCCCAAAATCACGGGGAAAAACCACGGACCACCACCAACACAATATTCCACTATAACAAATCTTGGGTACAAAGTTGCTGGCTACCACCCGAGCCAAACACCCTAAAAATCATCAAATACAACAACTAGGCCAAATACAATATATCACGTTCACAAGCCTAAAAAAGGGATACCAACTCGTACTCAAAATATTCAACCACCACGAACAAGGTGAAAAGAATACAAATATTACGAGCTTACCCAAAACGATGATGTCTGGAACAAACACTGACCTCTACAAAATATTTGATGAAGAAAAGTACACCAAAGATCTTCGGCAAACCTCACGACAAATCCATCAGACGTGCGACAAAACCTGCCGACACACGCCGCCGCCGTGCTACCAAAGAAGCTAGGCAAACCCACGACAAAGTAGCACAAAAAGAAGAATAAATAGATGTTGTTCCTTCAACTGCTGCATACGGCCGTGAAAAAGAGAAAGAAAGAAAAACTGAATTTTTCTTTCTTTTTGGCCTACTGCTTCTGCCGAAAAATACAAAAGGAATATGTGTAGTATGTAGAAGTGTCTGGTGTAGTGGTGAGGAAACAATGAATTCTCCCTCCTTTTATAGATGCAGGCAACCACCTTGGGAAATGAAGAAAGCTAATTAATTCCTCAACTTCCTCTCATAAACCTTAGGAAATCTCATCCCATAAACCTTAGGAAACCTCTTCCCATAATCCTTAGGAAATCTCCTCCCATAAACCTTAGGAAACCTCTTCCCAAGTTCCCTTAGGAAATCTCTTCCCAAGTTCATCCCAAGCAAACTTTTGCCCAACAACTTCATCCCAACATCCACTCTTTAACTTCTACCCAATAACCCATTCTCTAACCCAAATAATTGTCAGCAAACTTTTCCATCAAGCTAACAAATATTGCAGTGGAATAGGCTTGGTCCAAAATGAGCTATTTACCACATAGGAGGGAAGCCCCAACCCAACAAATCTGCCACTCCCGACTATGTGGAGGATATCGCCGTCCCAGCGATACAGCAACAAACCTCAAGTGACCTAACTTCCATAGATCCACACACATCAGAATGTATCAACTCTGATACACATTCCTTTGTTGCCACATTCACTGAACCACCAGAAATAGAGCCTCGCAAAGAGTACAAGTTAGAAAACTTGTTACCTCGTGCAACAACCAGTGAGCCTTTAGCAATTTTCCACTGTCCATCACCAAAGAAACAGCAGAAACCATCACCATCAAGATTTCCAGTAGAAATAAGATTCAGTCTGATACCCGGTGCATGCTTTACATTCTTAAGTACCAGCTTTGTGCCATTGCCGGTCTCAAGACAAACTGTACCGGTACCAATCACCTTCACCTGACCATCATCACCCATTCTTAGCTCTCCAAAATCACCTGGAGTATATGAAGCAAAGAATTCCTTCCTTGGTGTAACATGGTAGGCTGCACCTGAATCCACAATCCAAGTTGTCTCATGGCAAGCAACATTGTTGGCATTGTCATCGTAGACGACAAGTAAATCTCCTCCAACTATTGCAACTTGGTTCCCGGTGACATCATCATCATCTTGCTCCTTGTTTCTTTTCAACTTGAAGCAATGTTTCTTGATATGTTCTCTCCTGCCACAATAATGACATTTACCATCTCTACCCTTCTGACCCTTTTGCTTGTTTCTCCCCCTATCTTCTGTAACCAAAATCTCTGACTGAGAAGTGGAGGTGTCTTGAGATCTTCTTCTTGCTTCTTCATTCAAGATACCACTCTTGACATACTCCACGGTCACAACACCGTTGGGAGCAGAATTGGTCAAAGAAACCCGAAATGTTTCCCAAGAATCAGGTAGAGTGTTAAGTAACCAAAGACCAAGTACCTCATCCTCAAATGTGATGCCCATGCTTGACAACTGATCAAGAACACCCTGGAAATCATTAACATGATCATTGATCAACGTACCTTCCCTGTATCTTAAATTCATCAACTGCTTCAACAAGAACAACTTGTTATTGCCTGTCTTGGAAGCATATAGGGTCTCAAGCTTATCCCACAGGCTCCTGGCATTCGTCTCATTAATAACATGGTTCAGAACATTGTCTTCGACCCATTGTCGAATATAATCACAAACTTGTTGGTTATCAAAGTCTCACTCCTCGTCTGACATATTTGCTGGCTTTGCACTTGCAAACACAGGTAGATGTAATTTCTTCACAAACAGGAGACCCTTCATCTTGGCCTTCCAAATGTGAAAGTTTCTACCATTCAACCGCACCATATTTATCGTATTTGCCTCCATGTCAAATGTACCCGATCAACAACCAGGGCTCTGATACCACTTTGTTGGGAAAAATCCCACCACCTGTGACAAATAAAATCACAGGACCGACAAGAGCGCAAATACGAGATGGTGCAAAATAGCCAAAATAAATAACAAACACAAGGGACACAAGATTTACGTGGAAAACCCCAAAATCACGGGGAAAAACCACGGACAACCACCAACACAATATTCCACTATAACAAATCTTGGGTACAAAGTTGCTGGCTACCACCCGAGCCAAACACCCTAAAAATCATCAAATACAACAACTAGGCCAAATACAATATATCACGTTCACAGGCCTAAAAAAGGGATACCAACTCGTACTCAAAATATTCAACCACCACGAACAAGGTGAAAAGATTACAAATATTACGAGCTTACCCAAAACGATGATGCCTGGAACAAACACTGACCTCTACAAAATATTTGATGAAGAAAAGTACCCCAAAGATCTTCTGCAAACCTCACGACAAATCCATCAGACGTGCGACAAAACCTGCCGACACACGCCGCCGCCGTGCCACCAAAGAAGCTAGGCAAACCCACGACAAAGTAGCACAAAAAGAAGAAGAAATAGATGTTGCTCCTTCAACTGCTGCATATGGCCGTGAAAAAGAGAAAGAAAGAAAAACTGAATTTTTCTTTCTTTTTGGCCTACTGCTTCTGCCGAAAAATACAAAAGGAATATGTGTAGTATGTAGAAGTGTCTGGTGTAGTGGTGAGGAAACAATGAATTCTCCCTCCTTTTATAGATGCAGACAACCACCTTGGGAAATGAAGAAAGCTAATTAATTCCTCAACTTCCTCCCATAAACCTTAGAAAATCTCCTCCCATAAACCTTAGGAAACCTCTTCCCATAATCCTTAGGAAATCTCCTCCCATAAACCTTAGGAAATCTCTTCCCAAGTTCCCTTAGGAAATCTCTTCCCAAGTTCATCCCAAGCAAACTTCTGCCCAACAACTTCATCCCAACATCCACTCTTTAACTTCTACCCAATAACCCATTTTCCAACCCAAATAATTGTTAGCAAACTTTTCCATCAAGCTAACAAATATTGCAGTGGAATAGGCTTGGTCCAAAATGAGCTATTTACCACATAGGAGGGAAGCCCCAACCCAACACTATATAATTTTTTAAAAATTAAAAACAAAAGATACAAATTGAGAAAATCACCCTCTGCTCTCTATATATTTGAGAAAAAAAAATCAGTCCAAAGCTCGATATTTTTATACATATAAAATTATTTCGTATTAAAATAAAAAGTGATAAAACAATTTTGTAATTTGGCTAAATAAGTTGTACAGAAACAAAAGGACTTCTTCCGGAACGGCTCCCGATCGAAGAAGGATCTACCGGTGCACTGCGGAAACAATATCAACCAGCGCATGCATTGCCTTGTCTTCCGGAAGAATGGATGCGTATCTACCGGCAGAATGCAACTCCCAGGCCACATGTTTCCTGCTTTTCCACGCACTCAATACATTAGCCTTCATTTCACCGTTAATTGTGCTTTAATTTGTCTCATTAATCATCCTTTCACATACTCCACGTACTTTAATACTCTTCCCGCTTATTATACAGCAGAAGCAGATAGAAAAAACTTTTCCTTATATTTTATTTTCTTAATATTACCCAATCAATCATTGGCATCTAAATATAAAGTTATGGTCCTTAATTAGCTTGTTACGTTCCTTTTCTCATCTTTTGTGTTCTCAGATCAGTTTTACATTATTAGTTCCCCCCAGCAGAGCTTTTGTTTTAATCACGATCAATTTCTGGCAGAAATAATGCTTCTCTCGCAGCAATATAATATAATACATTTCTTCGTACATGGCATCTTTCTGTGCCAAATTCTCCAAGTAGGCCTGAAGGAAGTATCATCGTATGTGTGAATAAAGAGGTAAAGAAAAGGGGCGGGGGAGAAAAACATAAATAACTCCTTACCGTTCTGGAACCGGAAGAAGGTGCCTTAGCTTTTTTTGGGAATCGCTGCGAAATCTTGCGCAACTCTTGGAGTCGAGCATCCTCCGAATCTCCGACATGCTGCAAGCTAGCTGCTTCTTAGTCTCTTCCATCTCAAGATCAGACCATTCATAACACATGACAAGACTTAAAAGATTTAGGCCCAGAAATTTCAGGTCAACGTTCAATTTCATTTGCCAAAAAAAATTCATTGTATTTACAAAAAGCTAAGTCACAGTTAAAATTAGAATCCGAAATGTTCAATTTCAGCTAGCATTCAACAAAAGAAAATAGCAAAAATTACAGGAAAAAAGAATGAATAAAATATATATATATATATATATATATATATATATATATATATATATATATATATATATATATATATAGTCAAAACAAATAAATAATTGTTTACAGATCAGAACACAATATCTGGAAACCTGTATCAAATTGTATCTTGTTGGGGAACTAAACAGCTCCGATCTGCGGAACCAATCTTTATTGTATTCAAACATAAGGCCAAAGATAAAAAGTTTCAGTGCTGCGAATCACAAGTAGCAGAAGAAATCATTAAATTAAATTAGTAGTCAGAAAATATTTAGCAAAAGAATGGACGCCCGATACGGAATCGTCCGGTACGTTACATATCCACCGGTGAAAATATTTTAACAAAAGAATGGATGTCCGGTACGCTACGTAGCAACCGGTTGATTTCTTACCTACGTCGTGATTTCGTAGCAACCGCTTGGAGTATTGATTGTGTGTCTAGCAACACAAGTGTAATAAATCCATAATTTTAAGGAGTCTAGGTAATGCATAAGCCTCTAGTAAGTACTAACCTCTTTGGCTTCATTCATCATCTGCATGAAATTTTGCTTTTCCAGCTCAATATCGTTTGATATTAGAAGCCTTGCAACTTCCTCTAGTATCTCCTCGGATTTCAGTAGAAGCAGCATAATAACATGTAAAGAGGATAAAAAAACGAATTGGGCTTAGAGTACTATTGAGTAACTGAAATGACAAAAAAAAAAAAAATTGATGAAGAAGATGGAATTTATCAAACTGGATATGAGGTCAAGGAAAAAGATCAGAGGATTTACCCGACCCGGCCTCTCCAATTGTGAAAATCATAAAAAGCTCTGGAATCATTAACGGAACACTTGTTTCCTACTCTCCTTCTCAACTCAGCAGCAATAATGGTTAACATTCACAAGACAGATTAAGACAACGCAATAAACATACATACAGACGGGAGACGATTACCTACTTCTGCGACATAGGCGGTGGACCCAAGAGTGAAGTGGAGAGAGTGAGAGAGCGAGAGTGGATGAAGATGAAGGAAATTTTAAAAATAAAGAGGAGTACAGTAGGTAAGGGATAGTGTAAGATTTTCCCTAATAATATATATTGTATATTATATACTAGGGCCTTAATTAAGTGGTACAAGTTGACTAGGCTTATTAAGTGGTCTGGTTGGACTTAATAACTAGTAGTTGTTAGTCAACCAAACTCTGTGCCTAATATAAACCTGGATTGATGGGATACAGGTTTATGGATTAGATAGCACATTCAGTTACGGTACTCAGACCGCTCAGTAGATACCAATACACCATCTAGGGTTCTGAGGCAATACATGGCTAACGGTCTACCGTTAAGACGCAACACAACATGAACATCAACTATGGCTGGAGATCAACACGGCAACGCTTCCGCTATCATACGAGGTTAGGTTTCTCGTATACTATGGTTTATTATAGTTAGACTATTGTATATCTAACATTTGATATCAGAGCCATTATAATCTCTGTCTGGTTGATTGTATTGCCTAGAATCAACATTAGGTTTTTCATATACATTGAGCTTTTGTATATGGTATAATACTTTAAACTATACACGTAAAAATATATCTATTTAGTCCGGATATAATTATGTAATTTTTCGCGTATTGTTTTGAATGAATTAAGTGAATATATTACATTGAGGGAATTAAGTGAATATATTACAGATTCTGCTGAAATTAAGTATAATTTTGATTAATTTTCAAAATTATTATTTTTTCTCTACTGCCATTTTTTTTGCTTCGCCGGTAAAACTTGAAACTCTGGTTGTTGTCCATGCCGGCGGCCACTGTAGATGGCTGGAGTAACGGCCGGATCGAGTTCACCGGTGATTTTTTTGCTGTCGTCGGTGCGCCGCTGGCCTCCATTGACGGTAGTGGACAGCGCTGGCGGGGTGCCATCACGACATAGAGATGGCAGCGGCGACGATGCTGACGTTGCGACCAGGAGAGACGGCGACGTCCTGATTCCTCCTCCTTCAGGCGATGCTGGCGACGGGTTGTCGCTGCTCCTCAAGCTCCAGTCGACGGCGAAAGTGATCCAGTTGCGTCGCGGCAGACGGATGGCAGAGGTGTTGGCGTTGTGACGAGACCTGGTGGTGGAGGCGGAGCTGGGTTTGCCCGGTGACGTCGCTGCTGCCTTAATCTCTTTCAGGCCGACGCCGGCGGCCATTTTTGCTGCTGTTCGTCGGAGCTGCGGTCTCCTTCTTGGGTTGCTAGGATTCATGGCTGATTAACGTGAAGAAGATGATGATGGGTCATGAGGGTTGGGCCGGGTCAGGCCCATTGGGCAAACCTGGTCCAACACTAAAAAAAAAAAAAAAAAAAATTCTTGGGCCTGATTTTGGTTTTGGGCTAGATTTAGTTGATCCATTATCATATTTAGACTTCTTCTAGCTTAATTGTTCAATTTAATTCCTCATTAATTTATTATTAAATTATCATTCAATTTTGGTCAAATATTAAGTTTTGAATTTGCTGTTTGAATTTTAATTTAATTTTGAGGTTTATATTAAATTGCCTCAAGTGTTGCAATTTATTAAGAATTTATGAGTTAATAATAATATAATAATATATTAATATATTAATATGCAAAAATCCAAGCATGCTTTGTATATTCATAAATTATTTTATTATAATTATACATTTATAAAAAGCATGCGTTAAGGTTGGATTTAGCATATTATTAACTCATAAATTCATTATTTAAATATCATTCAATTTTGGATCCTTAGGTCAATTTTAGATATTATGACCTACTAAAGCAGCTTGTTTGGTTTCCCTTTAATTTGAGCACATTTTAGTTTTATGTGTCTCTGGGACTTTAGAACCTATTTTGAACAAGCTATTTGGGACCTATCTTGGGTCATTAAAGTATGAATCCCAACATTTTGATTGATACTTAAATAATAATTGTAGCTCTTTTATTTAATTATAACATGTTTATTAAGTTTTAATTGTTACTAACTACCATATTGTGGTATTCATCCTTGGTAATAATATTAAGTTTTGGGTCTATTTCAGTACTTAGACCATCTTTATACTTTATTCATGCTATAATTCACTTGGGTCATTGAGGTTTATGAGCCTAATTTAAATGATTAAGTGCTATAATTATTGTCTCGGCCTGTTTAGATACATTAAGGATTTAAGGATTTAATTGTTATTTTGGCCATTAAGAACTATAACTATTGTTTAAGTTAATTAAATTTTTAATCTATCAATAGTTTTTCAGGGCCTTAATAATAATATTAAGTCTTTAATTTTATGACAAAAATAATATAGTTGGTATATTGTCTGTAAAATTGGTAATTTGGTTATTACCTTAAACTTCAGTCTCCCTAAGTATCATAATAGTCATGGTTAATTATTATGTGGTAAATTGAGATTAGTATTTGGCATCCCTTAATTACAGTTTTGCCATTTATTAAGTTAAATTCAGCATTATTAATTACTGTCATTAAGTTTAGGGACTAATCTCATTTTATTACTTTTCATAATAATTATCATTTAATGGTAATGTGCTATATTTGGTACATTGGCATGATTACCACTTCATTTTACATGACTATTAATGTTGGTAATTAAGCCCTACCAATAAATTTTTTAACGTACCATTGGACGCTGCATCGAGTTTATTGACACCGACAGTAAAGATTGGGAGAATTCTGGAGTCTTTTCTTCTCTTGTGGATTGTCATCGTTGTTAGCGCAATGTGCAGATGTGGTTTGCATCATTAAGGTTAGCCATTAATTATCTTTTATGCTTGCTATTGATAATTAGTGCTACAGTTACAGTTAACCGCTAATTTGGACTAGTCACATATTTTATCTTTAGAAAAATGAAAACATTAAAAGTGCATTACCATACTTTAGTTTGTCATTACTAGTGTTAATAGTGATTATAATGTTACTTATTGCTATTAATAATTAGTTAATTAATGATGACATTAATATTGTTATGGTATTCAGTTATGCACATTGAACTGTTTCCATATAAATTTATGTGACAATATTCCAGTACAGAGAATAATTTTCTTGACATTAATGTTTTTCGGACTTCAAATTTTATTAAGTTTTCAAAATTTTATCCAAAAACGTTTATAAATGTTAGCGGTTTTAACCATTGTTTTTCCATATTTAGTCTCCTACTTAATGTGATAATATTATTATGGCTATTTATTGCTATTTTGATTGTTTGCAATTTGCCATTAATAATAATAATATTATCAACTGGGTTATGGAGAGTGATTTTGAATCAATTTAGTAATCTTGGAAAACATATTTTCTAGGCAATTGACTTTTGCCATTAATTCCATAATTCATTTAGTTCTTTGAATTATGATTGCCCATATTTAGTTAAGTATGAATAAATGAATATTTGGTTTAAATTCATATCATTTAGTTAGTTCATATTCTTTAGATTGTTTTATGCATTCGATCACATTAAGTGCACAATATTAAGTTTAATTATGCAATTAGAGTTTGTGAGATTTTAATTTACAAATGCTAGCATATCCTTTTGGTTTGATATTGTTTGAATTTGTAAATTCAGTTATTTCTCATAAATTTGATCTTTATGCATTAAAACATTTTCCCATGGGCTTACAGTTTAAAAATTTTTTAAAGTCTATATTCAGTACATTATTATTCAAAATGTTGGGTCTCTTTTGTAAATTGTTTTAAGTTATGCAATTTATTTGGAATATATGAGTTTAATGTTTAATTTTATGCATATTCGTCCTAAGCATAATATTATGTTTTAAATTATGCCATTTTATTATGCATTTAGCAATTCATACTTTGAGATGGAATTATATTAGTTCCTATTTAAGTTGGACTTACGCATAAACTTTAATTGCGGTAGTGCCTGAATTTAAACACGTTTAGTCCGCTAATTTAGTTCACCATTTAAGCTTTAATCATAGGTGAACCCTACAGTTTTCTGGTGTATACCCTACAGTTTTAGGTTCATACCCCCAAACAGTTATACATTAAGTATATATGAATCGGGGAGACATACTATTTTTAATGGCCATGACTTAAGAACATCTTGTGCCACTAGTCTCCTTAAATTGATACTCTATTTAAGGAATTGGTTTTCAGTGAGACTTAGTCTCTAACCGCCTTTTCTGGGAATATATTTAGATTTTCCCATCACAATCTGATATAATCTGTTTGTCAAAATTTTAAGTATTCCTTGCCAATGTGATTTTATTTCGGTTCATTAAAGAATAGCCAAAGCATCTTTAATTTACTGGAATATCTTGAGTTTTCAATCTTGGTTAATTAAGGAAATGCTACAGCATATTTAGCTACCTAAGATTGTTAAGTTTCAATCACATAAAGTTTAGGCAAGGAATTGATAATTGTCTAGTGATCTTATAATTTTAATTTGATTTTGGAGTAGTCACATCATCCTCAATCTGTTAAAATTATATATTAAGCGGTTTATTTTGATCATATAAAGTTTTGGACATATCATTTGTGATTAATTGTATGTAATATGATAAAATTTAGCCCACAGGCAATTTCGTTATATTTGTATAATTAATCAGGATGAAATACTGGACTACAGTCATAATTTAGTCCACAGGCAATTATGTATCGGAATGTAGTTTAGTAGTTTTATCAGTGACGATAGAAATAAATCAATTTATTTACTTTATGGTTATTTGTAAATAATTTCCAATTCTATCCTGAAGTTTAATTTTATGATGTAAACTTTAGATCATATTTCTTAATTTGTCCACAGGGATTAAGAAAAGGAACATGATTTCTTAAGTTTTATCATAATGATAGCAATGAATCTTATTAACTAAAACTTTAGCCTACAGGCAAGTTTTATGTCATTTGATTCTTCAACTCATTTGATATGATTTCATCATAAATAACTTTTTTCAGTTGAATCTAATTGAGTAAAACTTTAGCCCACAGGCAAGTTTTATGTCACTAGATTCTTCTGGCTCTTTAGTAATTGTGAAAAATATTATCATAAGGGTTTCTTAATTGGATTTAATAGAATTAAAACTTTAGCCCACAGACAAGTTTTATGTCAATAAATCCTTCAACCCATTAGATAATAAATTTATCACAATTCTTAGAATTTATAAATTTAGCTCAATTATAATTCTAAGGTTCATGGTTTGCATTGGCAAAACATGTTTTTTCAGTCACTTTCCAAAATTTAGTCACTTCTATTAATTAATCCACGAATCTTGCTCGGTTCTTCGAACTAACTGTAGTAAGTTACGTGATTTGACATACATCTTTTGGATTCTATTAATAAAGTGTATCTTTTGAGCCAAATTCTAACTTGGTTTTGGAAGGTGTATTTTTATTTTAGTATGTCCAACTATGGTGGGGAATTATATCTTCATTATTTAGTTGGACTTTAATTGGAACCAAAATTGATTATTTAGTATGTCCAACTAATGGTGGGGAATTATGTCTTCATTTGTTAGTTGGTCAATAAATCAATTATATATGAGTATGTATATTATTAAGTTCACTTTATTATTAATTTCGCTGAAGAATATTTTAATCAGTGGGAGTGATCATTTAAAAAAACAAAGATCATTAAGATACTCCACTAAAGTTTATGGATTTAAATGGCTTCATACATCCTAAATTTGATTGTATGTCAAACAATAAGTCCAAAAGATTCCACAAGTATTAATCTTGTATTTGTTCATATAAATTCATAAGTTCAAATTATTGAACATTTGGTTGTACAACATATTTATGAAAATGTTGCAACAATATTAAGGAATTTATTAGAACAAAAGCATTTAACTTGTGGTGCACTGTAATTTAATAAATTCTTTAGTGAAGAATAGGATCTTTAGTTTCTTCAAAATTGATCCTGGGTCATTTTGATTTGTAAGGCTCAGAACAATTTTGTGAGACATATAAGTAAGACTCATTATGTTCAGTTCATTTAAAATGGACATTGAAGTTATTTGGGAAGTTATGGTGTATGATTAAGATTCCAAATTTATGGACTTAGACCTTTGGTTTATTGTCTAAGTGATTGGAATGCTTCTGTAACTTGACTATCTTTTGGCTATTTTTGATGAGTGGGAGTAACAGACGTGTTAACTTCAAGCTCTTAGCTGTTAGAGATAGTACTTAAAGTTAACTTATAAAGAAGTCATGGATTATAGTTAGCATTATGCTAACATTAAGAGATCTCTACTTAAGGCATGCTTATAAAGTTTTAGAGATCATACAGTGTACTCTTTTGTACAATTTGGATGCGTTTTCTCCTTCAGTTGTGCACATAATGTATTTTGAGATACATCCCTTAAGGTACCGAGAATAAACATAGGGTTTGTTCATAAAGGACCTAAGTTGGAAAATTAAAATGTATGTGACCATAATGGATACTACTCTGATTAAATAGAGGACATGTCACTATGATTCTTGTGTTTTGTTCTTTAATGGAGGTTGTGCTAGTACTTCCACCAAGTGGGAGAATGTAAGATTTTCCCTAATAATATATATTATATATTATATATTAGGGCATTAATTAAGTGGTGCAAATTGACTAGGCTTATTAAGTGGTCTGGTTGGACTTAATAACTAGTAGTTGTTAGTCAACCAAACTCTGTGCCTAATATAAACCTGGATTGATGGGATACAGGTTTATGGATTAGATAGCACATTCAGTTACGGTACTCAGACCGCTCAGTAGATACCAATACACCATCTAGGGTTCTGAGTCAGGTCTGAGGCAATACATGACTAACGGTCTACCGTTAAGAGGCAACACAACATGAACATCAACTATGGCTGGAGATCAACACGGCTACGCTTCCGCTATCATACGAGGTTAGGTTTCTCGTATACTATTGTTTATTATAGTTAGACTATTGTATATCTAACAATGGGTTGATATGCGGTGAAAGCTATCAGTTTGAGTACAGAGAGAGATGACCACGGAAATTAAAAAATAAATAAATAAAGAGGAGTACAAGGTAAAGGATGGGTTGTCAGACATCATGGCTACAGTAAAAAGTAACATTCTCTTTCTACTTTATAAGTCGGATACAAGCCGGATTTTGAACGGCCGGTGCATTAGGAGGGCAGATGAGGAATTTCATGTTGCAAGGTTCAACCAATAATGCACAGAGTACAAAAAAGTCGTCTAAAAATGTCACGGGACAACAATAACCGAGCCTTTATACGTATTATTATTATTATTATTATTATTATTATTATTATTATTATTATTATTATTATTATTATTATTATTGTTGTTGTTGTTGTTGTTGTTGTTGTTATTGTTATTGTTATTATTTTGGTTGTTGTTGTTGTTATTATTATTATTATTCTACCTGTGTGATGCACGTCTTAAAATTATGCTTGAAAGTCGACATCATTTTTTTCTTTAACAATACTAATTTGTATGTTCATTTTAAATGTCACAACATATTACCAATAAATATTAAAAAGTATGACGCTATTGGACAATATTGGAATTTGAAAAAAAATATAAAATGAAATATTTGAAATGTACTTACAATGTAAATAATTATGGAAATTGCGAAGATATAAAATATTAATATTCATAATCCCAACATATTACAAATTATTAAATAGTTCTTGATAAATCACATTTGTATAAAATTACAACACTCTCCAGAATCACTACATACCAAATTTTTAAGTACCTGTAAATTACTAACCCTAGACACAACAACATTTGTATAGAATTACAACACTCTTCACAATTACTACATACCAAATTTTTAAGTCCATGTGTACTACTAAGCCTAGACACAACAACATTTGTACAGAATAACAACATTTGTACAGAATAACAACATTCTTTAGAATCACTACATACCAAATGTTTTAAGTCCCTGTGAACTACTAACCCTAAACACAACTACATATAACTGACCATGATTGAAGAATGGTTTCTTCAAGAAAAGTCCAAAATTCATCAAAGTTTGACTTTGACTATTGTTGATAGTCATTGCATATGAGAGCATGAACTATTTCTTTTGAAACTTAAATGAATTAATTCCATTTTTTGGTCCTAGATTTATAGGTGACAATCCACTTTTAGTCTTTTTTTTTTATTTTTTTTATTAGAACATTCACATTTAGTCCTAGTATTATTGTGGCATGACTATTTTTAGTCCTCATTCAACAACATTGTTGAAATATCGATAAATACAAAGATGTTTTAACTTTTTTTTTTTTTTTTTTTTTTTTTTTTTTTTTTATATAAAGTAGGTTGAACTGCTATATTTTTATGTTCTTTTTTTGAAAAAAATTCATAATTGAAAACTGAAATGCCCTTGAATTTAATGATATTTAAAATGTTTTGTTGATAAAGGATAAAAAATGGTCAATGTCACAATAATACTATGATTAAAAGTGAATGTTTTAATAAAAAAAGACTTAAAATGGATTGTCACCTATAAATCTAGGACAAAAAAAGTAATTAACTCAAACATAAATAGTAGTCTTGGATCTAATGGAGTTAAAGACATAACATGATCAAATTAAAACCTTTGTATCATGTGTGTGCCACAGAAATTTTTTGCCTCAAGAATATGATATGGAGTTAAAACATAATATGATTTTTTTCCTTTTTTTCCTTTTTTTTTTTTTTTTTTTTTTTTTTTTTTTTTTTTTTTAACACGCTGGGCTAAGTACCTTGCCCTGCAGGCCCAGGTGAAGATTCACACGTCGGACTGCATACCTTGCCTTGCAGATCCAAGTGAAAATGTGTACGGGCCCGCCTCCTATGCCTTGCGGGCGGTGTAAGAGATGCAGGCTGCCTACCATATTCTATAGGCTCCTTTTTTAGTTGTAAGTTGGGTTGTGTACCCTGCCTTGCAGGCCTAGGTGAAGATTTGTACGCCGGGCTGCATAACTTGTCCTGCAGTCTTGGATGAAGATGCATACGGGCTGCCTCCTACGCCTTGGGTGTCGTATGAGATGCATATCGCCTACCTTGCTTTGCATGCCTTTTTTTTTTTTTTTTTTTTTTTTTTTTTTTCTTTTTCAATTGCATGCTGGGTTGCATACCTTGCCCATGCATACCTAAGTGGAGATTCACACGCCAGGCTACGTGCCTTGCCCCGTAGGTCGGGGTGGAGATGCATACGGGCCACCTACCTTGCTCTACAAGCCTGATACTTTCTTTTCCCTCTTTTAGTTTTGTTTTGTTTTTTTTTTTTTCCTCTCATAGGCTACCCACCCTGCCTTGCAGGCCCAACCATAATAATTTTTTTTCCTCTTGAGCAGCCTACCCTGGTTCCAGGCCTAGCTAGGGGTGGACGTCGGTTCGGTTCGAGTGACACCCGAATTTTATTTTGGATATCCAAAAATTTTGGTGATATTTTTTACACCCGATATCCTAACCAAATTTAATTCAGATATATTCAGTTCGGGTGAAATTATTTTTGGTTTATTTCGGATCAGTTTGGATATACCCAAAATTTTATTTTTTAATCAATTTTTAGTTTTTCTTTAACGATTTTATTATTTTTGTATTTATATTTTTCCATATCTTATAAAACTAAAAATAAGATAAAATACTAAATACTAATTAAGAGACTTTTGAGAATTAATATATTATTAATTATGAAATACATTTAAAATTAAATATATAATTTATATTATTATATTTATAATAAAATTTTGGTTAGTTCGGGTTTCAGTTCGAGTATGGATAAATTTTTAACATCCGATATCCGAATCAAATTTATATTCGGTATACCAAATTTTAAAATATCTGAACTGATAACTATTCGGGTTCGTCCAAAATTTAAAATTCACTTCGGATTTTGGGTGATAGTTCGGATAATCCAAATTACGCCGACTCCTAGGCCTACCACTGAAATGAAAGGGACTGAAGAGTAGTAAGAAAATAATAAAAATTATTTTTTTATTACCGTCTCAGACTGCCTACTAATCCAGTCATAATTTTTTCCTAGGCCGCCTGTCGTGGTTTCTGAGCCCAGGGTACAAAATGAAACTGAAAATTGTTTCATTACCTTCTCGGTACAGGTGGGCGTAATTCGAATTATTCGAACCAACACTCGAAACCCGAACCGAATTTTAAATTTCGGGTGAACCCAAATAGTTATCGGTTCATATATTTTAAATTTTGGTATATTCGAATATAAATTCGATTCGGATATCGGGTGTTAAAAATTTATACACACCCGACCCGAAATCCGAACTAACCGAAATTTTAGTATAAATATAAAAATATAATTTATATATTTAGTTTTAAATGTATTTCATAATTAATAATACATTAATTTTTAAAAGTCTATTAGTTAATTATTAGTATTTGTCTTATTTTTAGTTTTATAGTATATGAAAAAATATAAATAATAAAATAATAAAATCATTTAAAAAACTCAAAAGTGATAAAATAATATTTTGAGTATATTCAAACATACCTGAAATAATTCCACCTGAACCGAACATATCCGAATTAAATTTGGTTTGGATATCAGGTGTCAAAAATATCATCCGAAATTTTCGGACCTCGCTTCTGGACGACAGCCCAATTAATAAATAAATAATAAAAACTATAGTCCAAATAGTGAACTAGAAATAATAATGTAATCATGGAGAATCAAACCCTAATATTGTTGTTTAGAAGTTAAGATCACAAATCACTGAACTAAGGGGTTCTATTAAACAAGGGGATGCCTTTTAAAGGAAGGCAATTGTACTTTATATAGTGTTGAAAACCTTCCGAATGCTTTACAAGTGTATGCAATCAGCTACTCTTCATTTTTTACCACGCATGTGTCCTCCCCACTAGTTTGCTTTCAACGCACTTCTCATACATAAGTGTAACTTCTGCCTTCCAATATATAAGAGTTGGTTTAGCTAAGTGGATTGATCTGATCTTGTGTTGTTAAGTGAGAGGTTTAAGGGTTTAAACCCTTCTAATTGCACCTACTTTCTTCTTTCTTTAACCCAATAGATATTCATTATTTTTATTAAGTCAACATATCATCGATAAAGATGGACACCCTGCATGAATCAAGATTTTCCCAACAAAATAAGCTCCCGGTCCATGATGCCATCAATATTTTTAATATTATTAAGGCTTAATAAAAGTTTTAAATATATTTTTTATTCATTTACATCGAGTCAACCAAACCAACTTGAATATGGATATTACCTGCCACTTACACTCTCATCCAAATTACCTATAACATGCAAATTGGTAACAGTTCAATATCTTAGATTCGTTTGGAAAGGAGGAAAATGACTTCTGAAAATTATTTTTTGGAAAATGAGTCATTTTTCAGAAAATATTTTCCTTTATAATACTTAGTTGCATTCTGAAAAACTGTTTTGATGTGTTTGGTTCATTTTATGAAAAATGAATAGAATTGTATAATTAAACATTTTAATTATTTTATTTAGAATATATAAAAATATTTATAATAATATTAATATAATTTTATTTATTAAAAATTATATATATAAAAAACGTCACTAGTTTCCGACGGAAACCAGTAAACACTGGTTTCTGCCGGAAACTAGAAACCAGAGATGCTCTGGTTTTCGCTGCGGAAACCAGAGCACATCCGCTAGAAACCTTGTTGTGTGTTTGGCGGAAAATGACTTGCGCCAAAATTTGGCTTTTGTCGGAAGTCATTTTATGCCAAAATGACCTTATTTTCTTCAGTCAACGAAAAATATTTTTCGTTGACTGAATTTTCCATGTACATCCAAACACTAGAAATCCGAAAAATGATTTGCATAAATCATTTTTCAGGTTTCCAAATACACCCTTAATATATCCATATCAAGAACATTAATATATATGATTCCGAGAACTCAAATTCTAGTTCAAAAACCAAAACAATTAGAAATACTTCAATTAATCCAACAATTAGCAAATAAGTCTGATGGAAAACATTTGGCATTTGAAAGAATAAATGTAAACTTAAAATTGATGACGCAAAGAAACTAATTGATATGAGAAACCTGGAGAAAACAATTCAAAAGTAGATAAAGAAAACTACACATTAATACACAGAGCATTCACATCACAAATGAATCGAAATTACAAATTTACTGTCCAAAATGAATTACAATAATTAAATTAAATTCGAAAAGTGTTATAAATAATATATTTAGTGTGACCATTATTAGTATTAATTATGTAAATGTTAGGTGATTAATGGTTGCATTATGTCTTCCGTTATATTTGTGTATTATATATAGATGTGTTGTAGTTTTATGTAAGATACACAGATGTATGAATGAGAATATCCTCTTGGCCTTGTCTCTTACTTTCACTTTCTGCAGTTCCTTTGATCAATCATGTTTGAGCTAATAGGTTACAACACGTTATCAGCACGAATTTGCTTGTTGAGACCTTGTCTTCTTTTCCACACCACCCTCCTCTTAGGTATATAAGGATGGATAACACTGGTGTTAGCTGAATCTCTGTTAAACCAAAGCTCTCGGATATAATAGAGGTTTGTTCGGAAGGCAGGTTAAGCAATTTTGGAGGAAATATGTCTTTTTTTGGGACCTTCAAAATTGAAAAACCAATATGATGATCCACTACATATCACAAACGCTAATACATGATGCATTTCCCTATCTGCGTTCAATTTTTTTTCGTATGCAACCTTTCTACCTATAGCCCATCATGAGAAGTCAATAGCAATGCTGGTTGCATAATAAGATCTTTTTATCGGCATTATGGGGAGATTTGAAGTTCCTAATTAATTAAATGCCGAGAAAATTTCATGCGATGAAAAATCTTCAAACCCATGTACTAGTCTTATAAAATCAGAAGTTCAGACATTGAACAAATAATCTGCTAGAAGAAAAGAGTGACTAAGTCCATAGAAATTATTTAATATACATTAAGAGTTGAAGTCCTCAATCAGGACTAAATATCTCTACCGTTTTTCTTTATGTCGGAAGCATATGAAATTTATTGGTTTAAGAATTTGCAAAACTAGATCTAGTGTAGAAATTTCGTCACTCCAGAAATATAGAAATTTTATCCTGAAGATATTCGTCTAGAAGGCGAAAACCCCCAGTAAAATTGTAGGTGCACCAAATAACTAAAGTACTGGGGAAGCGAAACAACCAAATTCAAATACTCTTGGGAAATGCCATATATTTGGTTGATACAAAAATGTCACGTGTATAAAAGATATTTACAAAGCTGTTACAGTTGTCGACAACATATTTTGCCTCTATTGCTCATAAATCTGGATCCAGGAATTAAAACAGTAGTATAACGCCCAAAGCGTGCTAACTGTTTTGATAGAAAATAGCAATTAAGGCATACAAATCAAAACTCGCTAATAAAAGGCGAGTTGAGGATTTTTCGCAGAGACCCAATATTAACCATGTCTTTATTTTTGTTGTACTCCATTGCTTAAAGGTTACACATAAGGCGAGGCAGTGTGCTTCACCAGTGTTGTTCTGTATGATGCTGCAGCCTTCCACTGCAAATCTCTGTTGTTGCTACACTATCATGTCGCCAAAAACAAAATTTATTATAATCCGCTCCATGATTCGAGTAGTTGACTGTTGCTAATATAACACTTTTAACTGTTGGAGAATATTCGCAACGTCAACGCGCGGGCTGGAAACCTTTTAAGAAGCACGGACATAACGGGTGTATGGCTGAAAGGACATCTGTGCCGTGTTATAATAATATTACCTTAAAATCGTTATTTGCCCGGTAACGGTGCAGTTAGAACCCTGGCATGCTTTCGACAGGCTACGCAGACCTACTATGGATAGCTTGCACTAGCAACCACGTAGGCGAACCTGACTATATATGCTCAGACTAGATGGTATGTATGTAATGAAGAAAGCAACAAAGGATACTTCCTTTTTTGAGTGCACTGTTGAGTAGTGAAGGATGCTCTATTTATAGACAGCCTACACAGACCTACTATGGATAGCTTGCACTAGCAACCACGTAGGTGAACCTGACTATATATGCTCAGACTAGATGGTATGTATGTAATGAAGAAAGCAACAAAGGATACTTCCTTTTTTGAGTGCACTGTTGAGTAGTGAAGGATGCTCTATTTATAGTCATGAAGCTTTAATCATTCTTCCAAAGGCTGAACCCCAACCCTAAGGGCCCCCCACACCCCGGCCCGACAGAGCATTTGGGAGGATGTAAATCATGGTGACTCAACTGAACATGAACCATAGAGGCTAGACCGGTGCTCACTGCGCACAAGGAGCCCCCCTCACTTTGAGAGGTTGCTCCCACACTGCCGCTGGTAAGACTCGATCCCTGGTCATTCATGAAACTTTAATCATGACCTTACACACTCACGCAAGAAGTGGAAGTTCATTCCCATGTTCATACAAAATGTGTGGACACAAACATGCAGACCCAATAAAATAGGACTAGAAAGGTGACCTACTAGTTTGACCGTATTTTTCCCAACAAGTAGGTGTACTTGTAACTGATTTTAGTTGCACTTTTTACTTGCAAAGGTGCACCAGTTACTTGCACTTATAATACATTTACATGCACCAAAGTTCGAGTTATTTATGAAAATGCCACCGCATTTTTTTTTTTAAATTACATCTAATTCGTTGATCTAGACATGTGAATGACACTGAATGGTTCTTATTTCCCTCATGGGCGGCTGTTCGCATGAGAGCGTACCCATATATATATATATATATATATATATATATATATATATATATATATATATATATATATATATATAAGAGCGCTCATATGTGGTCATGTCATTAGGTGTGGCGGTGTGGTCGTATCTGTGTCGTTGAATCCAGTTTAATCTAATGGCAGTCATAATTCTGAGGATTTTCGCGCGTTTTGGTAAGTGGGGGTGTTATGGTAATTACAGTGGCCATTTATAGCGGGTGGGTTCCAGAATACACCAACAATGTTGACAACATGCACCAATAGTGTAATAAAATACACCACAGTGAAACACACCAATGGTGTACTCCCGTGTTATGGTAATTACAATGGCCATTTATAGCGGCCAGGTTCCAGAATACACGAACAGTGTTGACAACATGCACCAATAGTGTAATAAAACACATAACAATGTGATTTTCTCTATTCCGGTACTTTATGACGAGTTTACAGTTCGCTAGGTGGGAGAATGTGCGCGAAAATACTGAAAGAATCTTGATTAATATGATTCATTAGATCTATCTAATCTAATGGCCTATAATTGACCATATGACCACGGCTAACAACATGGCCACATGTGATCACCCTCTCTCTCTCTCTCTCTCTCTCTCTCTATATATATATATATATATATATATATATATATATATATATATATATATATATATATATATATATATATATTTATTTATTTATTTATTTATTTATTTATGAAAAAGGATGGATTCATTTGATCATAAATAAATAAATAAATAAATAAATAAATAAATATATATATATATATATATATATATATATATATATATATATATATATATATATATATATATTTATTTATTTATTTATTTATGATCAAATGAATCCATCCTTTTTCATAAATTTGTGTGAACAAATCTAGACATTTAGAATCTTGAGATCAATGGTATATATAAATATGTTTATGTACGTTAATTAGTTATTTTTTAAATTTTGATATCATATATCCTGAGATTAAATTCTTAGTTTTGATATAAATATTTTTAAATTCAATTGAACTTCGCCCCTCCCAAGGAATTTTTTTGGATCCACCCGGTGTGTATATATATATATTGGATGAATATAAGAAATATGCATGTGGCAACTCATGTTCAAGAATATTAAGGGTGTGTTTGGTTGGCAGGTTTAGCACTCAGGTATGGGTATGAAAGTGATTGTTATTGTTTGGTTGCAATCGTTATGCTGTGCATCCGTTTGCACCATACTTGGTGCATCCGGATCCACACGACGTCGTTTAGGGAGTAACGGTGCCGTTAGTGGCACCGTTTCACTCCACCAATCATATTTTTTTTTTAAATATAAAACAATGCTCCTTCGTTTCTTCTCCATTGCATTTCACTTCCTGCACTCCCTTCCTTCTCCAACACGATACCCTCCGTAGATGCTTCAATCATCTCCATTTCCTTACGATTTCTTCAGCATTTTCTAGCTTTCACACACACTCGTCATCGCTATTGTCGCCGACGTCCGATCATCGCATATTCAACTACGCTTTCTCTATAAACCAGAGCTCATCATCATCCTATAACAGGTATAAATGCATTTTACGTTGATACATAATGCATTTACAAAAAACAAGCATTCATTTTGAGTATATATTTATGAAATTTTAAACTAGGGTTTTATACTGTTTAATCTTGTATGAATGTATAGTTATTTGATTATTAACGTGTATGGTTATGATTATGGGTTTATGAATATATTTATAAGTTTATGGAACTGTAGTTGTACAATTTTGGAAGTATAGTTGTTCATTTATGGAATTGTAGATATACAGTTTTGGGTGTAGTACTCTGTTAACCTTACTCTGTGCACCAAACTGCATTCATGCCTTCTTAGCATAATTTGCCTTGTGGGTATACTTATGGAATTGTAGTTTTACAATTCTGGAAATATAGTTGTGTGTTTATGGAATTGTAGTTATAGAGTTTTGGATGTAGTACTCTGTGAACCTTACTCTGTGCACTAAACTGGATCAATGCCTTTTTAGCATAATTTGCCTTATGGGTATACTTATGGAATTGTAGTTGTACAATTTTGGAAGTATAATTGTGCGTTTATGGAATTATAGTTATACAGTTTTGGATGTATTACTCTGTGAACCTTACTCTGTGCACCAAACTGCATTCAAATCCTTTTTAGCATAACTTGCCTTGTGGGTATACTTATGAGATTATGGAATTGTAGTTTTACAATTCTGGAAGTATAGTTGTGTGTTTATGGAATTGTAGTTATGAAGTTTTGGATATAGTACTCTGTTAACCTCACTTGATGTTTTTTATTTGCAGAAATGGATGAGTCAGGTGTGGCAGATGACGCTACGCTTGGTCAATTTGTGAAGTCTGTAAAAAAGAGAACAACCAGAGCAGTATTGAGCTCACAAGCTTGTAACACCCCAGATTTTCAAGACTTTTTAAAACTTATAATAAAGGTAGAATCTTATTAAATCCCAAGATATAATACAAGCGTTCGGGGTGCTATGCCACACCTGGGCTAGAGAACCCAAGTGCACAGGCTAACTAACTAATATCCTCAAAGTGTGATTTCATAAACGTGGCACGCAGGCCGAAAGGGAAACTATCTACTTCTACACTCCAAGTTCTAGCGCGCTCCAGTGGCTTAATCTTCTGTGCCTGAAAGCCAAATATATCTGTTCAGCGAGAGATGCTGGTAACCCACTCCAACGCGTTGAAATACAATACATATAGATATACGAAAACCATTTTGAGCATGAAGATATATCCTACGAACTCTAGCTTTAAAACCGGGGATGACTCGACAGATAAGGCCAGACACAAGCAACAGTTATAACGAGCATATGCAGTTCACAACAGATAAGGCAGATAAGGCAAAGCATAAACAATGATCATAACCCAACATGAACAGTCCCCAATATAAATCCCATAGTCACATCCCCCAAGACACTCGTAATCACAACTCGTCCATGTCACAACTCATAACACACTTTGTTGGCGCCACAGGACCAATCGCATGCCCATACATGAGGGTCAGCGCATATAGCTCTGACACGGCCCCGCAGCACCCTGCCCCGTATCGCAACACGGAGGGGTCGATCGCAACCGACCGATGAACCGCAGCTCATCATAGTGTTTGATCGCAACCAAACAGTGGACCGCAGCCCAAGAGAATGTCATCTGACCGCAGCCAGGAAAAAGGACGAACCGCAGCTCGTATAGAAACGTTTGATCGCAACCAAACGGTGGACCGCAGCCCAAGAGTATCAATCTGACCGCAGCCAGCTTCTGAACCGCAGCTCAGGATAACCAATCCGATCGCAACCGAATTGGGGTAACACACACACATAACACATAGCAAGCACATGCAACCCACATTACACATTGGGAAGGGGGAGAAAACGTATAACAAAACCTATGCGTGACCCATCACATACTAGGAATAGTCCTAAGGGGTTCATACTTCTACCACCTAGGTCAACGGGATACCAATTCAACTAGCATGCAATATAATAGACTCATAAACCTACGAACGGTACCCGAAACATCAAACTAGACATAGGCACGATAAACGGAGTCCGTTGGGACACCACGGGGAACGGGGAACGGGGAACATCAAACGGGGAAGCCGGGATCCCGGGTGGGATGAATCTCCAGCGGGTAGCCGGTGGGTGGGGGCCACCTGCCGGCTGCCCGCCGGAGAATACTGTTCCGGGCAGCGGGTCGCCGGCGGGCAGCTGCCCGCCCGCCGGCCACCCGCTGCCGGGCGGTGTTTCACGGCCGTGGGTAGGTGGCGGGTCCCCTACCCCCCACTGACTCTTTTCACACACTTTACGCCTCGGGAACCATTGTGGAACCCGAAACCATGCTTAGACACTTTACAACGCAATTAACGACAGCACGTAGACAATTAACGAATCGAATACAAGAAACGAACGGCACATAACCTATTATGCTTTTCTAAATATAATCAACACCCAAACATGCGATTTCCCCACCCGATAATCCAAGAATAAGATCATACGATACAACCTAGGGTTCTAATCACTTTTATATCAAAAAGAATACGATTCGTCTTCTAATTGCAAGATTCGGTAAGAATAACACATAAACATCAAGAGCATCACACAATTATCAAGAACAACACATAATCATCAAGAACTCCATATAATTATCAAGAACACCATAATTATCAAGATCCTCCCAATATCAAGATCATCAAGATCCCTCATGGGATCATCACGTCAAACATCAATAATCATCATCATATTTCGCCAACACACAATAATATGGGGGGGAACCCTAAGGGGAATCATAGCTATGAAAATAGGTTTTGTTGAGACATGGGTTACCTCTTAGCCTTAATTAATTCCTTGGCTATGAAGGATCTTTCTTTAAGCTTTCTTGATTTCTTGATTTCTCCTAAGGGGATTCTTGGAACTCTTTGGGTGGTGAGAGATTATTGTGGTGGGGATTCTGGGTGCCTCCTAAGTTCCCTATTTATATATTTAAGACTCCTAGTTAGGGCCTGAATGGTATGGGTTTACTAATTCTATTCCTTATAGGGCTAGGGCTTACTTTAGGGATAAGGGTCCATGGTCCATAGTGGGCCATATTAATTAAAGAGGATCCTAATCATAATCTGAATAGTAAAAGGCCTACTTCCTTTATTCCTAACAGGCTTAAGACTCTTATTCGGGCAAGGGTCCACGGTTCAGGGTGGACCTAACTAATTAATTAAAGGTAAACCTAACATAATTAAATCATATTTAATTATTATTAACGGGATTAATTAAATAATTAACCCGGGATTGAAGGCCGTAACACGGGGTGTTACAAAGCTGCTCAACTCACCCCTGCCCAGGAAGATCAAGCAGAGCCTTCGACAAGGCAACAACCAGCAGCTGTGAAAAGAAAGAGGGCACCACCACAAAAGCGAGAGAAAGTACGGGACCCTGATGTGAATTACTTCAGTACACGATGAGTCCCAAGCAAATGTATGACCTTGTCCAGCATCTAACACAGGACCAAAAGGATGCTGTGATTGATATGGGTTTTGAAGGGCTGCTGCACCTACAATTCTCAAGCAATTACTCACAACTTGTTGAGTATCTTCTGCAAAGGTTTGATGTTTTCAAATCAGACTTCATATTGGATGGTGACCATCTACATGTCGGTGAAGAGGATGTTGAATACATCTTGGGACTCCCCCGGGGGAAGAGAGATGTTGAGGAAGGTACAAAGAGTGAGGAAAATTCTACAGCTGCATATAATAAGGTCCTGACTGAGTGGAGGAAAAGATGGAATGTCAAGTCAGGGTCACCCATAACAACAAAGATTCCTGATGAAATAATCAGGAGAGGTGACCATGGAGATGCCTTCAAGAGAGACTTTGTGGTGTTTGCTGTCTCATCTCTGCTCCGGGGAAATATTGGAAGATATGCCAACTATCGAGTTATCAAGTCATTGCTCAACATCCGGGCAATCTCAAGACTTAATTGGTGCAAGTGCACGTACAAGTCTTTAATTGATTCGTATGACATTTACAAAGACTCTCCTACCAGATCCTTTGGAGGTCCAATGGTATTCATCCTGGTAAGATCCCATTATACATAAACTGTTCTAATTATGGAATTATATTTATGCAATTATGTAATTGTAGATATTCAATTCTGGATGTGTGGTTATGCACCTATGGATGTGTAGTTTTGTATTTGTGGAATTATGGTTTTGAAATTATGGAATTATTGTTTTACAATTATGAATGTGTGGTTTTGTAATTATGGAATTATATTCATGCAATTCTGTATGTGTGGTTATGCCCTTATGGATGTGTAGTTTTGTAATTGTGGAATTGTGGTTTTCCAATTATGGAATAATAGTTTTACAATTATGGGATTATAGTTATTCAATTATAGATGTGTAGTTTATGGATTATGGAATTATAGTCATCCAATTATGGAATTATAGTCATGCAATTATGAAATTATAGTTATGCAATTCTGGATATGTAGTTTTATAATTATGGAATTATAGTTATGCAAATAAGAATGTGTATCCATACAATTCTAAATATGTAGTTATTCAATTCCTTAACATACTCTTCTGTAATTCTTGAAGCTCTTCTACTTTGACCGAGTAGAGTTCAGAGGCATGACTGTCAACCGCACATTCCTAGCAATAAAAGCTTGGACAAAAAGCCTTGTACGCAAGCGAGTATCGGTTGAGATAAAATCAGGGGGTTTTGGTAAGGGCAAAGTTATCCCTCGATTTCAGAGACCTACTGCCATTGCATCTACATCATCACCCCGACCTGCACCTCCTCCTGCTGCAATACCAAGGCCAGTGTGCAGCCCTGCTGCTACACCATCTATTCCAGCTCCATCTGTGCCTCTGACTAATGTTGACCGAGTAACAAATGTGCTTCAATGGCTTACAGCAGATGTCCTTGAGTTCGGTCAGGTCATGTCTGACATTGGCAAGCAAGGGGCCCCGGTTGAAATCATGAAGAGGGCTTTTTCAGGAATATCAACAATGCTGAGTGCTGCAAGCACAATTCAACCGACTCCTAGCCCAACTGCCTCGCAATTGGATGACATCTTCTTCAGAAGTGAAAGCTTCACATCAGCAGTTGATTCTCTGGTAGCAGCTTTTGAAAAAACAAGAAAAGAAATGGAAATAGAAGTCCCATCGTTTAAGCTACTTGGACGCTCTACACCAATCCCACCACCATCTCAACAGCAGCCTTTAGACACCCTGGTGGATAACATTGTGAGGAGTGCAGGAGTATCAACCTCAACAGAGAAGGAAGCAACTCCATTACTAATCAGAGTGCCATTCGAAAAATCCACCACTCCTACTACCCCTGCTGCCCAAGCTGTTGCTGAGATTGATGAATTTGATAAGTAGGTTACTGCTTTCTTATGCAGATTTAGACTATGAATATGGTTTTCAATTCATCAATAATTATGAATATTAAGTTTGATTAATATGAATATATTCTTATTCAACTATTGACATTGATTTCTTTACAATTATGGATATGTATTTCTCAAATTATGGACATATAGTTTATAGATTATGGAAATGTAGTTATACAATTCTGGAATTATACTTGTGGGGTTATGAACTGCCTCTGTTTTTTTCTGGACAACAGAGTTATGGAAGAAAGTGAATCTGATGTTGAGGATGTTACTGTGAGAAAGAGACCTGTGCGCAAATTCAGGAACATCCCGCTTTATTTGAGGTCACCATATTGGAATAAGAACAAAGGCTCCATCGATAATGCAACTCCCAAAGAAAAGGTTTTTTCAAACTACGCATTTTTGGAAGCCTCAAGTGAGCACCCGGGAGGGTATGTTTCCATCCACCTATTTTACTTAAATTTTATTCATTAATTTATGTTCTTATATTTATTTATTTACTGTATTGTAGAGAGACATTGTTCAAATATGGTGATTACTACTTGTCAAGGGACGATTTTGCAACTCTGTGCAATGGTGAGCTACTGAGCAGCTTCCTAGATGTCTGGTCCCTATGTTTTACATTGCTAAACATGTCCCATGCGTTGGGGAGACAAAGCGGGTCTACTTCTCCACCCTAGTACATGTAAGTGTTCACAAATTATGAATATATAGTTTTTAGATTGTGGATATGTAGTTATTCAGTTCTGGATGTGTACCTGTGAACCCCTGGTTTTATAGTTTTGTAATTCTGGAATTATAGTTATGCAATTATAGAACTATAGTTATGCAATTATGGAATTGTAGATATGCAATTATGGAATTATTGCTATGAAATTATGGAATTATAGTTATGCAATTATGGAACTATAGTTGTACAATTCTGGAAGTGTATATATATAACTCTGTATGTATAACTTTAACATTTTCAACAAATATTATTTGGATTATGACTACTCATTCCTGCATTTGTATGTGCAGCTTCAAATTGATCCCAATGACCAGTGGATGAAGGATCTCCGAACTCACATAAAAATGAAGAATTTCAATGAGAGATTGAGCTATGAAATAACCAGCTTCGGGAACCTAGACATAAGTGATACAGATCTGGTAAGTTCTATTACCCATGTCTAATTTGACTTTATCATGTCCAAAAAAATACTAACATTGCTTTAACTTTGAATTGGAATTAGATATTTTTCGCAGTTCATCGC
This sequence comes from Ipomoea nil, assembly GCF_001879475.1. NCBI lineage: Eukaryota > Viridiplantae > Streptophyta > Magnoliopsida > Solanales > Convolvulaceae > Ipomoea > Ipomoea nil. Next base: position 1,203,935 of record NW_017619207.1, on the reverse strand, counting down.
CATGGTCACTACTTCTTGGTCTGCTTCAATGTGAAAGAACATAAAGTACAGGTCATTGACAACAAGGAGTTACCAGCTGATGTTTCGGAGAAGGACAAATATGGCAACTGCCCACACTTATTGGTAATTTTGATTAAAAAAAAAAAAAACTTGACATTCTTACCATTACCTATCTATTGACTTAAAAGCATTATTAACACTAAACTAACTTTTCTGACCAGATTGAAGCATTCAGTGGTTACCTTAAGGTCGAGTGCCACTCCTTGTATGTGAAATTGCAAAAAGTTGATATAAAGTACCTTAAGTTGGACTGGGCAAACACTGAAAACGTCACTGATTGCGGGATCTATGTACTCCGGCATATGGAGACATTCCGAGGGACTCTACAAGACTAGCAGCCAGGATTCAAGAAGAATATGCGCTTGAATGTAAGACTACCATACATATTATAGTTTCAAAATACATTAAAAAATAAATAAAACTGCAAATGACTAATTACTTAATGTTCTTTGTTTATAAGCAAACTTCATGTGTGAACTGCGAACGAAATATGCTGCCAACCTCATAAAGTGGAGAATGAATGAAGTCGGGGGGAGGTTCTGCAAGCGGCCAAAAGAGTTTCGAAGAAGAATTGAATGAATATTCTTCAACATGTTGACTGAATTCTAAACAATGAGAAAGTTTTTGTGAACTACACTGACAATGTGACTTGTATTTTGTGAATGTGAATGCATGATGTTAATAGCTGAATAACAATTTACATCTGATCTATGCACCTCTTTCTCTTTTCTTTTCTTTTCTTTTCTTTACTTTTTTTTTTTGTTTTCACGTATCAAATCTATAATTGCATGACTACTATAAATCCATAATTGCATAACTATAGTTCCATAATTGCATAACTATAATTCCATAATTTCATAATTATAATTCCATAATTGCATATAACCAATTCCATAATTGCATAACTATAGTTCCATAATTGCGTAACAATAATACCATAATTGTAAAACTATACATCCATACTTGCATAACTATACACCACAATTTCATAACTACAAATTCCATCACAATGGGGACTACACATGCATAAATGCATAACTATATTTTCATAATTGCATGACTATAATTTCATAATTGCATACCTTTCATAATTGCATGACTACAATTCCATAATTACATAACTATAATTCCATAATTTCATAACTATAGTTCCATAATTGCAAAACTACATATCCAGAATTACAAAACTAAAAGTCCATAATTGCATAAAATCAATGATAACAACTTGTAATTCTCAATCTACACCTACATTGTCATCTAAACCCTTACTAAACTGAACAAAATCTGAACTTGAAGAACTTGGATGTACAAGGTATCCATCCCCAGCAAGCTTGGATATGTTTTCCAACACCAAACACTGAACAGCACCCTTTGTACTCAATGCAGCTTTATTTGCAGCACTCCTTCTCCCCCTTGCAAGACTGTACTTCTTTTCAATAACACCACTCCTCCTTTTGTTACGCTCACATTTCAATCTCCGACTTGAAGGATTTTGAACACCACCACTTGAAGATGAAACACCACACTCTTCAATATGCACATGCCCAACCTCGGCTTCAACCTTTTTCTTTACATCATCAACAGCTTCGTCACACAATTTCCTAGCTACGCTGCTATCTTGACTAGACACAACTAATCTTTGAAATTTTCTACTAATATCGAACACCCAAATTGATGGAGGAACACCAAAATTATAAACCATAGAATCAATGTTGACATTCCTACCATCAATAACCTTTTTAGTCCATCTTTTAAGTATATATTTGTCGGGGATACTAGAAACACAATGTACGTGAAGAATGCGTATACAATGACAACATAGAATTCCCAACTCAGACATCAACTTGCAATTACAAGAAATGTCCAAGTTGGCTGCGTTAAAACTAACCTCATGCCTTATAATATCTATATCTGGCCGCCACACGTGATACTTCTGTTGACGGCCATCATTCAACACCATCTCTTGATGACACGCACTGCCTTTCATGAATTGTTCCTCAAACAGAAAATATATCTCAATCGTGTATACCTCTCTAGCATGTGAAAGAAGTTTCACATGCTCCATCATCATAGCGGGTACCCCTTGAGCACACCGAAAGTCTTCACCGTTCTCTTTACTTTTCCATTCAGAAATTACGCTTACAAACGATGAATAGAAATCACAAAGACCCGCTGTCTTGGACAACCTTCTAGAAATCGAATGATTTGTAGTTTCACTCCTTTGTGATGATAGAATGACCCCAGAAAAATAGTCCTTGTTAAATGTTGGACACCACTTCTCCCTACAATCAAATAGCTTTTCTAACCAAGTATTCTTGTGACATTTATAGTCAGTCACCAACCTGAAAATGGTAAGACAAAATCCCAAATGTTTATGAAGCAGAATATTAACAAGCAGCATCACCACATCTAACACATACTCAGAATTTCTACTGCTGTATATACATAATTGGAATACTATATGTCCATAATTGATAGACTATATATCCATAATCCATACTACTACATTTCCAGACACCACCAGTAAGTTCAACTACTATATATCCATAATCGATATACTATATATCCATAATCGGAATACTATATATCCATAATCCATATACTACATTTCCAGGCACCACCAGTAAAGTTCAACTGCTATATATCCATAATCGAAATACTATATATCCATAATTGATGCACTATACATCCATAATCCATAGACTACATTTCCAGTGACCACCAGTCAATTCACCTGCTATACATCCATAATTACTATACTATACATCCATAATTCATATGCATATGAAACGTAATGCAATAAAAACGATTAATTACTAACATACCTTGTCCAATAGAATTGAAATTCAGCTTCGATCTCTGTGTATTTCAACACGTAGTTAAACATATCCAAGAAATCCTTATTGTTCCTTAACGTCTTGATATGCTTCTTTGAATTCTCACCAATATGCCATATGCAAAGACGATGACGTGATGTTGGAAACACTTTAGATATAGCAGCAGCCATAGCTGCACATTGATATGTCATAATAGTCTGTGGAGACTTGCCACCCATTGATCTTGAAAACTCTTTAAACAACCACACAAACGATTCTATCCTCTCATTCATCAAAAACCTGCATCCAAACATTACATTCATGCAATGGTGATTCATCCCTACGAAAGGGCCACAAATCATATCGTATTTGTTTGTGCGATATGTCGTATCATGCACTAACAAGTCCCCAAACACCTCGTAATATCGTCTCATTTGACCATCCCTCCAAAAAAAAATTGCACAACCTTGCATCCAAATCAAGTTCAAAATCAAAGAAAAAATCAGTCTCGGTAGACTGCCTCCTCCTAAAAATTTCAATTAAAGAGTTAGAATCCGTTCCATCCAATCGCTTGACAGTATTCGCAACCATTGAATTATAAGCATCTCTACTGGTGAAACCAACTAAAGGGGACCCCCCCCCCCCTGATTGGTGTTTTAGGAACCTAATACCATCTGCCAATGCAACACCACTGTCCTTCAAACCTTGTAAATATAAGAGCTGATTATCTCCGACACTCCTATGTGAACGAAGTAGATGACTCTTGTTGAACACATATAACTCGTGATTGTGCACTTTCTCGTGTTTTGTAACTGTCCACAACCCATCATCACCCACGTCAAATTGAACAAACGCTCCACACCCTGTCCTTGTGTCAATTTTGGAATAAGCCTTAACCCCACTGTTTGCCTTATAACCAGCCTCAGAACAACAAAATTTCTTCATTTGAATTGTGTTCGTAGATTCCTTGTATCGTTGATGACCCTTCCTCACACTAAAACCAAGTCTATATGCATAACTGTTATACACCTCAAAAGCCTCATCAGCATTACTTACTACCAAACCAACCAAATCTTGATCAACTGCAAATATAACACAATAATAACCATTTCCATTAACATATAATTCCTAACCAGAATTTACTAATTAAAAGGTAAACCACTATGAATAAACCTGGAATTGATGAAGATCCATCAACATCTATATCTACTTGATCTGAACTCACTGAACCATCCACAATGTCTTCACTAACTACATTATATAGACATGGTGAACATTACTTCAAACAGTTCATCAAACAGTTCATCAAACAGCAAAAACATAGTGCCTACATATTCTGTATATATAGTTATATGATTATGGAAATATAGTTATACAGTTATGGATACACAGTCGCAACAAACTGCCAAAACAGAGTACCCCGCTAATTCTGAATATATAGACATGCAATTCTGGAAATATAGTTATGAAATTATGGAATTATTGTTTTCAAATTCTGGAATTGTTGTTATACAATTATGGAAATTACTTACGTGATTTTGCACAACTATTTGCAGATTCTAGACACAAACATCACTGCTAATCACATAATCATACAAAAAACCAAAAGGAACAATTGCAAAAACAATAACAAGATCACCTTGAATCGAATGCCAATCACCAACTGCGGAATTCGTCTGCTCTGTTCCATCCTCCATCTAGCAATCACTTTGTAATTCCGATCCCCACTCCGATTTCGATTTGCGATTGCGATTGCGATTTGCGAATGCGATTGAGATTGCGATCGCGATTCCGGTGATATCGAATGCCAATTCCGGTGATATCGATTGAGTTTGAAACTTGGAAACAAACTCAAAAAGGAAGTAAACGCCGTTAACGGAATTTTTTTTTTATTTTATAAAACACCGCGTCATTAGGCTAAAACGACGTCGTGTGGATCTGTATGCACCATGCATGGTGCATACAGATCCACAACATAATTTGCCGTTTGGTTGATTGATTTTTAAAACACTAATATGGGTTTGGAATATCCCATTAATAGAAAAACCCATTCCCTTATTTTATAAGGGTTTCATCCTGTTATTCATCCTTAGCCTATCATTCCCATTCCACCCTACTACCAAACATGCAAAATACTTTCACCAAAACCCATTACTATTACAAGTATTTGATACCCATTCCGATTCCGATTTCCATGTGCGAACCAAACACACCCTTGGTTATGTTGAAGTTGTAGCATCGGAAATTACAAAACGTACTGTAAATGCGTACACAACAATCATATATAAACATGTATAGTACTTGGAAATTAAAAACAAATACCGACTTCTCCATTTAGCAAAGAGTGAAGGAAACACACAAATCTTCAAACCAACTACTCCATCAAGATTCTTCAATTTTGTGCCGCAATTTGCATATGATCCATCTAGATGTGTCAAGTATGTCAAAGTTTTTGACAAAATTTTGATTAGTAAGTATGGTATAATTAAAATGAAATAATACACGAGTAGAGTAATCATACCGTCACAGATTTATCAAATTATCATGTGCGCACAAACTTTTGTTGCAGTCTCATCAAACAAAGTTTCATATTCACGTACAACCCATCTTTGACATCATTGAAGAACCCATAGTAGGCTAATCTCCATTTGTCACTGAGCACCAACGAGACAAGAAGTCCCCAAAAGCTTATAGAGAATCCAATCACTATGGATATTGATGGATTATATGAACCCGGGGGTCCGGATTATACAACCCGTATACGAAATGGAATATAATGAACGAATAATAAAACTGTAAATATTGTATTAATTGGATATAAAATGCTATTACAGAGGTTCGGGACGTGTAATAACAAGACAAATATTGTAGGAAAAGTATGAGATGCCTAATTAGGACACTGGGGGGTGTTTATATACTCCCCGGCTGCTACGAGCCCTGGGCCCGCAGGAAGAGCCCCGGTCCACGCCGCGGGACTCGCTCCACGCGAGGACCCGACCCTTGGCCGAGCACGGGCTCGGTCGAGCCCGCGGGGGCCGAGGCCGAGCCCACGTAGCCGACCCCATGGGGCTCGACCGAGCTCGGGGAGGTCGGCCCACGCCGACCCCCACTGGGCCGACCCCCGGGGTGGTTCGTCCTGCATCGCGGGTGGGCACGAGGTCCGACCCGGTTCGTATTGTCCTGCTCCGCTCCGGCTCCGTGATTATTCCATCATCAGTCCCCCAATCTCGGGGCTGCGAGGAGTCGTCAGCGCGAGAGAGTAAAATGAATTCAATAATTACGGGGCCCCGAATCATGTTCCCCAAAAAATTAAACCATGCCTCCTGTAGAATTCTTGGCGCGATAGAACTCCTAACCAAACTGGAATTCACTCATGTGTTCATTATTATCAGTTTAAGAGTCCTCATCCTACTACAATCCTTCCACTTCCCCTTTAAGTATCCCCTCCATCTTCCCAAACCTCCTCACATTCCCAACACCACACCTTTCCCTCTCCCCCAAAATTTCCACCCTTTCCCACCAAAAATGTCTTCTCTTTTTCCCCCTCTTTTTTCCCCTTCCCTCCCCTATATAAAGTAGCATTCCCTTCACTCCTCCCACACACATAAAAGGTCCACACAAATCTGAAATTTCTCTCTCTCCCCTCCCCCAAATTTTCTGGCCAACCCCTGCCGCCGTTCGCTGCCGCCTGCCGACCAGCCGACCCCAACCCCTGCCGAGGCCGACCCGTGCTCCACCGCGTCCTCCATCCGTGCCCTCCTTGTTCATCCCCTCCTTGCTTGAGTCGGGTGAGTCTTGTGCAAACCCTCTTTTAGAGTTCCGTAGTTAGCTTTTTATGAGTATAGTGCCTCTTGCCGAGGACACGCATCCGGTAGACTTACCTTTGATTATCAATTATTGGTACATCCTAGACTCCATTGACTACGAGGACCTCCCGTCTAATTATGACGAGTCTATTGACTTAGACCGGTTTCCTTCTCCCTACGTTGAGCACTATTACATTGAGTACCTGTACATAGATCCGTTAGCCACGCATCCCCCCTTCATGTTGACTCCTACGCCACTCCCGGATCCCTTCCCCTTGGGTCAGTACACCGTACTTGACTCCGCCATCCCTCGGGGATTCGGGTCCTCCTTGAATCCCCACGATATCGCCGTGGCGAAGGCCTTGGTCGGCCTATCGGCTGTGGTCCACGTCCCACCTCCCGGGACAACTATACTAGAGCCTCTCGGACCCAATTTTTTTGGGGTCCATGTTACATCTCTCCTCATGGGTTTAGCTTTCTCTCTTCACCCCTTCACCATTGAGCTCCTGAACTTTCATCGTATATCTGTGGGTCAGCTAGTCCCTAACTCCCATCGGGCGGTGGCGGCCTTTATTGTTCGGTGTGTCGAGGTGGATATCCGCCCTAACCTGGACCTTTTCTACTCTTTTTTCACCGCGACCAATTCCTCGTCTAAAGAGAGAAGGGGGTACATGGCGTTTGCGGTTCGGCCGGGGACGATGATTATGGGACAAGTACGAGATTTCAACAAGGGTTGGAAGCCCCGGTTCATGTTTGTCTCTACAGGCGAGGCGCTCCCTTTTGAGGTGCCTTGGGGTGGGTACTTTCGTAAGTGTTGTTGCCCGCGGTCCACCCCGGAGCTTGAGGTCCTGGCCCAGGAGTTTTTGGGCGAGACAGCTGATATGTTAGACTCCCAGGCCCTCGTTGATCACGAGTCTTTGGTCAGGGCGGGCTTTTCTCGCGACCTCCCTCCTCCGCCTCCTCGTGGTGCTCCCGCCCCTCCTCCAGACTCCGCGGGGGAGACCGAGGAGGAGTCTGCAAGCGATGATTCAGAGGATGACTACGTTATTGAGTTGCGAGCCGGACATTCGACGCCTCCTCCTACCAGTTCTGGTTTGTCACCTCGTCGACGTGCCTGTGTGCCTGTTTGTTAATGCGTTAACCCGGGGGTCCAGATTATACAACCCTTATATGAAATGGAATATAATGAACGAATAATAAAACGGTAAATATTGTATTAATTGGATATAAAATGCTATTACAGAGGTTCAGGACGTGTAATAACAAGACAAATGTTGTAGGAAAAGTATGAGATGCCTAATTAGGACACCGGGGGGGGGGGGGTGTTTATATACTCCCCGACTTCGGGAGGAGCCGCGGTCCGCGCCGCGGGACTCGCTCCATGCGAGGACCCGGCCCTTGGCCGAGCACGGAGCCACGGGCTCGGCCGAGCCCACGTGGCCGAGCTCGGGGAGGTCCCCACTGGGCCGACCCCGGGGTGGTTCGTCCTGCATCGCGGGTGGGCACGGGGTCCGACCTGGTTCGTATTGTCCTGCTCCGCTCCGGCTCTGTGGTTATTCCATCAGATATGTAAAACTCTCGATCTACAAGATTATCATCACCTTCTTTGTAGTCATTGTTTTTGCCATGCGGAGGAACATCTATGGGACACCTGGGAAGTGGATCCCCACATAAGCCGCTATTTCCGGCATATGATGAAGCATTGAAAGTTTGCAGCTGAGTGCCCTTTGGAATTTTGCCAGACAAGAAGTTGTTCGACAAGTCAAGAACCCCAAGAAAAGTCAATTGAGCAAGACTAGAGGGAATTTCACCTGAGAGTTGATTTCTGAATAGATCAAGGGATTCTAAATTTTCCATCTCATAAATTGATGGAAAGATTTTACTAGTCAAATGGTTTCTTGATAAGTTCAAGGACACTACTTCCTTGAAAGCATAAAGGTCTTCCGGGATATTTTCACTCAATTTATTACTTGAAAGATCGATGCAATTCAGAAATCCTAACTGCTTATTGAACTTTGCGTCCTTGTTTTTCCACTGAACAAAAACATCGTCTATGTAGAAGGCAGGATAATCAATATCTCCCGTGATAGTAAAGTAAGAGATTTCAATGCTTCCAATGGGAGTACTCTGAATCAGAGTAGTAAAATTGTTAAAGCAGCGCGGGATTCTCCCTGTCACCTTGTTTTGAGAGAGATCTAAGAAGTGGATATTCTTCAGGTGACACAAACTTTCAGGCATGCTTCCATTAAAGTTGTTATTGCGTAGGCTAAGAACGGTCAAATTAGTTAGATAGCTCCCTATCCATGTTGGGATTGTCCCAATAAACTTATTTCCTTCAAGATCCATAACTTTCAAGGATGTGAAATTTTGGAATGAGGAAGGCAATTCCCCATTGAAGTTGTTGCTTCGCAAGTGCAATGATTGAAGCCGAGGTAGGGAGCCTAAAGAGTGGGAAATTTCTCCAATGAAACCATTACTCGCAAAATTAATAATGCCTAAATTTGAAATGTTATTGTTCCAACAATCAAGAATCTCTCCGAAGAAATGATTATATGAAAGGTCAATGCATAAAGTATTTTGGCTAATAACTGAGCATAGGAAAGAAATTGAGCCAACGAACTTATTGTTTGAGAGATTAAGTATTAAAAAATCCCCAACGAATTTGGATATGGGACCCAAAACTTGTTGAAGCTTAGATCTATGATTGAAAAAGAAGAAAGCTTGTTGGATAAATCAGTCAATGTGGCATCAATGGTGTTGTAAGACAAATTCAAGTATCTAAGGTTGGGGGAGATAAGGTCCCAAAACCAATGGGGTAGTGTATCAGAAATACTAGCAGAAGAGAGATCAATCTCTGAAAACAAACTTTGATTTTGAAGCCATTTTGGGAATTTAGGTCCAACTTTACAGTTTGCTAACACTAGAGAATTTAGGGTATGAAAAGGAGGAACCCAATCATCATCAGTGAAGTTGAATGACAATCCTGGGTTTAGGGATAAATCCATGTTTTGGATGCTGGAAAGGTTCCAAAAGTGGGCTTCACTAATAACCCCTTCTAATGAGTTGGCTTTGGCACGAAATACTTGAAGCTTTGATAGCTTGCCTATGCTCTCTGATAACCCCCGGCCCCTTGTATCTGATTCCCACTCAGATTTAACACTTTCAATGACAAAAAATCTGATAAATCTGGAAATGGTCCTGTAAGCAGATTGTAGGATAAATCCAGTTTCATAAGATTACTTGCTTTTCCAAAACCTTTGGTGGTGTAGTCTTGAGGAAACACACTACCAAAATTGTTAATGGCTAAATCTAATTGCTCAAGACTTGAAGGCAAATATCCACTTATCAGGTTTTGCCTTGCATTCAATTCTCTCAAGGATTCAAATCTAGTGGCCATATTTGCAGGGAGTTTGGCAGTTAGTTCATTTCCAGACAACCCCAAAACCTCTAATGACTTCCCTGCACCCTCCCTTGCTAACTTCTCAAGAAGCTCACCAATGGTTTCATTTAGTCCATTATGAGATAATGAAAGAATTCTTAGATTTGTGAGGTTCCCAAGATGGGGAGGAATAGCACCAGCAAAGTTGGCATTCTCAAGATTCAAAACTCTTAGGGGTCGTTTACTTCATCTCTCTGTTTTTCCATTTCTAGTTTTCCATTTTTCCATTTCTCCAGTTTTCCTTCTCCATTCTTCCAATTTTCCATTTCTCCATTCCTCTGTTTTCTATTTCTCCATTCCTCCAATTTTTTTAAAAAGATAATAATAAAACCAACAACAACAACAATAATAATAATATAGTAATAATAATAATAATAATAATAATATAATAATAATAATAATAAAATAGCAATAATAATAATAATAATAATAATAATAATAACAATAAGAATTTAATAATAATATTAACAATAATAATAATAATAATAATAATAATAATAATAATAATTTAATAATAATAATTTAATAACAATAACAATAACAATAACAATAACAAGAATAATAATAATAATAATAATAATAATAATAATAATAATAATAATAATAATAATAATAATAATAGTGGCAATAATAATAATAATAATAATACTAATAATAATAGTAGTGAAAATAATAATAATAATAATAATAATAATAATAATAATAATAATTTAATAATAATAACAATAACATTAACATTAACATTAACATTAATAATAATAATAATAATAATAATAATAATAATAATAATAGTAGTAGTAGTGGCAATAATAATAATAATAATTTAATAAGAATTTATTAATAATATATTAAGAAGAAGCTTGAGAAGTTGAAGCGAAGGCACCAGCAGCGGAAGAATGAAAACATGAAGCAAAGGCGCGCTAGTCGAAATCGAACACAGGACGTCAGGATCAAGAAGTACTATTCACGCGTGTGTTTCCAATTCTCCATTTGGAGAAGTTGGTTTTGGTATTCTCCAAATTTCTTAAGAAAGTTGGAGATTGGAGATGGAATAAGCATTTGGAAGAAGATATTTGGTAAACAACTTCTCCAATTTTTATTTTTTTCACTTCTCAATTTCTCCATTTTTTTGGAAAATTCTCCATTTTTCCAAGTTAGTAAACGACCCCTTAATCTCTGGAAGGACCCAATGAATTCCGGGATTGAACTCCATTAGAAATCATTGTAACTTAGATCAAGATGATTCAAATGCTCAAGTTGAAGCAGAGATGAACTAACCTTGGGAGCACTCAGGTGGAGACTGATAACGTGGCCGGTGGCGTTGTTACAGCGGACACCCCACAATTTGCAGCACCCTTTATGACTTCCACAATGCTTTGCTTGAAAGCCAGGAGTGCTTGCCTCTCCATTTCGATACACCTTATGATATTGTTTTCAGCTCCTTCGACTCCTTTTGTGAAAGAAAATTAAAATTGCAAGGCAAAGGATATAAGATAGTTAATTCAATGTTTCAAGAATCGCTATGAAAATCTTGTTCTAGCAATAGGGTAGGGTTACGGCGAGACTCTTAGCTCAGAAAAATTGATTAAGGGAGTGTTAGACAAAGGTGAAAATCGAGGATATATTGACCGGAGGACTGGGTTTTAGGGGTTTAAGATTAGTGTAGCACTAGCATAAACTGAAAAATATAATGTATAAGAAAAAAAACAAAAAAAATAAAAAATAAAAAATAAAGGTTGACTAAGACTTGTGTCTGACCGAGTCTTGAGCAGTTGAGGTAGTAGCGTTTTTAAAGTTTTTAAGTTTGAACTTGCGCGTGGAGGCAGGGCATCCGAAGAAGACTTGGCAGTGACTCTTGAATCTTTAGCCAATAGCTTTCAACTTGTATTACATCCATGCAATTTACTTATGCGCATCTTCTTGCAACTTGTTCAACTTGTGCATATGCATACATCAATAATTGACCATTTTTGGTACTCTGTCAACAAAATCGTTAAAATGTCATTAAATACAAGGACATTTTGATCTTTTATATACAAAGTGGGTTGGCCCGCTATATTTTTTAAAAAAATCATAATTGACGATCGAAATATCTTTGTATTTAACGATATTTTAACTGTTCTGTTGATAGAGGACAAAAAATGGTAATGTCACAATAATACTATGATCAAAGTGAGATGTTCTAAATAAATTTAAAAAAAAAAAAAAAAAGGACTAAAAGTAGTGCGTGCAAACTTCGGTGAAATTTCGGTTAACCGACCGAATCGAAGAATTTTGGTTAACCGTTTTTTAACCGAAAAATTCCGGTTTGGTTAATGGTTAAAGAATTTGTAAAATTTCGATTAACGGTCAATTCGGTTCAAAACTATCAGTTAATTGTGAATTAACAGAATGGTTAACCGAAATTATATATATATATATATATATATATATATATATATATATATATATATATATATATAATGGATGTTTAGACTTTATAATTTGTGTTTTATGTTTGTAGTGTTGTTATGATATTGTGTTTGTATATTTTCTTAAGGATTTATTATTATAAGTATTATTTTAATTGAATTTAATATTATAGTTATTATTTTAAAGATTTAAAACTTTAGTTTAAAAAACTTCGGTTAATCGATTAGTCGACCAATTCACCGGAAAAAAATTTAGTTTGATTAATTCGGTAATATAAAGTTTGGTTCGATTAACGGTTAAGTCTTTAAAAATTTCGGTTAAAACGGTTCGATTAATCGAACGGTTAACCGATTGCACACCCCTAACTAAAAGTAGACAACCATCTATAATCTAGGACCAAAAATGAAATTATCTCGAAATAAAAGTATAATGTAGTGTAGTGTACATGTAAACACGAATTGAATTTAACCCCAACCCTAATACGTGAGGCATCATAGATAAACTTATTTAATAGTTTTTCAAAGTTACTATTTTGACCCCTCATGTCAAAAAATAGTCACTTTGAGAGATGGAATTTGTTATTTTGTAAAATAATTAAATATAATGTATAGCCAACCATAATAATAATAGAATATAATAGTAAGTAATATGAATTTTTCCTCCAAAACAAAAGGTTCTCATTGTTTTTCACGCTCCAAATTTTGGATGATTCCATGAATTTATCTAGGTGAAAGGGGGGCTATCTCTCTCGGGGGAGAGAACGGGAAAATCCCAAATGACTCAATATATCTGACAAGTCGCACTATATATCAATCCACGATGCATCTTCATCTCCGGGATTTCGGAAAGGTACTTCTGGAACACCAATAGGCATAAAATGAAAAGATCTCCTACTTTAAATTTAAAATTTCGCTTTTCTATCTATTAGAAGAAAGAGAAAAGGGGTCACTAAACTTATCGAGTTAACTTCTCATTGATGTATTGTTTCATCGAGATTTCATCCAAATTCCGATGGCATTTTCTTGTTCCTGAATGAGTTTCTTTTATTTAGGTTTAGTTATATGTTTAATATTTTAGAGTAAAAGACTTTTTTGTTCCTAGATTTATAGTGGCACGGACAATTTTGATCATCCACAAAAGAAATCAGACAATTTGTGGACACTCTTGTTGTGACGAGAACAATTTCGGTCCTCCTTCACTCTTCCCCTTAAATGCCCCTTTTGAGAGGGGGTATTTGCGTCTGTTCATGCACCATCATCTTCATCTTCATCCCCTTGGCTAGAAAAGTCACCGGACTCGAGCGTGGCATCTCCTTTCTCAGCCGCATGGGCATTCGATTCTTCATCTCCATCCGATCCTGACCTGTGACTGTTTTAACTTTCTAGTTAAAGCTTCCTGCTTTACGGACCTTTCATCTTCTTCGCTGTCAGAATCGAGAGAGGTGATTGGAGCTTGTAACGCTTATCAGCTTCTCCATAATAAACATTCACTGGATTCCTGCCTGATTACCCAGAGAAGTTAAAAGGTTTTGTTTTGTCTCTGAAAGAAAAATGTCGGATAGGTTTACGTTGTGGTTTCATCTTTGTCACAGGAGAATCAGATCCCTGGAGATTCTACATAACTGCTTGAATCTTCTCGCATTGAGCCACTGTGTCCTCCTGAAGTTTTGTGCTGAATTTTTTGCATGCCCTCAATGCATCAAGCTTGGGATTAGACCCGAATCCTTGTGTGGGAAGGATAGCTTTCATTTCATGCGTTTGAGGCGGTTTGGGCATTACCTTGTGATTTCTGCTTTGTTAAACCAGACTTTGGTCGCTGTGAAAAGACAATCTGAACATGAGTGTAGAAAGGGAGAAAGGGGAAAAGACAAATGTGTTAAAGAGAGGAAGATTGAAGGTGAAGAAGTTACCTCATCGTTTAGTCCGTTCACAGGTTCTGGATCTGCTTTTGGTAACCCAATCAATGCTACACTCCTTCAAGGGAACTCCCAGCCATGGAGAACTGAATGGGAACTTGGATTTGCCAGTACAATGCATGCTTATATATTGTTGTTCTTGGAGTTGACTGAATAAGCTAGGGTGCACCATGCAACCATTAAACCTCAATCTTTTGCAGCATATACATGCCAGGTAATTCTCCTCAGATCAAGAGCTAGTATAGAGCTATATATGGATGCCAAAGTGTACATACTAAACTACATACGTACATATCAAGGCCAGGCCCAAATTAAATTAAAGATGCATATATGCAACATAATGCATGATGCTAGTTAATTTGATCTTATATATTACTACACATATAATCAAATTAAACTAAACATTGTTTGCAAGTTGAATCGTCCCATCCTTTTTGGGCACCACCACCTTCCATCTTCTGGATCCGAATTGGTTTCAAAGTATAGAATTTTGCAAAGAAAAAATAGTAAACAAAGTTGAAGACTTGCAGCAATGTGATGAGCCAGTAAAAGTACTCCAACTTGCCCTTATTCAAATTGTTATCCGGAAGTCAGTTTGATCCACTTGGGCCCGCGCTGAACTTGTGGACCAGAAAGATCAAGGGAGTGCTCATATAATTCCCGGCGGAGATGGCTGTCTAGAAGAGTGTCTACAAATTGTTTAATTTTTTTTTTTTTTACGGAGAATCAAAATTATCTGTGCCAATAAGTCTATGACCAAAAATATTTGTTACTCAATATTTTAAGTACTAAATTTACATCAACTAACTACATACTATCTCACTTTAACAATAAGTCCTATTATTATATTATTATATTATAATTTATCACTACTTCCAATTTTTTTAAATCTCTGCAATAATAACTCACTCTGATCTTTATATATATACTAATTTTTTATGCGCATTGCGCGATTGGGATAATGCCCAATATTTTTTTTTTAAATAAGTACTTTAAAGTATATCAAGGCAAGATTATATTGAAATTGTTCATGCATAGATAATTGAATGATAAATTTACGTATTTAAATATGCAATTCTAAATTTACAAATGCAAGATAATATAGTCAAGATTGATTATAATTGTCAATAAAATAATTGTATAGGTATAGTTGAAACCAAATGAGGGAAATAAGGGAAAACAATTAAAAATTAGGGCATAAAATATTAAATATATACTAATATTGAAGATCTAACCGTTGATTGCCAAACAAGGACATTGCGAAATAGTTTCCCACTTTAATTTGTTGTGTGATTTGAATACTCTTTTTTGTCAATAAATCTCCCAAGTAGTTAATATGATTGGCTTAATTATATTCTTTTAAACAATTATTATTATTATTATTATTATTATTATTATTATTATTATTATTATTATTATTATTATTATTATTATTATTATTATTATTATTATTATTATTATTATTATTATTATTATTATTATTATTATTATTATTATTATTATTATACCCTTAGGTCATTTTACAATTTAAACAGCTAATTTTTTCAAATATCATTTTACCAACCGTTGATATAATTCGCTGGTCAAATTCGCTAATATAATCTGCTAACGTTAACTACTAACTGCTGATTGTCAATTAAGGACATTGCGAGGCAATTCTCGCTTCAATTTGTTGTGTGATTTGAATACTCACTTTGTCAACAAATCCCTCAAGTAGTTAATATGATTGGCTTTATAAATTATATATTTTTTTTAATTTTTTCATGTTATTAATAAAATACTTGGTAATAAATATATAGCATTATTTTGTATTATAACTTTGATGTTTAATTAAAAAATAGTGCACAATATAACTAATTAAATTATTTCTCTTATTTAATTTATTGATAATGAATAATTTTTTTTTGAATACAGACATAGTAGTCACATAATTCTAAATTAAAGAAATGCATATGTATTATTTTTTGTTGTAGCTACTAAATTATTATTTAATTTACTAAGAGTAAAATATAGTACTAATTATGTCAACTTTGATTGGGATGGGGTTCAATTCGAACCTAAGACCTTTTTATTGAAATCAATTAGTAAGTTAACGGTGAACTAACAGAAATTAACGAAAAAGATAATATTTAACGGAAAAGTTAACGGATAATCATATTCATTAAGGATAAATTAGGAAATCTTAAGGAAAAATTAAAATCTAATCAATCTGAGCTATTCATTTGATTAAAAAATCTGACCGCCATTTTTTCTACCCATTATAGGCCTAACTCTCTTGCGCTCTTATTAGTATAATAGATATATATATATATATATATATATATATATATATATATATATATATATATATATAACAACAAAAACATTTAATTTATTATTAATAAAAATGAAAAAAAAAAAAAGTTGACAAATCAATTTTGCAAAGCTAACTAAGCTAAGAGCATCCACACTAGTGGATAATATGGGGTTAATGTCAGAACAATTATGTTGGGTGGGGTTAATAGCAAATGTGGGGTGGGATTATTTGAGAAAATATTTGTCCTGCAAAACACAAAATAATGTCAGGAAAAAAAAAAAAAAAAAAAAGAAGAAAGAAACAGATGTTGTGCACGTTTGCGCACAGCCAAGTGCCACACGAGCGCGTGCACTACATGCGCCCGTGTGGCGCGTCAGGCGCTGACAGCAAAAAAAAAAAAAAAAAAAAAAAAAAAAGAAAAGAAAGAAACAGATGCTGTGCACGTTTGCGCACAGCCAAGTGCCACACGAGCGCGTGCACTACATGCGCCCGTGTGGCGCGTCAGGCGCGCTGTCAGCGCGCCTGACAAGGCTTTATTTTTATTTTTATTTTTTTTAAAAAAATCAGTTTTCTATTATTATTTTTTTCTTTTTTTTCTCCCTTCCCACATTCTCTTTCTTAATCACTCTTACATTATCCCGTCATTCTCCCCAATTAATGTGGTTGCTCTAAGGCTACCAGCCTACACCCGGCCACACCAGTAATTTGTGTGTAAGTTAACAAGTTCATTTTCACATCATTCTATTTTTATTTTTTTTTTTTCAAATTTAGGTGAATTCAAGAATGCCAAAATTTGTAATTTTTCAAATCTGACGCAAATTTGGCAAAAACTTGTATGAGATCGTCTCACCGTAAGAAAGGTTAAGTCAGGTCGGGTCAAGATGAAAATGTACTATTTTTACACATAAATACCATACTTCTTAAATGTAATACTAATCCGGAATAAAAATTTTGTTACTTATAAGGGGAAATGTAATACATTTAAGGAAAAATATAATACTTTTACATTTTAATTTAAAAGTAGTACATTTTTTCTCAAAAGTATTATATTTTCCCTTATAAGTAAGGGGCACTTGCCAACATTACTTATTATGGAAAATGTAATACTTTTGATGGAAAATATAATACTTTTACATCAAAATGCAAAAGTACATTTTTCCCTTATAAGTAACAAAATTTTTATTCTTGCATGTTGATTCGACCCGACCCTTCATGAATAAAGATCCGTGAGACAATCCTCACACAAATGTGATGAGATTCACTTACTTTTTATTTTTGATATAGTTAAATGTTATAGTGAATTAAAATGGTAGAAATACAGAAAAAATAGTAGTGAATTACTCAATTACAAATGTGAACTATGGTAGTAGAGAATAACCTAACGTTGTAATCCTTAGCTTGCATTACCTATCAGCTTAAAATAAAATAAAAATATGAAATTGGTGACTCAACATGTGAGTGACTTCAATTTCAGATATACGGATTGTTTTAGGGATCAAAAATATTTTTTTTTTTCTTTCCAATAAATGCTTTTTCACACAGTAAAGTCTTAATATTCAGATATCGGAATTGTTTTAGGGATCAAAAATATTTTTTCCCTTCCTAATAAATATTCTTTCACACAGTAAAGTCTTAATATTCAGATATATGAATTGTTTTAGGGATCAAAAGTATTTTTTTCTTCCCAATAAATGCTTTTTCACATAGTAAAGTCTTAATATATATTCAGAAATATGGATTGTTTTAGGGATCAAAAATATTTTTTTTTTTCCCCAATAAATGTTTTTTCACACTGTAGAGTCTTACCAATTTTTCTTGAAATTGACAATGATGTATCCTCATGGAAGACTTAATGCTGAAGTTACTTTGAACTTTCATTTTTAGAAAATGAAATGTTTTTCATGTACGATTGTGCGAGGACAAGACAAGAGCCAAGAAATTCAATTAAAGAAAGACATGTAGCATGGAGGATGATGTGCATGCTCAATCGCTATACCGTGCACAGGACGCACCGCGCCTCCCAAAACGACATCGTTATATTAAGTTGTTAAAAAAAAAAATCCCTTGTTTCGAATGCACATAAACTCATAACAGAATACACATAATCTAACATAATACATAATACACATAAACTCATAACATAATTGTTAGATATATTAAATATAATATATTTAATATAATATATATTAAATATAATATAATATATCTATAATATATATATAATATATATTTGAGAAGAGAGAGAGAAGGAGAATTGAATTAACTTGATTGATGATTAATGAATGAACAATAGTAACCTATTTATACTAAAAGATAACCACTAATAAAGCTAAAGATTAGGAGTAATGCTCCATGTAAAGCTATAATTAAGGCCACAATCTATGTAGTGATACCATGCATAACCCACCTACTGCATCCATGCATTATTCATAACAAACTAATTTAATACTTGGTTTAACCATTACTAATAATAATAATATTATTATTATTATTATAACATTGCCTCCTTTAAACCAAGTTGGATATATTGGTCATCCCAATATCTCCTTCTTCAATTTAAGAAATGTCTCCGTCTTCAAGTTGGATATACTGACTTGTATTTCGTTCTGTAAAGCCACTTGACTCCAATTGGCTTCTTTCCAGGAGGTAAATCTGTTAACTCCCAGGTACCATTCTTCTCAATGGCACGTACCTCCTCATCGATCGCCTTAAGCCAATGAGTTTCTGTAGCAGCCTCCTCAAAAGTTAAAGGATCACAATATGCAAAGAGAGCAAATTGAACAATCTCTTCATCAGACAGGTCATTATCATGACCCAAAACATAATCTTGCAAGCGAGTGGTAAGTGGCGCTCGCGCTGAGATCGCCGAACTGACGATTCTGGCTGTGAGGGAGACTGGACATTATCTGGAATCGGTTGCTCATCAACAATATTTTCAACAACAGGAATAACAACTGAACTTTCATCTTTAGCTAACCAATCCCAGGCACCATATTCATCAAAAGTGACATCACGACTTATAACAACCTTCTTAGTTTCAGGATTGTATAGTTTATAAGCCTTTGAAGCGTCACTATAACCAATGAATATGCACTTCTCACCTTTATCATCCAACTTCTTTCTCAATGGATCCGGCACGTGGGCATATGCCAAACATCCAAAAACCTTGAGATACTTGATAGAGGGTTTTCTCCCACTCCAAGCTTCTTCGGGCGTCTTATCACGGACACTCTTAGTTGGACACCTATTCAACACATAGACAGCACAAGCAACAGCTTCTGCCCAAAAAGGTTTAGGCAGATCCTTGGATTTCAACATGCACCTCACCATATCCATGATTGACCTATTCTTCCTCTCAGCCACTCCGTTTTGTTGTGGAGTGTATCTAGCTGTCATTTGGTGCTGAATACCCTTTTCTTTCATAAAATTATCACAAGCAATATATTCTGTACCTCTATCAGTTCTCAAGATTTTTACTTCATAACCACTCTGTTTTTCAACAAAAGCCTTAAATTGTTTGAAAACATCACATGCTTCAGACTTTTGCTTCAGAAAGTAAACCCATGTTTTTCTACTGAAATCATCAATGAAAGTAATAAAGTACTTACAACCTCCATGTGAGGGAACCTCCAAAGAACATAAGTCTGAGTGAATAATCTCCAACTGTTTTGTAGCTCTCCTTGACTTGCCCACGGGAAAGGGATCTCTATGCTTCTTCCCAATCACACAAATCTCACAGATACGATCAGGGACATTCACAACAGGTAAATCAGAAACAAGTTCCTTTCTTGCAAGATAGTTTAATCCAGAGAAATGAAAATGCCCGAACCGCATATGCCATAACCAATTATCATCACAAACTTCAGAATTAAAGCAAGCAAGGAGAGTATGCTTAATTTTCAAAGGAAATAGTCGATTTTGGGACATATTTACCTTTGCAATCAAAACTCCTTTAGCATCTTCAATGGTACAACACCCCTGAGCAATATGTATCTTATATCCTTTTTCTGACAGCTGACCCATACTCAACAAATTTTGGTCTAGTTCAGGAACATAGAACACATCGGATATAAAATTTTGAGTACCATCCTTCAACTGAATAGAGATTTTACCTTTTCCCAAAATTGGCACCTTTGACTTATTGCCAAACGTTACTTCAGACCGGACTGATTCATCTAGTTCGGAAAACAATTCTTTCTTCCCACACATATGGCTACTACACCCAGTATCCAAGAACCATATGTTCTTATCAGCAGAAAAACTATCGCTGGCTAAAAGTAAAGTTTCAGAACTCTCACCAGACTTTTCAGCAGTGCTTTCAGCAATGTTTGCTTGATTTCCATGATTGGTGTCCTCATTATACCAACAATCTGCAATCTTGTGTCCATACTTGCCACAATTGTAGCAATGAAATGGAAATTTACCTTGTTTGGTATTACCTCCACCTCTTCCTTGGTTGGAGTTACCACGACCTCTTCCACTAGAACCTCCTCTTCCTCTTCCACGACCTCTACCAGATCCTCCACCTCTTTGATTAGTGCCAGTCACATTAAGGGTGACTTGACTCTTCAAAGCTTCTTCTGCTAGTGGTTCCGATTTTGACGCAATCCTGTCAATATGACTTTCTACCATACCTTTCAGCTCTGCAATTGATAAGAGCTCGGTTTTGTGTGACTCTGTTATTGAAGCCACCACATGGTCATACTTCATCGGCATAGTTCAAAGAACTTTTTCAACCACTGCACCATCTTCAATCGTATCTCCATATAGCCTCATCTTATTCACCATATCAATAAGACGAGTGAAATACGCATCTACTGTTTCTGTAGAGGTCATCTCACAATTATCGTACAACCTTCTCAACGACTGCAACTTAGACTTCTGTGCCCGATCGACTCCTTTGTGTGACACCTTTAAGATGTCCCAAGCTTGTTTTGCTGTTTGAGCACGAGCTAATTGCCCAAAAATGGAATAATGAACACCTTGGTGAATCTGACCCAAGGCCAATTTATCTCGCCGTATAGCGGCTGCATCAGCTCCTTCGGGTAGACCGGGATCAACAAAGCTCCAAAGATTTTGAGCTTGCAAATGTGTGGACATCATAATTTGCCAATAATTGTAATCGAGTTTCCCGTCCAATTTGGGACCCGTCCATACAATATTGAAATTTGCAGCCATATTTCACTACGGAAAATATCTCGGGGTTGAAAGGTTGACTGGCTCTGATACCAAATGTTAGATATATTAAATATAATATATTTAATATAATATATATTAAATATAATATAATATATCTATAATATATATATAATATATATTTGAGAAGAGAGAGAGAAGGAGAATTGAATTAACTTGATTGATGATTAATGAATGAACAATAGTAACCTATTTATACTAAAAGATAACCACTAATAAAGCTAAAGATTAGGAGTAATGCTCCATGTAAAGCTATAATTAAGGCCACAATCTATGTAGTGATACCATGCATAACCCACCTACTGCATCCATGCATTATTCATAACAAACTAATTTAATACTTGGTTTAACCATTACTAATAATAATAATATTATTATTATTATTATTATAACAATAATACACATAAACTTTTAACTGAATACATATAATGAGTTTGGTTAACATAATACACATAAACTCGTAACACAATACACATAAAATTTTAACTGAATACACATAATGAAGTTTGGTCTGTTCAGATGGACGAAATGATGTTAGTATGAAACGCGTACGTTTTGTGCCTAGACGCACATTGCTATGTGCACCGTGGTGCACGATATAAATTGTTATGCATGCTCTAAATAGTCAATAACTAATAATTTCTAGAGTTCCAAATTTAACCTCTTTTTGAAGACTAAAGTTGTCTTCAGACAGGCCGGGAGGTATCTATGAAGCTCATTGGTGGCGGAGAAGTTGTTATTATTATTATTATTATTATTATTATTATTATTATTATTATTATTATTATTATTATTATTATTATTATTATTATTATTATTATTATTATTGTTATTATTATTATTATTATTATTATTATTATTATTATTGTTGTTGTTGTTATTGTTATTGTTATTGTTATTGTTATTGTTATTGTTATTGTTATTGTTATTGTTATTGTTATTGTTGTTATTATTATTATTATTATTATTATTATTATTATTATTATTATTATTATTATTATTATTATTATTATTATTATTATTATTATTATTATTATTATTGATGGGGTGAGAACCCCGGCCCAAGAAAAGAGGCCCAGAAGGAATGCATGGGCCGAGTCCAGGACTCGGCCCAGGTCCAAAGAAGGAGGCCCAGTTCAGAGCCCGGAAGGACGGCCCAATGCCGAACGGGGGCGAGGAGTCGGCCCAGGCACGGCCCAGGAGAGGACCCGGTCCAGAGAGCCGTTGAAGGAGCCTTCAGAGCAGTTAAGGCAAGGAGCCGTTGAGGCATTAAAGGTCGGACTCGGTCCGCCAGTTACCGGCCAGAGAGAGCCGTTGGCAGAGTCCGTAACGTCGCCCAACGGCTCGGCGCATTAAATGTAATCTTGAAGTCGGCCATCATGAGCCTTTAAGTCAGTAGAGGAGGAGCCACTATAAAAAGGGCTCCTCCACCCTTGTAAGAGGCAGATTGAGAAAACCCGGAGAGGGAATAGAGAGCACTATTGAGCATCATACTTCACTAAGATCTAGACTTTTTGTGAAAGGTGTATCCTCCAGCTTAAGGTTGTGTTGGACCTCCTTGGGCCCGAAAACCCAAAAACCATCACTGGCGCCGTCCGTGGGGATCGAAACGAAGAGTCGCGTGTCCTCTTGAGTAAGGCGGGTCCGAGAAACAATAGTTGAATCAGGCAAACTCCAGACATGGCTGGAAGCGGGGAACAGTCGAGCCGTCAAGACAACGGACGAGAGGCCGACTTGAGAAACCAGCTGAATAGAAGAAATGCCCGAAGCCATGAAAACGAGACGACACCGCCGCCGACGCCGCTGAGAAACCCACAATTACCTCAAGTGCTGCTCACCCCGGAGCAGTTGCGTGCAATCGGACGCGCCTGCGCGGAAGCGAGCCTAGGAGTGAGAGAACAGTCCATCACTCGCCAACTGCAACGCGAGTTGCAACCGCCTCAGAGGCCAGACAATCGGCAATTGAGCCGACGGGCTGAAAGCCAACCGGTGCAATCCGTCCATTCCCGGCTAGGTCCCAGCGTCGGACGTCGGTCGGCAAGAGAGCGATTAGGCCGGAAGGAGCCCAGTCGTGCCCCGTTAGTCGCCCGCGACCGACAAGCTGCACAAGAGAAGAGCCGAACCAAAAGAGCCAGGACTGAGACTCGTCGTGTGGAGCAACCTCCCCGCAACCCCGTCCAACCGGCTGAATCTGAAGTCGGCGAAAGCACGGAATCCACGGGAAATCGCACCCGGGAGAGGATCGAAGTGGCCAACCTAGTACAGGAGGTACGAAGTCTGAAAGAGCGGATGGAAGGAAAAACCAAATCCCCAGGATGTACGTTGCTGACCGCCTTACCCTTCTCGGACGAGGTTATGGCCTTTAAGATACCGAGCGACTTTAAGTTCTCGGAGCAAGCCACATTCGACGGATCAGGCGACCCGCGAGAACATCTATTGAGTTACCAAGCTAAGATGCAAGTCCTAGGAGTGCGGGATCCGGTCATGTGCCGTGCCTTCTTACCTACGCTGAAGGGGCCCGCCCAAAGATGGCTTGTAAGTCAGTCCCCAGGGTCGATTCGCAGCTTTGAAGAACTGGCAGACCGCTTCATGAGCCACTATGCCGCTAACATCAAGCCACAGAAGGATCTGACACACTTAGGCGACATCCATCAGGATGAAGGCGAGTCCTTGAAAGCCTATCTTGCTCGCTGGCAGAAGGAGATCCAGTCAATAGAAGAGGTGGAGGACCAAACAGCGCTCACCTTCTTCATTGAACCTTTGCGATCCGGACAGCTGTATCGAGACCTAAGGGACAACCGCCCGGCGACATACGCGGAGGCTGTCTAGATGGCCAACAAGAGGGCCAACACAGAGCAGGCCATGAAGCATAAACGGCAGCGCGAGGTCGGTGGGTCCGCCAGCGGAAAAAGGACGCGGGTGGAAACGAGAGAAAGGCGTTCGGATGCCGCTCGGCGACCCGAGGTCAGGCGACCGTATGACCGACCCGTCGTTCACACCTATCGACCGGTTCCAGAGCGACCAGTCCACGAAGTACAGGCGGTCGCCCCGCCTCCGCCTCCGCCGATGGACGACCGTGCAGCGGACGAGGATACGGGTAAGACTTCTAAATATTGTCGCTATCACAAATCTTATACTCACAGCACAGAAGAATGCTACTATCTAAAGAAGATTATGGAGGGGATCATCCAGCAAGGGACACCGCCCCCTAACCAATGGAAGCGAAGGTCGACCAGTCGAGGAGGTGAGGGACCCGTCGCCGACTCAGAAAACAGCTGAGGCAAGCAGCCGGCTTCCGAAGAGGATGAAGCCCAATGGCGCCAGAAGCCGGTCATTAACATGATAGTCGGTGGGCCAGAAGGCGGCGATTCCGCGAACACCCGAAAAGCCTGGGCTCGGCAACTATATGTCGGAACAGTCTATGGTCGAGAAGAGAGCTCCAAAAAGTTATGCCGGGAGCCCATCTTGTTCACCGATAAGGACCTGCCAGCCGGGGAAACCCCGCATCGAGACGCGTTGGTCATCGCCATGGACATCAACGGTGTGGTCGTTCGCCGAATCCTGGTCGACACCGGGAGCAGCGTCAACGTACTGTACCTGGAGACCTTTACCAAGATGGGGCTGACCCAAGAACAGCTCAGACCCGTTAACACCCCTCTCGCCGGTTTCACCGGGGACTCGGTGGAGGCGGAAGGGTCCATCACTCTTCCTGTGGAAATCGGCAGCTATCCGAACGTACAACAGTTGAGCATGAAGTTCATCGTGGTCGATCTAGCCTGCTCACACAACGCCATACTCGGCCGCCCGGGTTTGGAAGACCTCGGGGCTCTGATCTCAATCGAACATTTGTGCCTGAAGTTTCGCACGCCGAATGGAATAGGAACGGTGCGTTGTGACCGCAAGGTCGCCCGCGACTGCTATCTGCAAGCATGTAGAGGAATGGGCAAGCGTGGGATGCAGGTCCACGAGATCACCGAGAGGCCCCCTAAGAAAACAGTGATACCTCGCCCAGAGCCGGCCGTCGAGCTAGAGGAAATTGAGATCGACCTAGCACAGCCGAGCAGGCGAGTGAGAATCGGAGTCGGCCTTTCGGAGAAGTTAAAGGGGGAAATCACGAGAGTACTCTAGGAGCACCGGCTGGTTTTCGCCTGGGGCCCAGAAGATATGCCCGGCGTAGATCGATCGATCATATCGCATCGACTCGCCGTAGACCCGGAGCATCGGCCGGTCGTGCAAAAGAAACGATACTTGGCCAACGACCGGAGGGAGTTTGTGAAGAAAGAAGTCAGCACGCTGTTAACAGCCGGGCACGTCCGTGAGGTCAAGTACCCGGAATGGTTGGCTAACGTGGTCCTTGTGCCCAAGCCCCCGACGTGGCGAATGTGTGTAGACTACACGGATCTCAACAAAGCATGCCCAAAAGATCCGTTTCCTCTGCCCCGAATCGACCAATTAGTCGACGAGACGGCCGGGTCGGCGCTGCTTAGTTTCATGGATGCCTTCAGAGGGTACCATCAAATATTCATGCACCCGGCGGACGAGGAGAAGACCGCCTTCCTAACTCCGGACGGAGTTTATTGCTATCGAGTCATGCCATTCGGACTCAAAAATGCCGGGGCTACGTACACCCGAATGGTCGCCCGGTTGTTCCACCACCTGTTAGGAAAATCGATGGCCGCATACGTCGACGACATGCTCGTCAAGAGTCGAGAAGAGGACAAGCACGCGGAAGATTTAGCCGATTGCTTTAAAGTAATGATAAAGTACAACCTCCGATTGAACCCCAAGAAGTGTGCGTTCGTCGTCCAGGGCGGTAAGTTTTTAGGCTACATGGTCACCAAGCGAGGCATTGAGCCTAACCCAGAGAAAGTACAAGCCATCCTCGACATGCAGCCTCCTACTACTATCAAGGACCTACAACGCTTGACCGGACGACTGGCCGCTCTCAGCCGTTTTCTAAGCAAATCGGCGGATAAGACTGTGCCTTTCTTCGAAGCCATGAAGAAGAAAGAGGGATTCGCTTGGACTGTCGAATGCCAACAGTCGTTCGAGGAATTAAAACGATATCTGTCGACTCCCCCAGTACTGTCTACCCCCCAGGAGGGCGAGCCCTTACTGTTGTACCTCGCCGCCTCGGCCAAAGCGGTAAGTTCGGTGTTGGTTCGAGAGGAGGACCGAGTCCAGCACCCGGTTTACTATGTAAGCCGCTCACTGAAAGCTGCCGAGACACGGTACACCGCCCTGGAAAAGATCGTGTATGCCTTGGTGGTCACCGTGCGCAAGTTGGCGCCTTACTTCCAAGCCCATACCGTCCGGGTCCTGACGGATCAGCCACTCGGGAGTGTGCTACGGAACCCCTTGTCCTCCGGCCGGCTGGTAAAGTGGGCCGTCGAGTTGACTCAATACGGTATCGAGTACCAACCCAGGCCCTCCATCAAAGGCCAAGCTTTGGCCGACTTTCTGGTCAAGTGTACCGCGAGTGAGGAGGAGAAGGAACACGCCTCGGAGAGCAATCCGGGCGAATGGTGGGAGATGCATGCGGATGGAGCATCAAGTCGACAGCATTGCGGAGGCGGCGTTGTGCTCATCACTCCGGAGGGATTTCGGCTGTATTACGCCCTAAGGTACCTGTTCTCTGCATCGAATAACGAGGCCGAGTACGAAGCAGTGTTGAACGGCCTTCGACTCGCCAAGGATCTAGGAGTCGAACGGCTACGAGTCAAAACCGACTCCCGACTGGTAGTCGGGCAGATCTCGGGTACGTGCGAAGCTAAGAACGCGAGGATGGCGTTGTACAAAGAATGCGCCACCAAGATGTTGAAAGGGTTTGAAGCTTATGAAATAGAATACATATCCCGGGCGGACAATGTAGAGGCCGACATCTTGTCAAAGATCGCCCTGGAAGGGGTACCGGACCGCTTGATAAAGATTTGCCAGAAGGAGGAGCTAAGTCGGCCGAGTGTCGAAGAGGCGCCGCTAGATGTCCAGCGAGTAAACATCGAAGGGTGGGATCGAGAGAAAAACCTGGAGATGTTCTGGATAGAGGACATCCGGCGATTCAAGGAAACGGGCGAGTTGCCAGCTGACCCATCAGTCGCTGCGAGGGTTCGACGGAAAGCCCCCTCCTTCCGGATCGTTGACGGAGACCTGTATAAACAGTCGTTCGGAGGACCCCTGTTGAAATGCCTACTTAAGCCTGAGGCCGAGAAGGTAATGGATGAAGCCCACAGAGGCATTTGCGCTGCGCACCAGGGTGCTCACACGCTCGCCCGAAAATTGGTCGTTCAAGGGTATTACTGGCCGACCATGATGCGAGATTGTGTTGAACGGATGTCCAAATGTGGCGTTTGTCAGGCATTCACCAGGAAAGACACTCGGCCAGCCACCTTCTATACGCCGGTCACCACTGCCATTCCCTTCGCCAAATGGGGAATAGACCTGTTGGGACCGCTACCCGTCGCCCCGGGAGGATTGAAGTTTTGCGTCGTGGCCATCGATTACTTCACCAAGTGGGTCGAGGCGGAACCCTTGGCTACCATCACCGAGTACCAGTGTCGACGTTTTCTGTGGAAAAAGGTGATTTGTCGCTTCGGTTTGCCCGAGCACATCGTCAGCGATAATGGGCGACAGTTTGATTGCCAGGCATTCGCCGAATTCTGCCGCCGACACGGCATTAAGCATACCAAGGTGTCGGTGGCCTACCCCCAAGCAAATGGGCAGGTTGAGAATGTGAACCGAACCTTGGTCGATGGGATCCGGAAGAAACTCGAAGACGTCCGAGGACACTGGGCGGACGAGCTTGATCGAGTCCTATGGGCCTATCGCACTACCCAGCGGCGAGCGACGGGAGAGAGTCCGTTCTCGCTCGCATACGGCTTTGAGGCCAAGGTTCCTGTCGAAGTGGTCGAACCCACCCACCGGGTTCGCACCTACTCGGACGCAACAAATGAGGAGAGCCTGCAGATTGAGAAAAATTTTCTAGAAGAAAGAAGGGAAGCCGCGAGTGCGCGAATGGCTGAGTACCAGCAGGCAGTGAAAAGATACCGCGACCGTAGAACTCGCCCGCGAACCTTCCAAGTTGGCGACCTAGTGCTACGGGATCGACAAGCCAGCCAGCCTACCGAAGGAGGCAAGCTCGCGGTCAAGTGGGAAGGGTCGTACCGCATCGCGGCTGTAGTTCAGGCCGAAACTTACAAATTAGAAACCATGGAAGGCAAGCTTATAGATCGTATATGGAATGCTACGCATTTGAAAAGGTTTTATCAGTAGCCAATGATAGGTCATGTATGAGATTGAGGATTCCAAGAAATCTGAATAAAGTGCGTGGATTGCAGCCAATCGCCTCGACTGAGGGACTCGGCAAGTATATATAGAAACAACGGGGCACTGACCCTAAACCGTTTCTGAGAACAGAAAAAGCCTAAAGGGTCGCCTCGACTGAGGGACTCGGCAAGTATATATAGAAACAACGGGGCACTGACCCTAAACCGTTTCTGAGAACAGAAAAAGCCTAAAGGAGTCGCCTCGACTGAGGGACTCGGCGAGAGAAAGATAGGAAACAAGGGCCCAGACCCTTAGACGTTTCCGTGAAAAAGCCAAAAGGAGTCGCCTCGACCGAGGGACTCGGCAAATATATATAGAAACAACGGGGCACTGACCCTAAACCGTTTCTGAGAACAGAAAAAAGCCTAAAGGAGTCGCCTCGACTGAGGGACTCGGCGAGAGAAAGATAGGAAACAAGGGCCCAGACCCTTAGACGTTTCCGTGAAAAAGCCAAAAGGAGTCGCCTCGACCGAGGGACTCGGCAAGTATATATAGAAACAACGGGGCACTGACCCTAAACCGTTTCTGAGAACAGAAAAAACCTAAAGGGTCGCCTCGACTGAGGGACTCGGCGAGAGAAAGATAGGAAACAAGGGCCCGGACCCTTAGACGTTTCCGTGAAAAAGCCAAAAGGAGTCGCCTCGACCGAGGGACTCGGCAAGTATATATAGAAACAACGGGGCACTGACCCTAAACCGTTTCTGAGAACAGAAAAAGCCTAAAGGGTCACCTCGACTGAGGGACTCGGCGAGAGAAAGATAGGAAACAAGGGCCCAGACCCTTAGACGTTTCCGTGAAAAAGCCAAAAGGAGTCGCCTCGACTGAGGGACTCGGCAAGTATATATAGAAACAACGGGGCACTGACCCTAAACCGTTTCTGAGAACAGAAAAAGCCTAAAGGGTCGCCTCGACTGAGGGACTCGGCAAGTATATATAGAAACAACGGGGCACTGACCCTAAACCGTTTCTGAGAACAGAAAAAGCCTAAAGGAGTCGCCTCGACTGAGGGACTCGGCGAGAGAAAGATAGGAAACAAGGGCCCAGACCCTTAGACGTTTCCGTGAAAAAGCCAAAAGGAGTCGCCTCGACCGAGGGACTCGGCAAATATATATAGAAACAACGGGGCACTGACCCTAAACCGTTTCTGAGAACAGAAAAAAGCCTAAAGGAGTCGCCTCGACTGAGGGACTCGGCGAGAGAAAGATAGGAAACAAGGGCCCAGACCCTTAGACGTTTCCGTGAAAAAGCCAAAAGGAGTCGCCTCGACCGAGGGACTCGGCAAGTATATATAGAAACAACGGGGCACTGACCCTAAACCGTTTCTGAGAACAGAAAAAGCCTAAAGGGTCGCCTCGACTGAGGGACTCGGCGAGAGAAAGATAGGAAACAAGGGCCCGGACCCTTAGACGTTTCCGTGAAAAAGCCAAAAGGAGTCGCCTCGACCGAGGGACTCGGCAAGTATATATAGAAACAACGGGGCACTGACCCTAAACCGTTTCTGAGAACAGAAAAAGCCTAAAGGGTCACCTCGACTGAGGGACTCGGCGAGAGAAAGATAGGAAACAAGGGCCCAGACCCTTAGACGTTTCCATGAAAAAGCCAAAAGGAGTCGCCTCGACTGAGGGACTCGGCAAGTATATATAGAAACAACGGGGCACTGACCCTAAACCGTTTCTGAGAACAGAAAAAGCCTAAAGGGTCGCCTCGACTGAGGGACTCGGCAAGTATATATATATAGAAACAACGGGGCACTGACCCTAAACCGTTTCTGAGAACAGAAAAAGCCTAAAGGGTCGCCTCGACTGAGGGACTCGGCAAGTATATATATATAGAAACAACGGGGTACTGAACCTAAACCGTTTCTGAGAACGGAGAAAGCTTAAAGGGTCGCCTCGACTGAGGGACTCGGCAAAAGGAGGCTAGGAGACGAGGGCCCCGACCCCCGATCCTTAGACGCTTCCAATAGAAAAGCGTAAAGAAGTCGCCTCGACTGAGGGACTCGGCGAGAAAGAGCTGGGAGACAAATTGTTTTTCGGAGGAAGCATAAAAGAGTCGCCTCGATTGAGGAACTCGGCGAGGAAAAAGTAAGGTTCAAAACCTTAGAAGAATGCCAATTTTAAGAGAGCCCCAAAAACAAACTTCGTAAAAAAAGAAGGGAAAGCCGTTTTTTATTAAAATACGGCCGATAAGGAGGCCAGCCCTTACAAAAGAGGGTTTATTCTAAAAAGACCCTAGGTTACGGGGGGAGGGGTATCGACGGCGACCCCTTCAACTTGCGCCCCCGCCGATGGTCCAGCAAGGGGAACAGAGGAAGGGCCCTCCGCCTAAAGAAGGGACTCGGCGAGCTCCGGAGGCGCCGCCGCAGGAAGAGTCGCCGGGTCAGTAAGCGCGGCCGACCCCTCAGCGTCCAGCACAGGCTTGAGGCCCCAGCTCTTGGGAGTGAACGAAGAGTCGCGGGCCAACAAGGTGGCGTGAATCTCCATCTGCGCCTCGCGGAAGCCGAGGCGGTAATCTCGCTCGCCCAGGTCGAGGAGGAAATCATCGCCCTCTGGGGTCGCCAGCCACTCCTTGGCCACCTCTCTCCTTCGAGCTGCCACCGCCGCCTGCACATCCGCCTCGAAGGCCGCCGACTTCTTATAATTTGCGACAGAAGTCGCGGCGATCGTGGCCACTTTGCCCTTCTCCTCCTCCCACTGATGGGTGACCCTCAGCAACTCGGCGTTGTGCACCTCCACCATCTTGAGCTGCTTCGCCTGCTCTTCCAGGAGAGCTTCCTCCGTCTGGCGCTGCTTGGCGGTCATGGCCCGCATATCGTTCCTAAAGCCCTGGAACCGATTGCCCAGTTCCATCTGGAGGGTGAGGTCCTGCACACCAAACCGTCAGTCGAACGGAAAAGGGAAAAAAGAGAGTAAATAGAGGGAAAGGCCGAATGGGTAACACTTACGCGATACGACTGCCGGAGCAAGGCCTCGATGATGAACCCGTCGCCAAGAGCACGGGTCGACTCCACGTCATTTGGCAGAAGGACATCCTTGCACCACTTGCGAATGGAGGTGTTGCCCATCCAGATTTGGGCATCCTCGTCCACCTCGTGGCACAGCCTGATCCTCTTCGGAGTCGGCCCCTCCGTATGCTCAGCAGGCCGCTTAGAGCTCGGACTCTCAGTAGAGGGAGGAGGCGGCTGCCGACTGGGCGATACCACGGGCGAAGGTGTGAGGTCGACCACGTTGTGGGAAGGTGGAGGAGTCGGTCGAACCACCGGCAACGGCTGAGAAGAGGACGCAGTGGCAGCACCGGTAGAGCGTTGCGTCAGGCGACGCCTCATCTTTTCCGCTCTATTTGCCATCTCAGGAGTCGGTGCGATTGCTTCGCCAGAGCTGGAAGAGTCGGAATCGTATGGACCTGTAAAAGAAATTCACTCACTCGTGAGTGTTCCCATAGAAAATAAGAAGCAAGTCGAGAAAGATATGAAAAAGACGCTACCTACGGTGGCGGCGCCCTCCGGCAGAAGGCCATGCTTGGCCATGGCCCGGACTCGGGACCAGTACTTGACGGAGTACGGCCCGAAGCCCTTCAAGAAGTCGCCGCCCATGACAGCATCCTCCGTAAAGACGGCGCGCCGAGAGCAGGGCTTGAAGAGAGTCGCCGGCCAGAAGGTCGGAAAGGTGAAGGAAGAGGAGCGAGGTCGGACGAAGAAATAAAGGGGCTTCCACTCTTTTATCGAGTCGGACAACCCCTCGAAAAGTTGTCGCCCCGGACGGGCGGCGACTTGGATGAAGCGGGGCGAGTGAGAGTCGACCTTGTTCACAGTAAAGAGGTACCGGAATAGGTCCAAATCTGGCTCGCACTGCCACCAATGGCAGAGATTGATGAAGCTGGTCAGGAGTCGGTGAGAGTTAGGCACTAACTGGCCCGGGACCAAGTTATAATGCCGAAAGAGAAACGAAAGAAATGGGTGTGGGGGCACTCGGAAGCCGAATGCAACCGAGTGCAAATGGATACCCACAAAACCCTCCGGCAGGTCGTGGATAGGCCGGCTCTCCGCCGCGACGACCATGGCCGAAGGGCCAAGCAGAAAGCGGGCCATATCCAGGTCCGCCGCTGTGGCCGACGACGGAAGACAAGACGGCCGGACAACCGAGTCAAACTTGCCTCGCGGCCGTACAACGCCGCCCGGCAAAGCCGCCACCGTGGTCAACGGAGTGGCCGCCCCAGAAGAAGAAGGGGCTAAGAAAGAAGAAGAAGACACCGCCTGGAAGCCCGCCGGCATTTCCAGGCGGCGGACGACGGAAGAAGAAGAAGAGGATGATGGAGAGGTCCCCGCCGGATTGTCAAAAGACGGCCGACGGGAGGAAGAAGAAGAATGAGAAGAGGAAGGCATTACTTACAGATTGGAGTTGAGGCTGAGAAAACGATGAAAGAGCAGACGCTTGGTGGGAGAATTGAAGAAGAAGAATGGAAGGAAAAGACCTTTTAAAGGGAGAAGGAAGTCCAAGAGGCTGCCACGTGGCACCTCCGTAGTGGAGGAATCGGAGGCGACAAGACGTCGAAGGGACGCCGCATTTAATGCCTCGATGGGCGGAACGACGGTTCAGGCCTAGGGCTAGCCTGCAAGCGGCGCGTCTACCCTAGGCCAAGGCTGAGTGACGATGACCCGGCCTGCCAGGCCAAAGGCCCATCAAGGCAAAAGCTATGGGGGCCCATCCAGATCACGCTAGAAGTTTCTAGAAGTGACCCGGCTGGGTCCGGCCAAATAGAGAAGCCCGGACGAGCTTCAGGTTGCCAAATCGGCCGACGGATTTGCCGAGTCCTACACCCACGGGGCTTAGTCGGACAGAGTTTACGAGTCGGTCATAACGACCAAGAGTCGGCCAAAGGAACACGCAAAAACCAGGGACCGAAAAGTAAAAACGAGATTTTATTCCATAAAGACAGGGGTACAAGGCCGAGGACTCGGCTACAAGCATTACACAGAAAAGACAAGCCTAGGGCTTAACTTCCTCCTCCTCCGCGTGACGCACCGGCTGCGGACCCTCCAAGTAGTAGTGGGGGCGGAAAGGCAACGGACTCGGCTCAGGCTCGGGCTCGGGCAGTTCATCCAGATACACAGCAGGCTTCCCATCTACGACCATCCACAGGGGCCTCTCCAGAGCACTCGGTGACATGGCCACGCCAAAAAGCGGAGGAGCCTCCCAGTCTAGGTCCCCCTCTGGCTCTGGATCTTCTACCATGGGCACCATCTCGTCCTCCTCCGGTTCCACGACCATCGGATCAAGCATGTCAGGAGGCACCACGATGGGATCAGAAGCGGAGTCGCCCACCAGGTACCCTCCGCTAGCCGCCCTCTTCCGCCGGAGCTCCTCCTGCCGGGCATGCTCCTTATTACGGATGGACCAACGACGATCACCAACCCCTGAAACTCATAGCTTGAGGTTTTGAGATGAAAAATGGTGAGAAAGCACAGAGCTACCAAAAGCCCTTATATAGAGCCTCGAGAGAGCGACGACCGAGGCGCAAATCACGGAGGGAATCGTAATTGACATAACTGAGCCGGATTGGATGGGCAGCGCGAATCTCTGTCAGAGATTAATCCCATCCAATTAGCTCGGGAAGGGTGAGATTCGCACGCTAAACTGAAAAAAGCCTGGCTCGCCCTGGGAAGCGAGATTTTACAGGTGTCAAGCGGAGGGAGGACTCGACATCGCAGCCGACTCCTCGACAATTGAGACGAACGAGTGCACTAAATATACTGAAAAAGATGAAAACTGAAGGCCGAAAATATTTTATTATAAAATAAAGAAGGTGCAGGTTACAAGGAGCTTATTACAGAGTAAGCAAGTGCTCCTGACAGAACTACCCCTCTAGAGAATCCGGCCGACCCCAGTTCACAAAGATCACTCACTCGGCGAGGAGGAGTCGCTTCCAAAGAACCCTCCCGATGGTCCAGGAGAGGGTGGGCAAAGCGAGTCCCAGAACGCCGGCATGAGTGGCGGCACAACCAGCTCTTCATCGTCTGGGTACATCTCCTGATAACGAGCAAAGTCTTCCTCGTTCATTAGCCCTGTAACTGGACCGTCCAAGTCATCCGGAGGAATAGAAAAGGTCATACGGAAGGTCAGCTGCTCTGGGACAGGCACGTCAACAACGGTCCCGCCTGGGGAAGTTACTCGAGCAGACCCCGGAGGAGGAGAAGGGCGAGAAGTCGGAGCGACTTCACGACGAGCAGGAGTCGGCGGATGAAGAGCCATGGAGGCAGCGCCAACAGGTGATCTCTGTGGAGTCGGACGGGGAGCCTTCCTTTTAGGCTCCCTCTCAGGCCGAGTCCGTTTCGAAGGCAAAGGGCGCCGGGGCGACCCAAAATCAATCTGCTTCCCTTTCAGTGGTGAGCGACCCATGAGGAATTAGTAAGTTAAGAGAAGAACGGCCAAGGTCATTTATAGGTGCCAGGCCAGGCCGAGGAAATCAGAACGGTCCCGCGAGATCCGGGAGATAGCGAATAATCTGGGCCAATCCCGGGTCATTCAAGGCACGGATTCGGTAAGAAGGAGGCGGTTACTACTTTTCCAAACCCAGGTTGGCGGACCGGGTATGGAAAAGTGAGGGACTAGTTGATGGGGTGAGAACCCCGGCCCAAGAAAAGAGGCCCAGAAGGAATGCATGGGCCGAGTCCAGGACTCGGCCCAGGTCCAAAGAAGGAGGCCCAGTTCAGAGCCCGGAAGGACGGCCCAATGCCGAACGGGGGCGAGGAGTCGGCCCAGGCACGGCCCAGGAGAGGACCCGGTCCAGAGAGCCGTTGAAGGAGCCTTCAGAGCAGTTAAGGCAAGGAGCCGTTGAGGCATTAAAGGTCGGACTCGGTCCGCCAGTTACCGGCCAGAGAGAGCCGTTGGCAGAGTCCGTAACGCCGCCCAATGGCTCGGCGCATTAAATGTAATCTTGAAGTCGGCCATCATGAGCCTTTAAGTCAGTAGAGGAGGAGCCACTATAAAAAGGGCTCCTCCACCCTTGTAAGAGGCAGATTGAGAAAACCCGGAGAGGGAATAGAGAGCACTATTGAGCATCATACTTCACTAAGATCTAGACTTTTTGTGAAAGGTGTATCCTCCAGCTTAAGGTTGTGTTGGACCTCCTTGGGCCCGAAAACCCAAAAACCATCAATTATTATTATTATTATTATTATTATTATTATTATTATTATTATTATTATTATTATTATTATTATTATTATTAATCCCGGAATGATTCCTCGATTATTGATATTTATTAATTTTTATCCTTTGACTTTCAATTAGACCATAAATGATTCCATGACTATTGATATTTATCAATTTTCGTCATCGACTTTCAATATGGCCATAAATGGTCCATTGACTATTGCGTTTGTTTTAAATTTGGTCCTTTAGTTAAATATTCATTTAATAAACATTAAATTTAAGAATAATAATGTAAAAATTAGTTTGTTGTTGAGATTGACAAATTGAGTTCATAAATTTAACACATTGACTTCATAAATTTAATACATTGACAGCACATTTGGTTCACAGAAAGAATTTTAAGGGGAATAGGAATAGTATTCCATAGGGAATGGAATAGGCAATGAATAGAATAAGAATTGTATTCTATTGTTTGGTTCGTTGAAAGAATAGATTTTAGAAATGTTATTTTTTGGTTGGTTTATAAAAGACATAAATACCTCTATACAAAAAATGTATTATTGTTGTTGTTGCTGCTGCTGTTATTACATATGATTTTTAAATATTGTTATTCTATAGCAACTACAATATTGTAAAAAATTAACATATATATACACACACAAATATTACACAGAATTTGCATCAGGATAAATATATAAATTATATATGAAAATATAGAAGTTGTGAATGAATGAAGTTCTAAGAATCCTAATCTACCATATGTATATACACTGTACACACACGAAACCAACAACAAGAAGCTGAATTCATACATACGAAACCAACAAGAAAAAAAACATTAAAAAAAAAAAGACAAACAACATACAATCTGTAGCATTAAAAACCTTAACTGAATGGTTCATTAACCACAGGAATGCCAATATGTTCTCATCTCTTTACAAGTCATGGTTTGCCATTAAAATGCTGTCGGAGAAGTAAAGTGATCAAACATGGCGTCCACCGCCGTCACGTTGCAGTTTTAGTGTTCCCCTTTGCAACCCACTCCGAAATTTTGTTTGGCCTCGTGCACTGCCTAGCCAAAAAATAAATAAACGACCCAAACGCCGTAACTCCTAAAAAAACCAACAACATCTATCTCGACCCAAAAAACTGTTTACAAAAAAAAAATAAATAAATAAACGGCGAGAAGAAAAATCCGGTAGAAGAAACGGCGAGAATCTGGAAGGCGAGGAGACAGGGAAAATGGAGGCAATGAGACCGTGAGCAATTCCGATGAAGCTGGGAATCTCGAAACGCAGTAGACTAACGCAGAAGGAAATCTTGATAAATCTCACCATCTGATATGGTAACAATTTAATGGTTGTGCGAAATTACACCAAGACCCCTAAGCATTATAAATATCAGCGCATACTATTTAAAACAACACATAATCTGAACCGTTAAAATAACATAATGGATGCTCATGATTGAATCTCACGATCTCACCTATTTAGAGTGATCTAACTAAATCCAAAATCTATATATATATATATATATATATATATATATATATATATATATATATATATAGGTTTGCCTTGTTAAAAATAATGACACGCAACTCTTTGCAATTTGGTATCAGAGCTTATGTTTTTTTTATCAATTATTTGCTATTTTAATTATTTTCTTACGTATTTTTTTTCGTGTTCTCAATTCTTTGCTATCTTCTTTTCTTGCTTTCGTGTTGTTGCATAATAAAGATACACAAGAAAATAAGATAGCACAGAATTGAGAACAAAACATAAGCTCTTATAATTAACAAATTGCAAAGAGTTGTTTTATTACAAAGTGTTGTAGGCTATCATTTTAAAAAAGACAAAGCTTGGCTCATCTCCAAGTAGAATGGTACCTCAATCAATCAAAACCCAACCTTTAAAAAAATTATAGATAAAAGTTAAAAATTTACATGCATATGAGTATGTAATTCAAATTCAACGATAGTTATGCACTATCTTCTAAAAAATTTTAAAGTTTTATTTCAGTAATTGTAAATGAATGTCACAATTCAGAAGCACCAGTGTCGCTATTCGCGATGCCTGATGAATTGCAGAGTTTGGAGTGGACTTTCCTGCACAACACTAAATCTTAGTTATTGTAGAAACTGAGACGAATTAGAAAAGAAAGTAGACAGGTAAAATGGAAGGTAGAGAGTATTTACCTTCTAAAAAGTAATGGTAACAAGGGACTTTTCATCCCCATCGGCATGAATGTTCAGAACTAAACTGTTATGGTAAAAAGTAACAAATCCATTATGGTGTATTCTAAGAATGGCTCCAATATTGGGGATTTTATTGAAAATTAACGCTCATTATATATGATATGAACCTAGATAAAATAAGTACCGAGTATTAATTTTTTTAAAAATAGATAAATAAATTAAATTATATTAAAAAAAATAAACCTAGATATTTGCTGGTAATGAACTATTAAGGTTTGTAACCAATGAAATTCAATTTCGTGCCTAGAAATGTTATTAGGGTTTGTAACCAATGAAATTCAATTCCCTGCTTAGAAATGTACGTTGTGCTAACAGGAAATCTAATAAGAGCGATGTAACTCTCAAATATCTTCAGCATTCTGGTACAGTTGATGGTACAAAGTTGCAGATGGTGGTGCATGCCCGCCCGCACACCCACCCAAATAGATGGGGAAATGTGTCATATCTTGAATCGGCAAGTGAAACTCCTCTGTAGGATATATGTCATTGATGGAATTAATTAACCCGGGGGTCCGACTTAACTAACCCGAATGAGAATATAAATAATAAATAAATGATACGAACGATATATCGAAAGCCGTGAGACCGTAAATTGTATTAAATGCCGTGAAATTGGCTATTACAATGATTCTCCAGTACAAAGTGTGTCCGTAAAGTAGATCGTAGATAGCGTGTCCCTCGTTAGGACAAGGAGGGGGGCTTTTATACAAGCCAAGCCCCCAACCGCCTCCCCCTAAAACGGGGGGTTAGTTGGATCTGGAGTTGACCGCGCCCGGTCTCGCGACCGGGCCGCGCTGCGGGGGCCAGGCCGAGCTCGTCATGGGCCCAGGCGGGGCCCATGTGGAGGTCGGCCCGGCCTCCTGGAGAGGCAGGCCCGGCCTCCTGGAGAGGCAGGCCCGGCCTCCTGGAGAGGCAGGCCAAGCCTCCTGGAGAGGCCGGCCCGGCCTCCTGGAGAAGCAGGCCCGGCCTCCAACGTGGCCCGTGCGGGGGCCACGTGGCGAGGCCCCGGGCGGGGCGGGTACGTGGCGCCGCCCCGGGACCCGTTCTTGCTTCGCGCCCTCGGGTCGATTCCCAATATATCCGTCATCAGTCCCCCACTCTCCGAGCTGCGAGTAATCGTCAGTGAAGGAGAGTAGATGCTCCGGCCGACCCCCCAAAATGTCGACCCCGAGATGTCCGCGTCCCAGCCTTATAGGTGACGTCAAAGTGCACTTCTTGTGATAATGACGAGAACTCCATCCGGAACATGACTCCTTCATCTGCTAGGATGCATACGGACCGCCGCATCTCTGCCATGTCACTCCGTCACGGCGCCGGCGCGGTGGCGTCGCCATGACGCTACCACGGGGGTGGCCTGCAGGCCGCGCCTTCGTGGCCCCCCGGCCGACCTCCCGGGCTCAAGCCACGCCGGGGTCGGCCTCGGCGACGGTCGTCCCCCTTTGCCGGGGTCGCGCCATCCTCCGGCGCCGAGGTCGCACCGACCTCGCCCGCCGAGGCCGTGCCGACCCCGGGGTCGGCCGACCTCGCGTGCCGACCTGCCATGCCGAGGTCGGGCCGACCTCGGCCGAGGTCCTCCAAACCGCCCCTGTTTTTTTTTTTTCTTTTTTTTTTCGAGCCTAAGCACTCGGGCTCCTCCGTCGGGGTTGGTACGCGAGGTCCGGCCTCGTGCCCCCTTAGGGTGCGATAGCCGCTCCGTCCTTGCTCGTTCAATCCTAGGCACTCGGGCTCCTCCGTCGGGGTTGGTACGCGAGGTCCGGCCTCGTGCCCCCTTAGGGTACTTTAGCCGCTCGAGCTAAGTCCTTCCGGACTACGCCACCGGGCTCTTCCGTCGGGGTTGGTACACGAGGTTGGACCTCGTGCCCCCTTAGGGTGCGCCTAACCGCTTGGGCCCAGTCCTGTCGGACCAAGCCCCCGGCTCCTCCGTCGGGGTTGGTACGCGAGGTTAGACCTCGTGCCCCCTTAGGGTGCGCGTTAGCCGCTCGGGCCAAGTCCTTTCGGACTGTGCCACTGGGCTCTTCCGTCGGGGTTGGTACGCGAGGTCGGCCCTCGTGCCCCCTTAGGGTGCGTCCTCCGTCGGGGTTGGTACGCGAGGTCGGACCTCGTGCCCCCTTAGGGTCCGCGGGGGGGAAGTCATGAGTGAGCACCCGTTCCCGCTTTGTTTCATGATTTTTATTTTATTTTATTTTATTTTTTTATTTTTTTTTTTTTTTGAGAACCAACGTCGTAACAAGGGTCCTACTCACAACGTGTTTCGTGACATGAAACTTTATTCCGCTTATTGTTGTTCACCAAGACATTATTGGGGGAGGGGAATGGTCCTCCTCCTAGGATAGCAATGCCAAGATCCTCCTCTTACATGGCCGTCATGGTGTGGACCTGGCGGTCCTTTTGACAAATTTGGCGGCACGCCTTCAAGTAGCAACTGCGGCTCACCTTTTGGTCCCCTCGGGCGACCCCGACCCCGGTCGATGTCGAGAATTTGAGGCACAGGTGCTCCATGGAAATCACGCACCTGAGGTCCTCTAGGGCGGGTCGGCCGAGAATGATGTTGTGGGCGCAGTTGATTTTGACGACTACGAACTCGACCTCCCACCTCCTGGTGTGAGGTGGGGTGCCTATCTCCGCCTTCAAAGTGATCGACCCCTCTGTCTCGATTGAGTCCCCCGTGAACCCGGATAGGGGGGTTCGTACCTGCTCCAGCTCCCCTCTTGAGAGTCCCAGCAGGGTGAATGTGTCGTAGTACATGACGTTGACCGAGCTACCCGTGTCCACGAGCACCCGGTGCACCACCACGTTGTTGATGTCCAGCTTGACCACCAAGGCGTCCCGGTGGGGGAGGGGCCCATCTGGCAGGTCGGCGTCGGTGAACATGATGGGCTCCCTCTTTGGTCTCTTCTCGTGGGGGGTACGTGTGACCTCCCCCACGTACAAGCTTCTCGCCCACCTCTTTCGCTCGGCTGGCGAGTCCCCTCCCTCGGGCCCCCCAAAGATAACGTAGATGGCCCGCTTCTTCGGGGGCTGGGAGTCCTCCGTCGTCTTCTCCTCCTCCTCGGAGCTGTGGTCGTGGTGGTCCCTCTTGCGGGGAGCCGAGGTGGATGGCGCCTGGCCGCCCCCCTTCCTCCATACGTTGCCTGGCTTCTGGCCCTGCGCCTGCCCTTGCGCCTGGCCGGGCCTCTTAATGAATTGGCCGAGGTAACCCATTTGGATGAGTTCCTCGATTTGTCGCTTTAAGAGGATGCATTCGTCTGTATCGTGCCCCTTCTGCCTGTAGAACCTGCAGTAATTGTTGGGGTCCCCCCTCGCCGATATCTTCATGCACTCCTCCTTCGGGAACACCACGATTCCCTGGTCCTCCGCGTGCGTCAAGATGGTACCCACTGGTTGTGTCAGCGGGGTGAGATAGCGTGTGGGGTTCAGTCTGGGCCCCTCAGCGTACTCACGTCGGTGCGGCCGCGGGGCCTTGCGCTCCTCCTGGGGTGCCTTGTCTTTTCGACCACGTCCTTCCTCCTGCTCCTTCTTCCTCTTCTCGGCAGCCTCGGCATCCGCGTACCTTGCTGCCTTGTCCATCAGGTCGTTATAGGTCCTGGGGGGGTACCTGATGAGGTCTTGGTGAAAGGCGCCCGACCTCAGGTTGTTCCGGAAAATCACTATGGCCGACTTCCCATCAAAGTCGGCGACCCCCATGGCCTCTTTCTTCCACTTGCTGAGGTACTCAGCGAGTGATTCCGAGCTCCCCTGCTTCAAATCACACAAGTCGGCAATTTGCTTCTTCCGCTGTATGCTGGTGGCGAAATGGGATAGGAACTG
Organism: Ipomoea nil; assembly: GCF_001879475.1. Classification (NCBI taxonomy): domain Eukaryota; kingdom Viridiplantae; phylum Streptophyta; class Magnoliopsida; order Solanales; family Convolvulaceae; genus Ipomoea; species Ipomoea nil. Next base: position 1,161,457 of record NW_017619207.1, on the reverse strand, counting down.
CCGGGTGAGGTCCGCGAAGGTGGAGATGGACCCCGCCGGGAGGGACCCGAACCAATCGTGTGCCTGCCCGTCCAGGGTGGCGAAGAACCCCCTGCATAGGATGGCGTCTGTTGCCTCGGTGATCATCATGGCGGCTCTGTACCTGGTCAGGTGTGCCCGCGGGTCCGTGGTCCCCGAGTATGCTTTAATGGTGGGAAAGCGAAAGTCTCGAGGTAGGGGCTCTGCCATGATGGTGTCCGCGAATGGGGAGGCCAACACGTCCTGGGGCTCCGGAGACCCGTCCCTTTCATCAATCTTCCGTTGGAGCTCGTCCATCCTCCTCTGCAGCTTCTCGACCTCCACCCGATGGGAGCTCGGAGCTCTACCTTTCGTTTCCCCCGATCGTTCGACCCGGGAGGCCTGCTCGCGTCGCGGGTGGAGTCGGGGGACCCGACCTGCTGACCCGCGCGAGGCTGCCTCGTGTCGCGGCGGGGCGCGGGGCCCATGGCTCGGCGACCTCCGAGTGACTGATCCCTGTCGTGGCGACCGGTGGGAGCATGACTCCGCCGCCGGTGGCCCATTGGCCGGCCTCGGACCCAACCTATCTTGGGCTGTCACGCGATCGCCCAATCTCTCCAGGGCGGGCCTGGTTTGGGTCGGCGCCCTTCCATCGTCGTCACGCTGACGGTCTCGGCGGGAATCTCCCCCTCCCCGCCTCTCCGATGGTCGAGGCGAGTTGACCTCCCCCTGGGTGACAGGTGCCTGGGCGGTCGGGTGCTCGGGCCGCTGCGCCCCCGGGTAGGAGGAGGCGGAGGCGACGCTGGCGCCCCCCCGGCGGCGCCCAGGGCGGCTTGTTCCTCTGCTCGGAGGCCCGCCGCGACGCGCGCCAGCGCGGTGGAAGCTTGCTCGAAGACCGCCACCCCTTCCTGGATGAGTGCGCGAGCTGGAGCGGGGGCGGCGTGGGGAGCTGGTGGCGCACCGCTACTACGGTGGTTGGTGAGCTGGGCCCTCAGATCCTCCCCCGATCTGGCGGAGGCGGCTGGTTGGATGCTGGGGGCGGGGGCCCCGTTGGGGCCGTTCCCGTTCGCGACGAGCTGGGTGCCGCGGGAACCATTGGTATGACGAGAGCTGGATCTCGATCGTGCCATCGCTGTCGATGAACAATAGTGGGAGAGAGCGCTTAAGCTTGTACAGCAACTCTCAACAAGAGCACCAATGATGGATTTAATTCACCCGGGGGTCCGACTTAACTAACCCGAATGAGAATATAAATAATAAATAAATGATACGAACGATATATCGAATGTCGTGAGACCGTAAATTGTATTAAATGCCGTGGAATTGGCTATTACAATGATTCTCCAGTACAAAGTGTGTCCGTAAAGTAGATCGTAGATAGCGTGTCCCTCGTTAGGACAAGGAGGGGGGCTTTTATACAAGCCAAGCCCCCAACCGCCTCCCCCTAAAACGGGGGGTTAGTTGGATCTGGAGTTGACCGCGCCCGGTCTCGCGACCGGGCCGCGCTGCGGGGGCCAGGCCGAGCTCGTCATGGGCCCAGGCCGGGCCTATGTGGAGGTCGGCCCGGCCTCCTGGAGAGGCAGGCCCGGCCTCCTGGAGAGGCAGGCCAGGCCTCCTGGAGAGGCCGGCCCGGCCTCCTGGAGAGGCAGGCCCGGCCTCCAACGTGGCCCGTGCGGGGCCACGTGGCGAGGCCCCGGGCGGGGCGGGTACGTGGCGCTGCCCCGGGACCCGTTCTTGCTTCGCGCCCTCGGGTCGATTCCCAATATATCCATCAGCCATCATCTATAAGTGAGTGAACATGTTCAAATTACACAGATTACCAAATGTAATAAGTAAATAGAACAAAACTGTGTCACTTTGTGAATAAGGAAACTGAAAGAAAAATGTAAAACTCACAAGTGGTTAATGCCACATGCTATGGAATTACTGGATCGTGATGAATTCTTGGATTCTGCAGGTTGAACATCACATAGTCGTTCATCGCCTTCGGGAGGCAGAAAATCTTCATGAGATGGTCGAATCCCACGACATAGGCTTGAATGGGCTACTCCACCTCTGCAGCCGACTCCTCAGCCTCCTCCTCTACCACATAGGGAAGTCCTTGTTAGGAATTGGTGTAAGTTACATTTTAATGATGTTATGAATGTATTAGGACTTTAGATACCTTAATTCTTTTAATCTTAAGTCCAAGCCAAACTTTAGCGCTTCATTGTAAATCAACTTGAGTTTATTCAAGCTGATCGACTTAGGAATCTACTAAGTTTCTACCAAAGGCATTGCTACAGTAATTCAGTGGGGTTTGAAGACAATGAGTATCAGACTAGCAGGAACAGAAATCACCATCAGAAGGAAAACCAGCGGACTTGTGATCAGATGGGTTCGAAACAAGTCTGATTTTGTCTAAGTCTTTTCATCAGTATGATTTCCTTCAAGGCAAGTTAGAAGTTGAATAGCCTTCTAGAAGGAAACATGTGTAATCTAACCAAAGGCTAATGAGGAAAAGATAAAAGTGTTGCACGTCTCTTTTCAAAATTGCACCATTTCTACGAAAGGGACAAAGTTTATTGAATAACAAGATAAAAGTACACTTATAGCGTGTTGGAGTTTTGTGGCAGCATTGGACACCTGTCGCAATAGGGGGCAACGGTCAGATTCAAATTTTGTGAAGATTTACTAGACTGCCCTCACCTCTATATTATAAATAGAGGACTCTTGAGCTCAAAAAAGTTGTTGGCATTGGTGAAATTTCTTAAATTATTCCTAAAGGCCTAAGTGAAGTTTTAAAGAGGTTTTCAAATAGAGAAGAAGCTTCAACGACATATCCAGAAGCAACTTAGAGTTCTATTTCTGTGAATTTCTATATTCACGTCTAATCGTTTGTGAAAACAAACAAACATCACATCTTTGTTTGTGGTTGGTAATTTTGTGCTCAAGGAGACTTTGTGTTTGATCATTGAAGTAGCAAAATTAGGTGTTGAAGATCGGCAAGAGTGCACATCCGGATTGAAGGAATATCTTTTTGGTCAACCGTGTTTGGGGTCAACAGTGCTTGGTGGATACACTGTGTGGCCCTTCCACTCAGGGATGGAGCTACGTTATGGGGTAGGGGGGCCCTGCCCCCTCCCCCCACTCCAGCCCCACCCCACCCCTACCCTCACCCTAAATTTTTTAGTAAATATGTATGTATATATTGATATAGTAGAGATAAAATACACTTTTGGCCCCCCTCTATTTTTTTTAAATAAAACAATCTATTATGTTTATATTAAATGAACTCAAAATATATATTAAAGTTCACTATTTTTCATTAAATAAGAAGAAATAAATCAAATAATTAAAGTCACCATTTTTCTTTATTATCTTATTTCTTTTATCAAGATTTTAATAATGAAGGACATCAAGTATACATTTTAATTTTAAAAAAATCTCCAAACTAGAGATATATGCTTTGGTTTTATTAGTTATGTTGATGTAGATTAATTAATTAGTGATTTATTGTGTGTTTTAATTATTTATTTACATTTTTAAGATGTACATTTGCTAGTTTAAAACTTTAAATGATTAGTTTTGAAATTGACAAAAATTAATATTGATTATTTAATTGTCTTGGTTTTTGTCTTTTTATCTCTCAAATTTTGAAATATTCAGTTAATTAGTAAAATGAATATCAGTTAATTATGAAAGAATTTGGTGACAAAATAATTGACAAAAATTTTTATTTGATGTTAACTGACAATATACATTTAAATAAATGTTGTTGCTATTGTTATTATTATATTTTGTGTTATGTGAAAAATTGATAAAGTAATGATCGACACATGTCGATCGTACTCATATAATTATGTATTTCATAATTTATTACCCATAGTATAATTAGAAATGATTATCAATAATAATCACAATAATGTGGGGTATTAGTTATAATGTCGGCTAACGTTGTAAATTTTCTTTACTACATTGGCTCCCCAACTCAAGTTTTCTGGCTCCATCCCTGCTTCCACTTGTATTTTCATTGAATATTAGTTGAACCTCCTTGATGATAAGGAGAAGAGTGAGTAGGCATTGTCTAAACCACTATAAAAATCCTTTGCCTCTTCTCTATCTCCTTTATTTATGCATTTACTTTATGCACTCTTTACTTATTTTGAACTAACCAGCTGATTGAATCGAGATACACACACAAACTCACCCGTTTTAAGATGTTAGACACTAAGAATAATATTTATCGTTGTATATTTCATATATGCATCTCCAAGTATTTATAAATATAATTCTAACCGTTATACGAAAGTTACCGTGGTTAAAAACACCAACTTTTAAATGATAGCGGATAATAATCATAATTTAAATTTCAATATTTAAATTAATCCACAATTAAAATAAAAATGTTATTTTATATAACACTAAGTAATACATTGTACCAAGACTATGTGGTCTAATGGTACCCGGGTTGGACTTTCATTTGGAAGGTTATGAGTTCGAGCTTTAGTGGAGGCGTTATTGGTTCTTCGTGTTTCAGTAGGTTGAAAAAGTATGTGTACATATAGCATTCAAAAAAATAAAAGTAATACATTGTCATGCAAATAGGTATCAATTTGTGCCGTGGCTACGTTCCGGAAGAGCTATGTTCACCACCCAGAGCAGGCTGCAGACCTTTTACCGCATGCAAAAATCGCGTTTAAGGCGGCTTGACCATCTAATTTCTCCAAAAAATGTATCTTTTGCTCTTAATTTTAATTTTTTATGTATTTAGATGGTTTTAACAATATTTAAACGATTTTACAACCACTTATGTAAATAATTTGTAAGAAAAAACTAGAGGAACTTTATGTTTTATTAGTGAATTTCATAATTTTTAATTTTAATTTTTTTTTAAATTAAAAAAAATTTAAAAAAAAATTAAAAAAAAAAAAAATCGACACTAGGCGCCCCCTTGGCGCTTAGGGAGCGCCTAACGTTTTTTGCAACCTTGTCTTTTAGCATTACTTTTAATTTGCCAACTATATACTAATATATATGCAGAACTCAAGTGCGGCAGCAGACCATATTATTGACCTCTGCTGAAGTTATCTTTTCATAGAGTACAACAACAACGTAACAGACCTTAAATAACATGCTTTAGCAAACTTTTAAAATCTCTTCTTCTAATTAATCAGAGCAATCAAAATAACTATATATTCCTACCAAACTTTAAATAATATTTACAATATTAATATTCAAAATAGTCCTCGACTATAGTTATTTTTCTCAATTTCGTCCTCAACGACTTTGGTGATCTAATGTAGTCCCAGACTTTTGTGTTTTTCTCAATTTAGTCCTCTGTTTGTTATTCCGTCAAATTGGTGTTAAATAAAGGGACAATTTAGTAATCTTAATATTGGCATCTCTTTATTCTAAGCTATTCGAAGTGTGAAATCCCAACCTCTTTCTTTTACAAATTACAATCAAACGTTATATTCGTAAGTTTGGGAGTAATTCATAAAAGGAAGAGCGATTTCACATTTCACAACTCTAAGAGTAAGAGATGTCAATATTGAAATTACTGAAAATTGTCTCCCTATTTAACACTTAATGGACGGAATAACAAACGGAGGACTAAATTAAGCAAAAATACAAAAGTTTAGGACTACATTAGGTCACAAAAGTCGTATACGACGAAATTGAAAAAAACCATTATAGTCGATAACCATTTTGGGTATTAATTCAATATTTATAATAACACAACACCCAAATATTATTTATGTTTTCATGGTAGTTGTGAACAAAGAAAATTGAATATATATTTAGAAATTCAAAGTTCTGGTTTACATATCAAGTATCAATGCGGTGTGGGTACATGTCTCTGGATATCCTCTGATTCTTCAATTGGTGCCTTGAACACTCCACCATTGAAGGGCCTCCGGGTTTCAAGTGGCTTGATCTTCAAAGAAGGGCTTGTATATATAGTTTGTTCTTCTTGAAGGGCATCCGGGTTCAAATGGCTTGATCTTCAATGAAGGTTTGGATCAACATGCATGATTGGATTGGAGGAGGGGCTTTTACTTTCAGGATCACATTTTCATTGTGATCTCTGAATAATATATATTTCTAGATGTTTACATGATTCTTCCTAGGATTTGTGATTACATAGAATGAAAGGCCCTATTTATAGCTGTAGGATAGAGAGTTTTGATAAGCTCAAACTCTTTTATTATTATCTAATTAATAAATTAGATAATATCAATATTATCCAAAATATTTCAAATATATTCAAATATACTAATATTGATAAATAATCAATATTTATCAAAATTTAAGTGTCTACAGTAGTCCATTTGAAAGATTCACGATCCATTACTATATAAATCTCTAACACACTTGATCAAATGTGCGAAACACACTATCCAAAAAATGTCTGATTTTTCTACACGGGTAATCAAACCATAACTTTTGAGATACAAGAAGATATCAAACTTTTCAGCTTAAAATTTTTCTAAGAAATTTATTACTAATGGAATAACTTGAGATTTTTAATCTATAGAAATTCTTTCGTAAACTCTGTAGTAAAACCCTAAACCCTAAACCCTTCTGCAAAAATCTTCCCAAATTTTTTTGGGAAACATCACTTCCTCCTTGAAACTTTTTTCAAGTTCTTCTGGAAGAGATACTTCTTTCCGGGAACTTTTTCCAAGTTCTTCCAGAAGACATGCTTCCTTCCAAGAAATGTTCCTGATTCTTCTAGTTCCCAAAGCCAAAGTTTATCAAAATGATTTAACAACATTTTTATCAATCAAATAATAAAATTCTTACTGAGCATAAATAATATTTTCAACTCCAAAATACCAAAATATTATTTATGCTTCCGATAGACATGTCTGAATTAATATATTCAATTTACTATATAAATTTTCAACATTATTCAACCATTTTTTTTTTTTGAAAATTATTCAACCATTTACTATATAAATTTTTAACATTATTCCTCCTCCATTTATATAGTAAACATTATTTTTAACAAGTTTACTTCTTTTTTTAGGATAATTAACAAGTTTACTTAATTGTTCTATTTTTAAGAATACAGTGACTAAATAGACCAATTTTATAATATATAAACTAAACTGAAGGTTTTATAATCTAAAAACATAATAAGTCTCAATTAAAGTTATATCTCTAATTTATGTTTATGTTTTTACTTTTTAGGGTTAATCATTTTGTATATTGTGTTTTAGAGTTGTACTATATAATTTTTTGGACAAAAATACATCTACCGTTATAACTTTCATTATCTTATTCATTACTATTACCATGCACATGCATCCACAATATATAATAAATAAATTTGATTTCATATAGATTTTAATTAATAAAAAAATTAGTAAGAATTTATTGATTATTTTTTAAAATATAAATATTGGGCATCTGTTTTGCAAATTGCACGTAGAAAAAGACTAGTATAGTAAGGCTTAAACCTTTTTTTTACCCTCTAAGTTACTAATGACATGCATCAAATAACACTATTAAATTTAATAACTTGTAATGAAGTCATGAGTTATATTTACTTTATAGTCTTTACAATTTAGAGTTTTTTCCCAAAATAGTCCTTCAACTATTGTTCATTTTCAATTTTATATTTCGATTTTCAATTGCACCAAATCTAGTCCCTCAATTTCCAAAACTCACCCAATTTGATCCTCTGTTAAGTTTTCTGTCAACTCAGTGTTAAAATGGAGGACATTTTCGTGCGTTTACCTATTGTAATATACATTGAGAAATAGTCGAGGGACCATTTTGAGAAAAATTCGTTTTTTTTTTAAATTTCATTGTGTATATTTTCATTTTTAGACTCTATCAGATTTGAATTGTTGTAGATTTTTTCACACATGTAAATAGTTAAAATCCCACAACCCAACCTCAATTTTTTTTTTTTTTTGTTTTTAACTTTTTATATAGACATTTTTCCTCTGTCTAAATATACAAATTTTTCCTCTATTCTTATCAAGTTTTACAATAAGTTCCGTAAATTTCATAAATACTCATATATATATATATATATATATATATATATATATATATATATATATATATATATATATATATATATATATATATATATATATATATATATATAAGAGCGCTCATATGCGGCGGGGTCTTCTCATGCGGCGGTGCGGCGAAACTCCAGAATACACCAACAGTGTAATAAAAACACACCACAATAAAATGCAATAAAACATCACAAAATACACAACAGACTCAAAAATAATACACCATATAACTCACCACACCCAATGATGTATTTCCGAATAGTGTATGGTGTTTTTACTCACACCTAATGGTGTGTTTGGTGATGCAGGGCTCTGTTTACTCTGTTTTGTGTGGTGTATTTTCCTAACGTTGATGGTGCATATTTGTTAAACTATTGGTGTTGCCGCACCGTAAGACACTGCCGCACCTGAACTCACCTCTCTCTCTCTCTCTCTCTCTCTCTCTATATATATATATATATATATATATATATATATATATATATATATATATACATATATATATATATATATATATATATATATATATATATATATATATATATATATATAATTAGGTTCTGGTGCGGTTAGGGTGCCCAGGTGCGGTTGTGAGGTTTAATCTTGGCCATTCATCTCGCTTAAATCAACGTCCAGGATTGCCAAAATTTAAAAAAAAAAAAAAATGCGGTGGCAATTTTGTAATTTTTGCATCTAGGTCAAAATTAAGGTGAGCGGATCTGAGATTAATGTGCGTGAGTTTTGTATATAAGATGCGTGAGGTTTGTGCGTAATGTGCGTGAGTTTTGTGCTTAATGTGCGTAGGGTTGTGCTTAACGTGAGTAGTTGTTAAAACTTAAAGTGTGGACTTTTGTGCTTAAGGTGCGTGAGATTTGTTCTTAATGTGAGTGAAGTTTGTGCTTAATATGCATAGGGTTTGTGCTTAATGTGTGTGAGGTTAGTGATTAATGTCAGTAGTTGTTGAAACTTAAGGTCTGTGAGTTAATACTTAAAGTGCGTGGGTTTTGTGCTTAATGTGCGTGAGGTTGTGCTTACTGTGCGTGGGTTTTGTACTTAATGTGCGTGAGTTTGTGCTTAAGATCTACCACTTAAGGTGGACCATTTTTAGCTTATGCTTCTTTCTTCCAGACACGCGCGAGTTTTTTTTTTTTTTTTAATTTTCATTGATTTGAGCCGTTGATCTAAATTTGATCAACGACTCAGATCTAACTGCACAACCGCACCGGAAGCTATATCCGCACCTGAACGCTTCCATATATATATATATATATATATATATATATATATATATATATATATATATATATATATATAATCATACTAAAAGTTCAATAGACAATCAATCATTATGTATCACATTAAATATTTTTTTATCGTTGAAAATATCATTTTTTATTTTCTGTATACATACCTTGGTAATAAAGTTTCGCTTTCAAATTTAAGTTTATTAATGAAATACAACTAATATAATGGTCTTGCAGGTTAAATTAAACCAACTTTTCAAATAATATTTTCCAACATTTTGTCATTAACCGAGAAATGAAAATTACTTTTTATCTTTATAGTTTTACTTGATTTTTATTAGAAATTTATTAATCACATAATATGTCATATTTTACTAGTATAAATAATAAATTTGCACTCTCATTATTAGTTTAACACTTTTATTAATTGAAAGTTTGAAACACAATATATTTTTTAATTTGATATCACAGTACATCCTTCCATTTCCAGTTTTGTAAGAGTGACCAAAAAACACCCAAAGATATGTACAACTTGGACAAGTTGCGCCCGCACAGCACGGGTTAACTCACTGATTCAGCTGGAGAAGAAATCAAGGTAGGTTCGAATCTTGGCAGTGACAATGTAAGGATATGTCCAAAGTGGACAGATCTCTCGCAAAAAATGCTCTGACGGAGTGAACAAATCTCTTGCACACTAGCATTTGATTTAAATCCTACATTGGACAAGTTGCAAGATGATTCAAGAGTCATGACTCAGTCTATTCAAGATTCTAGATTGAATTAAGATTCAAGAGTCAAGATTCAGTGTTCTTTGAATGCCTGCCCCCACGCACAATTAAGTTGACACTTGAAATCTGCATGCTAAGCTAGAGAAAGTATTTTCATGGAGTATATATATATATATATTAGAGTTTAGTTTGTTCATCAGCACAATGCAACAAACTAAATCTTCATATAATATAATATAATGGTCTCAAAAATGCATATCAGAATAATGCTTGGCCTTGTAATAACATTTCTGCACTTGTCGTCTCCTTCTCCTTTCACAAAAGGAGTTGGTGCCCAAAACATTATAAGCTGTATTGAAACCGAGAGGCAAGCACTTCTGGCTTTCAAGCAAAGCATTATGGAAGACAATGGCATGCTGTCTTCTTGGGGAACTCATAAAGAGTGCTGCAAATGGTGGGGTGTTCGCTGTAACAACGCCACGGGCCACGTTATTAGTCTCGATCTCCATGGCAATTCAAGTACCCATCACTACCTGAGTGCTCCCAAGGTTAGTTCATCTCTGCTTAAACTCGAGCATTTGAGTTATCTAGACCTAAGTTACAATGAATTCCAATGGAGTTCAGTCCCGGAATTCATTGGGTCCTTCCAAAGATTAAGAGTTTTGAATCTCCATAATGCCAACTTTGCTGGTGCTATTCCTCCCCATCTTGGGAACCTCACAAATCTAAGAGTTCTCTCATTATCTTATAATGGACTAAATGAAACCATTGGTGAGCTTCTTGAGAAGTTGGCAAGGGGTGCAGCTGGGAAGTCATTACAGGTTTTGGGGTTGTCTGGGAATGAACTAACTGGCACACTCCCTGCAAATATGAGCACTAGATTTGAATCCTTGAGAGAATTGCATGCAAGGCAAAACCTGGTGACTGGGTATTTGCCACCTCTATTGCCTTCAAGCCTTGAGCAATTAGATTTAGCCATTAACAATTTTGGTAGTGTGTTTCAAGACCACACCAAAGGTTTTGGAAAAGCAAGTAATCTTGTGAAACTAGATTTATCCTTCAATCTGATCACAGGGCCATTTCCAGATTTATCAGATTTTTTGTCATTGAGAGTGTTGAATCTGAGTGGGAATCTAATACAAGGGGGGTTATCAGAGACCATAGGGAAGCTATCAAAGCTTCAAGTATTGAATTTAAGGTCCAACTTTTTGGGAGGAGTTATTAGTGAAGCCCACTTTAGGAACCTTACCAGCATCCAAAAGATGGATTTATCTCTAAACCCAGGATTGTCATTCAACTTCAGTGATGATTGGGTTCCTCCTTTTCATACCTTAAACTCTATGGTGATAGGAAATTGTAAAGTTGGGCCTAAATTCCCAAATTGGCTGAGAAATCAAAGTTGGTTTTCAGAGCTTGATCTCTCCTCTGCTAATATTTCTGATACAATACCCAATTGGTTTTGGGACCTCATCATCTCCCCCAAACTTAGATACTTGAATTTATCTCACAACAACATTGATGGGAAATTGCCTGATTTATCCAACAAGCTTTCTCCTTTTTCACTCATAGATCTTAGCTACAACAAATTTTGGGGTCCCATATCCACATTCGTTGGAGATTTTTTAATACTTAATCTCTCGAATAATAACTTTGTTGGGTCAATTTCTTTCTTGTGCTCAATTATTACCCAGAATACTTTATGTATTGACCTTTCGTATAATCATTTCTCTGGTAAGGTTCCTGATTGTTGGAATAGCAACATTTCAAATCTGGCCATTATTAATTTGGCGAATAATGATTTCTTTGGAGAAGTTCCGCACTCTTTAGGCTCCCTGCCTCAGCTTCAATCATTGCATTTGCGTAACAACTACTTCAATGGGGAATTGCCTTCCTCATTTCAAAATTGTACATCCTTGAGAATTATGGATCTCGGAGGAAATAAGTTTACTGGTACAATCCCATCATGGATAGGAAGCCATCTAACTAATTTGACCATTATTAGCCTGCGCAATAACAACTTTAATGGAAGCATGCCTAAAAGTTTGTGTCACCTTAGGAATGTCCACCTCTTGGATCTCTCTCAAAACAAGGTGACAGGGAGAATCCCGCGCTGCTTTAACAATTTTACTACTCTGATTCAGAGTACTCCCATTGGAAGCATTGAAATCTCCTACTTTACTATCACGGGAGATAATGATTATCCTCGCTTCTACATGGACAATGTTTTTGTTCAATGGAAAAACAAGGACTCAAAGTACGACAAGCAATTAGGATTCTTGTATTGCATTGATCTTTCAAGCAATCAATTGATTGGAGATATCCCAAAAGAACTTTATGCTCTCAGGGAATTACTCTCCCTGAACCTTTCAAGAAACCATTTGACTGGTAAAATATTTCCATCAATTTATGAGATGGAAAAGTTAGAATCCCTTGATCTATCCAGGAATCAACTCTCAGGTGAAATTCCAACTGGTCTTGCGCTATTGAATTTTCTTGGGGTTCTTGACCTATCAAACAACTTCTTGTCCGGTAAAATTCCCAAGGGCACTCAACTACAAACTTTCAATGCTTCATCCTATGCTGAAAATAGCGGCTTATGTGGGGACCCACTTCCCAAGTGTTCCACAGATGTTCCTCAACATGGCAAAAATAATGACTATCAAGAAGGAGATGAGAGTCTTGTAGATCGGGAATTTTACATATCTGTGGTGATTGGGTTCTCTGTCAGCTTTTGGGGACTTGTGGTCTCATTGGTGCTCAGTGATAAATGGAGATTAGTTTATTATGGGTTCCTCAATGATGTCAAAGATGGGATGTACGTGAAAATGAAAATTTATTTAATGAGAGCACACCGAAGAGTTATGGACAAATGCTGATTTTATGAATTAGTGACGGTATGATTACTTTATTCATGTATTATTTCATTTTTACATAGTATTTACTAATAAAAATTTTGCCTCATCTTTGACATACTTGCACAGATGGATCATGTGCAAATTGCAGCACAAAATTGAAGAATATTGATGGAGTAGTTGGTTTGAACTTTGAAGATTTGTGTGTTTCCTTCACTTTCTGTTAGATGGAGAAGTATGTACTAATTTTTCTAATAAATCCTATTTGTGTTTGCTAAAACTCCATCCCTTCCTGACATTCTAAAGATAATATATTGTCATTGTTACTTGACATTATTGGAAATTTTATCTTCTTTGTTGTTTTTCTTTAATCAGTGTGGTTGTGTTTGGTTTGCACATAGAAATCGAAATCAGAATGTGAATTAAAATATTAAATATTTAATAATGGTATGGGTTTTGGTCAAAGTATTTTTCATGTTTGATAGTATGGTGAAATTGGATTGATTACTAATATTGATATTTAGTTATGTATGGTCCTATAATAGAATAAAGATTTTAAAAATACAAAAATAAAAAATCAAGATTGATCCTAATATAATGATATCCAAAACACCAATATAAACAAAAAAAAAAAAAGAAAATCTAAACAAAAATCTAAAAACACTAATTCAAAATTAAAAATCATATTACAAATAAGATAGAATGATACATTTTTAAATAGAGAATTAAGTTTTTAATTGAAGGGGTAATCAAATCTCATAGTTGTGTTTAAAAAGTTGTCAACCAAACACTAACTATAATTTTGATTCTCATTCCTAATGTTTAAACCCATGAACCAAACACACCATGTGTTCTCTCTTATAACTTAAATTAGTTTGTTCCTTGTTAAGTTTACCCACACATGAGGTGGGTTCACACATGAGAATCAAATACTTAGTAATGATAATAGATTTTGGTAAAAATATTAGTAAGGTGGAATTGGAATAATTACCAATATTGTTGTTTCGTTATGTATGATCCTATAATGAGAATAAAGGTTTTAAACATACAAGAACAAAAAATCAAGACATCCAAAGAACCAATATGAACAAAATAAAATTAAAAAAAATCTAAAAGTACTAATCCAAACTTAAAAATCAAATTACCAATTATGAGAAAGAATAATGAAATGAAACCTTTATTTTATTAAAGGATGAGTTTTCTAATTAAAGGGGTAATCAAATCTCATAGTAATGTTCTAAAAACATGTCAACCAAACAATAACAATGACTTTGATTCTCATTCCTAATAGCTAAACCTATGAACGAAACACACCCTATAAACAGAAAAAAGCACATAAATATTTTTCAAGGAACTAGAATTCCTAAAAGTGGAGGAAAATAGAATTATGCTTTGTTTGGTTCATGAAAAAAAAAAAATCAAAGGAACTTGAATTCCTCAAATACCTAAAACCATGCCTCCTAAGAACCATGTTTGGCCAAATAATTCATATTACCAACAAAGGAGAATTGAAGCAAAAGAACCATATTCATTGCACAATTTCATTAGTTACCCATTTTCCCTTCCATATGTTCTGAGAGGGCTTCATGTATACAAATCTCATTTCATCAACTTTCTTTCAGACTCCTCTAAGCTTCATTCAAGCAAATTATATACTTACAAATTAAAGTATGTTAAATATGAATCTCCAATAGCCTGTAGACTGCAGTTCATGTTGCGGGGGCGCAAGGCATGACCAACTGCATATGTGAGTTTTCGGGTTGACGCTTCAATCTCAAAGCCTGCATATTTACACGCCATCACTTCATATCTCAAGTATTCTTTAAGTCAAAGATAGACACGTTAACTATATATAAAAGTTGCTGGTTCGGTAAGAACTAAGAAGATATGTTGTGCGTGGAAACCACAATTACCTTCTTGAAAGGTGAAACAACAGTCCTCCAGCAGTGAAACTTTGATGACCTAGAACTGCTGAATAGAATAGAGAGAGGCACAGGTTAACATCTAATGTGGACATGGGAATTTACGAGGAGGAAGGTACTAGCACTACTAGCAATAAACGACATCATCAATAATGCAAAAATCAGTGGCAAAAGTGTGCCCAGAGAAGCTCGTGTTATGATATGAAAAATGATCTATAGACAATTTCCTTATTGTTGGGCAAATGGGCGGAGGCCGGTGAAGGGCCAAGTCCAGCAATTGGTTACAGGTTCGAATACCAGCAAGAACAGTTTAGAGTGGCAGGTGTTGGGAGAGGGAATTATTGGGCAGAGGCCTGTAACGGGCCAAGTCCAGCAATTGGCGGCTAGGGAGGGGATTATTGGGTGGAGGCCGGTGAAGGGTCAAGTCCAGAAACCCTGCCTCTTGAAAATGTGGAGGCATAAAAGGAAATAAAGTTGCGCTTTCGCTACTAACTATAGTTGTTGGCGTGGTAAATGCTTGATCCTAACACTTATTATGACATGAAAAGTTTATAATGAAAAACAATAATCACACCAAGTACAAATCCAATACTAAAATAATATTGTGATAATTTTAGGACAGAAGAAAAAACTTACATCTCTATATTTCCTGAGCAGCAGTTAATTGGCCTGCTGCAAGTGATGTGAGGATCACTGGCACAGAAGTGTGTTTCAGAAGTTTTGTTAGGGATCGATAAAGCCCAATTGCCTGATTGCTGACCCAAGGGACAAATCGAACGAGATTCATTCGATGAGTATGATCTCTTTAGATGCTTCACACTTGGAAAGCAGCCATGATTTTTTTCTGGCTCCAATGCAAGAAAATCTTTGCACCCACGATTACTTCCCTTGTTAAAGCAATCGCCTTCTAAGCAGTGCTGCAATTGCATGCTGTCTGTCCAGTCCGCATTTACCATTCCAATGGTTAGAGCATTTCCGTCATTGTTTCTTATAGTTCTTACTGTTGCTTTCTGTTGAGTTTGAGAAACACACTCAGAAGAACATGCGTCATTCACTTTATCCATTTTAATAATTCTTTTAGAAGCAAAATCAGAGACCTCTGATGGATCACTTCCAGATTCAGAAATTTCTGATTTGTGGTTCTTCTTACGTGAACAACCGAACAGGCTAAAAGACAGCTTGTTCACTCTCGCATGCTTTCTTGGAAAAGCACCATTCATGAGATTGATTCTTATCTCTACATTGCAACAAAGTGTCTGCTGAAGTGCATTTGCTATCGACTTCCATGATTTCTCAGCCTTCGATACATAATCAGGGTGAGAAAACTTCAGTTCAGCAACCGCTAAACCTGAATGCAAGACAGAGGAGCATCAATAAAGCATTTTGTTAAATATCCAAAGCAGATGGGAAAGGGAAAAAGAACAAATATGTGTTTCTTAATGCCAATTCAACTCAGGCATACTATAAGTGCAAGGTCTCACACATAGCTGGGTTTGGGAAAGGAAGACATGCAGAACCTTTACATTCTAAGAAAGATTTGTTCTAGCACTCAAATTCATGACCTAACGGTCAACGGGTGAGCACTTGGTGATTTCACAAATTCCATTAAAAAGTAGTATCTCTAGGGTTTGAACCTAAGACCTCTCATTTGAGGGGCCACAGCTATGCCGCTCGACCACACTTCTTAATATCAATAGAAACACTAAAATGGGGGGTAACCCCATCTAAGATGGCTAAGGATACAAAATTACAAACTTGTAACCACAAGGTCACGAGTTCAAATCCCAGCCTTCTTGGTTTGAACCGGTCAGCTATGGGCAACCTAGGCTGGTTTACCTCCTTGTGGTCCTTTGCCGGTTAGGATCACAAGGCGGGATTTACCCAGTGCACACCCTCAAGTAGTGGTTGCGGATTTCCCTCGTCACCCCAAAAAATAGAAACACTAAAATGTCTTAGTTTTTACTTGAATGAAAGAGGACATAACCAATCCACAAGGATATCCTTATCAGCATCCTATTTAACAGTCACAAAATATAATTCACTGTAAAACTATACCGACAACTCTCAAGTATGTTGCACAAGCATGACATTATCAAGTTACAGTAACAATAAAAAGAAAACCAAAAAACTAAATGAGGCCATAGAACTATGAGGTTAGATTGGGAAAAGCACTTTGACGATGTGATACGATGAGAAGAATCGTTCAAATATCATGTGTCAAAGAACACGAGATATCAAACATGTTCAAAATTGGGTACAATAAAAGCCCACCTTGCTTAAGACAAATTGATGACAAAATTCCCCGTCTCTGCAAAAAGTTTTTTAATGAATGGGATTCACACTTTGCAATAGCTTTACTCCATATGGATGTCAAAGTTTCTTCATCATTCTGCATCCTCACTTGACAGGATTCACTGCTCTCACATGCACAATTTGCAACGTGCTTCAAACTCTCACCAGTTGAGGATGTGCTGCAAAAATTACCATCTAAATCTGACAAAATTGGATTAAGAAATCACTTTAATTAATTGGTTGAAGATAATGGTCTGCTTTGTTCTGTAAACAAAGCATAAAGAAGCATTCTATGTTTATTCAATCATATTCACCTTGTGGGTATTCTGTTCTACTGCATAACCTTGCTTCATTGGGATCCATTGAAGAACCCACGGAGCTTAGCTGCAGAAGAGCAGCAGTCAGCCAAGTGGTCTGACTCTTTGACATCCTCAATTGTTTCTCCGTTTCAGAAAGTATTTTCAGGGCATGACTTAGTTGCTGTGTGCTAGCTTCAGCTGTGGCGATCAGGGTGGAAAACCAAAGTGAAAAATGCAGTCTCATAAGAAAAAGAACAAAGCAAACAAAAAAGAGTAAAACTAACACTAGATCAAACAGCTTCCTTATTTAAACACACAGAATTTATTGTATCTTGAAACTATGGAATTTTCCTTAAATCTTTTTTTTTTTTTGGATAATTTTTGCAAACACGAAAGGAGGTCAGGTCTTATACTCTTATGTTTCCTCATGATTCGTATCAATTTCATTAATAAAACCAGGAAGGGCAGGCCAATCCCCCCTCCCCGCTGCGATATGGCACTTTTTTGGTTTAAAACAATACCTAAAATGGAACTACTTGTTGGCATTTTTTACCATTCAATTCCTTAAATATTTCTCCTGCTGTCTTCTTCCCTATAGGCTATAGCAAAAGGTTATACATAAAAGTCAAAAGTAAGAAATAAAATATAATATTTTCTTTTATTCAAACAATAGCACTTTTCTCCTACAAAGGAGTGAGCCAAATGATAGATCAAAGGGAATTAAGAAATGGATGACAAAAATGCCCCCAAGGATTATACTTGTTTCTTTTTCATCCAATTTTAACAGAGAATTTATAGAGAGAACCCAACATTGTCCAACACTGTCCATTTCGCAAGACAAGCAAAAAAGTGGAAGTACTAATATACTCAAGAGGCCATAATTGGAATTAGTCTAAAATAAGTTAATACCAAAGGAGAAACTATGTCCTATGAAGTAACAAAAAGTGGCTAATAGCTTCCTAATAGAGTTAATGCCACAATTAGTCGTCAGAGTATTGTGACATCACCATTATCAACCTTAAAATCGACCACTTCAAATCCTAAGAATTAAGTCCTCCACTACATTTTACTTCCAATTGGCATTAAGACCATGGATAGAATTGTCATTTTATACCCCACCCCCTTCTTTCACCCCTAACTTCGTCCCACTGAATGCCATTTCCAAAAAAACATTCTGTGATGTAAAGATAAATATCACTAAAAGCTTTTCACCTCTCGTACACGTGGAACATCAATTCATAGAATCATAGTATCAGAGTGCAACAGAATGAATAGTGATGAGAATTAGAGACATACAAAAGCGTCCACCAAGAACCCTCTTTCCAGCAAGAATATCCATTATGAGATTTGCCAACTGTGATATCAATTGCATGGGATCTATCCGCGATCTCATGAGCTCTCTGGCTCTTTTCACTGTATTACAAGTATCAGATGACAATGCCAGATGTAGTAACTCCACTAATTCATCATCAGAGACGGCTCCAATCTGCACCGGACAAAAGATGAAATCAGTTTAGTATTTTTGAATAACAATATCTGCAAAAATCAAAGAAAGTATAACACAAAAAATAAATAAATAATGAACACATACTAGCTCGTAAACTAATGGCATTGAAATTCTTTTACCAAGCAAACTGAGCTGCTCAAGCATCATCTCCCCATCACGAAGTGAACCATTTGATTTGCAAGCAATGAACTCTAAAGCATCCTGATCAAATTCACCTCCTTCTTCTGCACAGATTTTCCCCAAATGGTTTGCAATATCAATGTCTTTAATTTTAGGAAAATGGTATTTCTGTGACCGTGACACTGCAGTGCGGGGCAGTTTATCAAGATCCGGGGTAATCATTATGAAGATAACATGTCGAGATAGCTCATCAAGGCTACTCAAAATAGTTCCCCATGTTTCTTCTCGCAATAGTTGACACTCATCAAAAATAAAAGTCTTAAATCGGGAAGAGAGGGGAGGGATCCCTGCACTCTTCATAAGTGATCTAATCCTTTCCATTTTATTGATTTTCAAGCAATCTACTTCTATCACATCCTTATTCCTTCCAGAGAAGAAGAGAACACATTCTAGGCACAGGCCACATGGTTTTTCGGCATCTGAAGAAAGACAGTTTAATGCAGCCGCAAAGATTCTTGATGCCGATGTTTTTCCAGTACCACGTGGACCATGAAAAAGGTAGAAGGGATGTATTCGTCCGGTTGAGATTGTATTCAAAAGGGACCTTGCTACTACACTTTGCCCTACCAATTCACTGAATAATTTTGGTCTGAACTTTTGATACACATTTCTACTTTCTGAAATGGAAGTAACCCCATTGCTGTAAAGCTCCCAGCATCTTCTTTCTCCAGCAAAGAGAGTTTCACCTCCATCCCCAGAAAGAAGTGGCTGCTCTTCCACATCTGGAAGAAGATTGGATCCTCTAAGCCGTGGGGTCCCCAACCAGCAGGAGCTAATCCCACATCCATGGTTAACAGAGTCAACAATATCGAAATCTTCACTATCATACTGTGGCATCACATGACGGTACCCTTCCAAAGCACCATTTGCAGAAAACTGAGGACTGCCTAGCTGATTCATAACATTATCAACTGCTGGTCTAGATGATCTGTATTGATTTCTATATTTACTTTTCTTCTTTGGCGGATTTGCAACCCGCACTGACTCTTCATTCCTTTCGTTACATGAACCCACGCCTTCACCACAGTCATTTGAAGATGCTACGCAAGCCAATTCCAAACCTTGCTTTCTGACTACTCTACAATATCTTTCACTCGGAGATTTGTTTTTTTCTGCAACAACCTTGGTTGAGTGATCAAAGTTGGGTCGTTCAGCATGAATGATACCATTACTGCCTCCATTCTCAACCCATCCTGCAGTTTCATGTGATTCCAATTTTGAGTTGGGTTTCCTTACACCACAATCTGGGTCCTTAGCACCAGGATAATAAGCCTCATTCCTCGTGAATAAAGCATTGTCATTTTTCTCAAATCCTAAACTAATCCCATTACTTGAATTTGTTTCCCAATTCAAATTTTCAAGGAATGCAGAGAATTTCCCCATTGAATTAGTTGAGGGATCTCTAAGAGACTTAACTCTTCTAAGTGCAACCAGTGTTCTTGATATGGGAATATCAACAGAGTGCCGCCGCCCATCCATCACTTCAAGATATTGATACTTTTGAACCCCACAAACAATTTTCTTTACTGTACTCACCAAAGTATGCTATTTTTCAACCTGGAATTCACAAAAATAAATATAAAAAACTCATATTATACCACAATAAAAAACTTTCTTGTTGAGAAGAGACTAAAATGGATTCTGCAAACCAAGAAGAGAAACATTTAAAGAAAATGCAGAACACCCAACAACTCCAACAAAAAGAAAACAGGGCAAAAGACGGGCCATTAAATACAGGACCACCAGAAATTAGCACACCATAATTGAAAACCCAAACAGAACTATTAATCATTAGTTTTCACAAGAAAGATGTAAAAGCAACCCCAAAAAAAAAAAAAAAGCAAGCGGGGCCTAACCTCAATCTCTACACAGTACACAGCCAAAAAGCAAAGCATTATGTAAACGCAGCAGTACCTTTCATAAACAACAACACTCGAAAAGTTTCAAGCCCACTCTTCCCTATCCGCCTACAACAAAGTAAACACACAAAACCATTCAACAATAAAAACCAAAAAGAAATCAAACAATTCAACTTCACCACAATGGCACATTTCCACACACACTCACAGAGTTTTGCATACCCTTTGAAAATGCTGTCCTCTTTGGTGAATCCAAAACATATATTCGTTTAAAATAAATAGGGAGAATATTTGGGTATAAGAAAAAAAAAATATGAGTATAAATAAATGCATGTTTATCCAGAATAAAGAAATTATTTTTTGGAAAAACAAGTGAGAAACGACAAAATTGAAAAACGGACTTGAGGACAGACACATGGAAACACAGAAAACCTGTGAAGTGGAGTGGAGAAGAAGCGTAGGAAGCCTTGAAGTTCACGAGAAATTTTGAAATGGGAGCGAGGATTACGGAATACCCATTGAAGATCAGACCATAAAGACAATGGGTCTTCGATTTTCTTGGGATTTGAGGGGCGGTTTGGTTGAAGCTCAAGCTTTTACTGCCCTGAAGAAGGAAGCAAGGGCCATTGTAGCAAAGATCATTAATGCTTGGGGGAATAGGGGTGACACAAATGGCATCACCTTCTACCTTTTACTCACCATCTTTTTTTCATCCAAACAAATTACATAAATATTACTCCGTAATATGTTTAATACTCCCTCCCTCCTTCCAAAAATAAAAAATAAAAAATAAAAATACTCCCTCCTCCATCCAATTTATTTGTCTGATTCAATTAAGACTTGAAGCTATTTTTAATTAATTTTTTATAATATTAAATTAAGTATTAGTATATAAATTTATATATTTAAAAATTACATTAAAATACTATCAAAACACAATAAATTTAAATTTAAAAATAATTAAAAATTACTAAAGAAAAAATAAGCAATGAATAAAGAGTTGGTTTGACCAATAAATAGTAAACATGAGATAAGAGATATTACATTTTAGTTTTAATAGGTTTATTTTTTTCCATTTTTATTTTAATTTGTATGTATATAAATTATAATTATGGAAAATTTTTAAAATGTATTATTATTTTAACACTGTAATTCTATAAATGTATTATTATTTTTGTAAAAATAAAAAATTACTATGCAATTTTATTTAGGGTAATAAGCACGATATTCTCGATATTGTAAAATTTTGTATGCATATATATATATATATATATATATATATATATATATATATATATATATATATATATATATACTGATATACAAACCATTTTAAGAAAAAAGAAGTCATACGTTTTAACTCTACTTCAAACATATATAAGCATTTCCTTTTCATATCATAAATGAAATCCAAAAAAATTATAGGGTCCGTTTACTAACAGAAAACTGTTCTTTATTTTTTATTTTCTAATTTTTCTGTTTTCATTATCTGTTTTCTGTTTAGAAAATTTGTTTACTAACAAAAAACTGTTCTCTGTTTTCTAATTTTTCGGTTTTCACCTAAAATTTAGTTCAGATAATATTAATATTTTTTGAGCTAATAATTAAAATATTTTTTTTAAATGTATTCATTTTAATGACATGTATGTGAATATACAACTTTGACTTTGAATTCTAATATATGTGAGATTTCAATATCCGATATCTGGACCGAACTTGTATTATGAATAACATAATTAAAAATATTCGAACTAATAATCTATTGAGTTCAATCAAAATCTAAAACATTATATAGAGTTTAATTCTTAATTTTGATAATGTAAAAATAATGTATAACTTTAAAGTGTAAACAAATAAATTATGTTTAAATATAAGTAAAGTAAGTAGAAAAGATAAAAGATAGTGATAAGTAAAACAAGATGATAATGAATATAATCATAGTAATGTGGTTATAGTGACATATAACTAAATAGATGATAGATGATTCTGTTTTCCATTTCGAATAGTTTTTAAGTGTGTTCCAGTTTTACAGAAATTTTCAGAAATTATTTTCAGTTTTCAAAATAGAAAACTGTGTTAGTAAACATGTTTTCTGTTTTCAGAAAAAGTTGTTTACATCCAAGATTTGTAAAGGGGGAGTAATAAAAAACTAGTTTTCCTACTTCATTTTTTCCTAGTTTTTGGAACAATAAAAAACTATATATATATATATATATATATATTGAAAATCAATACCATAATTTCATTAAAACAAGTGTTCAATACAACTTGGAACAATAAAAAACTATAGGAATAAGGTTCAAATTGGTCACTGAACGTAACCTGAAAATGCAATTAGGCCACTGAACGAAAAAAAAAAGTGCAATTAGGCCATTGAACTCAAAAAATGTGCAATTAGGCCACTGAACTCTCCAAACGTATGCAATTTTACCGGATAGCAGGTTACCATCAATTTTAGCAAGTTACCTGCTTACGTGGCAGCTTAGTTGGCATTTTTAATAATTTTTAATAATTAATTTTAATAATAAATTTTATAAAAAATTGGAAAAAATTAAATAAAAAATAAAACAAAGTCGTTTTTATTTTTTTAAAAAAAAATTAATAAAAATATATTATTAAAATTTATTAAAAATTAATTAAAATTTATTAAAAATGCCAACTCAGCTGCCACGTAAGCAGATAACCTGCTAAAATTGAGGGTAACCTGCTATCAGGTGAAATTGCACATTTTTAGAGTGTTCAGTGGCCTAATTGCATTTTTTTTTTTCGTTCAGTGGCATAATTGCACTTTCAGGTTACGTTCAGTGACCAATTTGAACCTTATTCCAAAACTATATATAAGGTTGGTTTTTAACAAATGTAGAGAGTTAGAGCCAATAGTATTCAAAAAAAAAAAAAAAAAAATGTAGAGAGTAGTTTTTACTTGGTTTTTTTCTTCTGCAATTTATGTTTTTTTTGTGAGGCCCGCCATGTGAGAGAAAATGGAGAACAAAGTCTGAATGGGATCTTTGGTTGGATGTAGTTGCAATTCAATTACAACATAATTCTTTGGCCATCCGAATTGCAGTATTTGGTTGGAGAGAATTGCAATTCTACCGAATTGTAATTCATATCCTCCCTCACATGAATTGCAATTCAATGGGGAAATGAAATAGAAAAATACTTCTTTACACTCTTATTATTAGTATTCTTCCAAAGGTTGAACTCCAACCCTAAGAGCCCCCCACCCTAATATTATTGTTACACAAGGACGTTTTAATCTTTATACAAGTTCTTCCATTCTCATTATTAGTTTGGATTAGATAGTAAGACCATTATTTTCTTATAAGTATGAAAGGTTAGCAGTTTGAATCCTACGGTTGTCTTTTTTTTTTTTTTTTTTTTTTTTTTTTTTTTTTTCATTTTGTAATATTAATAGTGAGATGAATGAAATTTTATTTTTAATATTTTTTTAATATTAATAGTGAGAATTCTAATTGGAATTTTTATTTGTAAACATTGTGGGGCCGTTACTAACTAGAAATTTCTGGAAATTTTCGGAAATTGGAAAATAAAAAACAGAAAATATGTTTACTAATACAGTTTTCCATTTTGAAAACTGAAAATAATTTCTGAAAATTTCTGAAAAATTGAAACACACTTAAAAACTGTTTTCAAAATGGAAAACAGAATCATCTATCATCTATTTAGTTATGTCACTATAATCACATTACTATAATTACAATCATTATCATCTTATTTTACTTATCACTATCTTTTATCTTTTCTACTTACTTTACTTATTTAAACATAATTTATTTTTACACTTTACAGAGTGTTTGGTTGGAGGGATTTTAAATTATCTTCCCACTTAATTCCCACCTAATTCCAAAGGCCATTAAATTTTGTAGTGATGAGTCAAAATTACCCCTTCGTTTTTTAACCTAAAATTAATGTCTAACAACAATAATGGACATTTTTGACTTTATACTACTTATTCCCTTTCAATTCCCATGTATACCAAACATTGGAATTGAAATTCCCAGTAATTCTATTCATGTCAACCAAACACTGACAGGGCGTTTGGTTGGAGGGATTTTAAATTCCCTTCCCACTTAATTCCC
Source organism: Ipomoea nil (assembly GCF_001879475.1). NCBI lineage: Eukaryota > Viridiplantae > Streptophyta > Magnoliopsida > Solanales > Convolvulaceae > Ipomoea > Ipomoea nil. The sequence goes on along the minus strand of NW_017619207.1, from coordinate 1,136,450 downwards.
ACATAACTCCAAAGACCATTAAATTCCGTAGTTTGGTTGGAGGGAATTGCAATTCCATGGAATTGAAATTCCCCCATTTTCACGGAATTAAAATCCCAAGGCCCCCCCCCCCCCCCCCCCTAGTATTTTAATTCCTGAGATTTTAGGAAGAAAAAAAATACTGATGAGACAAAATTACCCTTCTCTTTTTTAACCTAAAATGAATGTCTGATATTTCCTTTTAACAACAACAATGGGCATTTTGGACTTTATACTACTTATTCCCTTTCAATTCTCATGTATACCAAACATTGGAATTGAAATTCCCAGTAATTCTATTCCTGTCAACCAAACACTGGAATTTAAATTCCCACTTTATTCCTAGTAATTCAACTCCCATAGAATTACAATTCCTTTCCCACATAATTCCCCCCGTCCACCCAAACGCCCTGTGAAATTTAAATTCCCACTTTATTCCAAGTAATTCAACTCCCATGGAATTACAATTCCTTTCCCACATAATTCCTCCCTCCAACCAAACGTCCTATTAAAGCTAGACATTATTTACATTATTAAAATTAAGAATTAAACTCTATATAATGTTTTAGATTTTGATTGAACTCAATAGATTATTAGTTTGAATATTTTTAATTATGTTACATCATAATACAAGTTCGGTCCAAATATCGGATATTGAAATCTCACATATATTAGAATTCAAAGTAAAAGTTATATATTCATATACATGTCATTCAAATGAATATATCCAAAAATATATAATTTAAATATTAGCTCAAAAAATATTAATATTATCTAAATTAAATTTTAAGTGAAAACTGTAAAATTAGAAAAGAAAAAACAGAGAACAGTTTTCAGTTAATAAACAAGTTTTCTAAACAAAAAACAGAGAATGGAAAATAGAGAATGAAAACTGAAAAATTAGAAAACAGAGAACAGTTTTCTGTTGGTAAACGGACCCTGTGTTTCTTTTTTTTTTTTTTTTCTTAATATTAATAGTGAGATGAGTGATTTATAATGTGTTTTCCATTCAAACTATTTTATTTAATTAATTATATTTTATATTTTGTTTTAAATATTTTTTATCTTGATGTATTTTGATTTTTCATCTCTACTCAACAATATTTATGACTCGGTCTCTGAGTGTTTCATTTTTTTTCAAAATATCTGGTTAGTTTTAATATTTCGCCCCCACGGGAAAAGATTTCTGGATCTGCCCTTGCACATTCCCAATAATTATATTCCTCCCTACCAAACAATGTAATTTGAATTCTAACTTTATTCTCACCTTATTCTTTTTCTCCCTTTTTCTTGCCCTCATCTCTTTCTTAATGACACTTAAAAAATCATATAAAATGCATGAGTGCATGACTGATGAGGATGCACTAAAAGTTGTGAGTACAAATAGTATTTTCCATATGAAAATTGATGAAAGTATTTATTTTTATTTTTTTTTTTGTGTGAAAGGAAGTCATAACATTAATTCAAGTCCGTAGACAAAGTATTACAAAGAAAAGGTGGCGGCCAGATGAAAGTATTTACTAAGACTTGAGAATAATAAGAAGTCACCTTCAACTCAGTTAAAATTTCTCCCAGTGATATATATTCATTCATTCCATCTCTAGAGAATGGAGAAGAGGTGAGGTGTACTGGGGGCTGGGATGTCAGATGTTTCCCTATGCTCAGTATCAAGTACTGTAACAGAGAGAGCGGAAGGGGGTAAAACCGGGATTTCACACCTGACAGTTTCTGTTAGTCTGGGCAGTGGGTGGCTAAAAGCTGGGGGCACTGTTTGGGTTTCGCATTACATCATTTGTTTAATAGGTAGACCACTTTTTTCAGAAATATTCAATGCAAAATTAAAAAAAAAAAAAAAAAAAAAAGTGGCTCAAAGCATGTAAAGCCTTGTTTGGTGATGAATGGAATATATTGGAAACAGACGATATAATTTCTTGTTTTTTAATATAGTTTTTTAAATTTTTACTATGTCATACGTAATAATATCATTAAAATAGACATAAAAAAGTTATATATTTTTACATTTATTTATTTTTAATCTTTTTTATTTATTTTTATATGTTCAATTGAGTTACCATGATTTACATCCTCTTAGGTGCTCTGTCGGGTCGGGGTGTGGGGGCCTTTAGGATTGTGGTTTAACCTTTGGAAAGAATTAATCTCTTTCAATACATGTTAGACATCATATCATCCTTAGAGCAAACTAAATAGTGAGAATTTTTTTCGAGGTTTTTTCAGGTCAAGTATGAAGGAGAAAATAGAGGGAAAATTAGTGTTGAAGAAAAAAAACTAAGTTTACGGCACCCAGTGTGCGCCCATCACACAATGCACACCAGACTATTTTGTTTTTTGTTTTTGTTTTTTTAGTGGACCTCAAAAAAAAAAATCATACATTGTAGAGCTCCTTAACTTTCTCTTATCTACTTTCTAATGGTAATTCTTTGAGAATTTTTGTGTTTAAATGTTTAATTAAGAAAAAGAGATCAGAGGGTGGCATGAAAGAAGAAAAAAGAAAAACTAGTTATTGTGGAGTAAGTAATTTTTTGGAAAAGAAAACAAAAATATGTAGACATGTAGTGCACAAAAGCATGCAGGCTACTCAGCAGAAGCATGCTCTTTACATACTCGTTGACCAACAACTATTCTAATTCTTCTTTCTTTTTCTATATTATTTTTAAACTTTTTTTTTTAAAAAAAAGGTGATTTAGGGTCTACAAAAAATTTATTAAAGGTCCAACTATTAGACATGCGTTTAGCATTAGGCTTGGTCAGAGTTTCATCCAAATCTAATCTCAATGGGAATAGCAATAGTGCAAGAGCATCTACAATAGGAGGTTCTTCAATTATTTTTGCAAGTATTCAAATATATATGGAGGTAATGGAGGAGAAAAAAAATTTTGAATCTTTGCATGAGATGCAGATTTTTATTTGATTAATGAGTCCTACCAAAAAAACAAATAAGTTCTTTGGTGCGGGTGAGGCACGCAAGAAGCACCCAATCAGACATGTTAACCATTCCTTTTTTATTGTTATTTATTTTATTGAAAACTTTTTATTTTTTTATTTTATTTTTTTCCTCTCTCCTCTTTCTTACTTGGCTCCTAAGAACTTGTCCAAAAATTAAACTATTGAGGATGCTAGTATTACTTTTGCATATAAAAAGCGTGGGAAAAATGTTACTCCGTATATACTTTTACATTTATTTTTTTAATATTTCTTTAATTAGTCTACTTCAGAGTTTTCAATACATGTTTAGCCTTGTCCTTAGAAGAAGCTCAATAGTGAGATTTTTGTGCAGGTTTTTTTTTCAGGCCAAGTAGGAAGGAGAAAATGAAAGAGAAAAAAAAAAATTAGTGTCAAGAAAAAAACTAGCTAAGTTTACGCACATAGCATGCACGTGGAGTGCACGCGCCTGGCTGGCACATCTAGTGCACATAACGCGCACCAAAATGCTTCGTTTTTTGTTTTTATTTTTTAGTGAACCCCACAAAAACCATGCATTGGAGGAGCTTCTAACATTTCTCTCTATTCTACTCACTTTCCTCTACCTATGGGGGAGCTGAGCTACAGTGGCGGCAGTGGAAGCAGCTGCCCCCTTTCCCCATCCCACCCTCATATATAGCCCTAGCAATTATATGTAGTACATGTTTAGGTATAAATATAAAATACAGATAAAAGCAAAGGAAAGAAGAGTTCGTCAAGTTAGTAAGGGATGTGTGCGAAAGGTTTCAAATTTGTCCTTAACATGATTTAGTATGTTAGTGTGGTGCTTGCTACTTTTACTTACATTTATTATGTATTTTATTTTTCACCTATATCAAACAATGATAATTTTTTTCACCATATCTAGCAATTATCAATTTTTTTTAAAAAATATATTAATAATTAGATGTGTGATGTATAATGTTTTTTTATATACGAATCATTTTATCAAAGTAATTATGTTTCATATTGTGAGCATATATCCATTAATGTGTATCCAACTATAAGTTTAGACTTTTAGTTGAGATGGAGCACATGCTTCAATTTGGTATCAGAGCCAGACCAAAGGACATGGGTTCGAATCTCAACGCCACTCATAAGCGACTACGGTTTACCGGTCCACGTGTTGGTTCCACCGTACACGCGCGTGTGAGCATATATCCATTAATGTGTATCCAACTATAAGCCTAGGCTTTTAGTTGAGATGGAGCACATGCTTCAATTCATATTTTGTTATAATTAATTTTATAAAATTTTGATGTATTTTATTTTTTGTCCATATCCAACAATATTTATAACTATGCTTCCTGTGTGTGTGTTTATGTGTTTAAACCATCTCTTTTGTTTTAATATTTGTCCCAACTGGAATTTTTTTTTTTTTTTTTGGCTCCGCCCCCCCCCCCCCCCTCTACCCCAACTTTGACCACACAAAAAACTTAAAAAAAATCACAAATGAGGATGTTCTTAGAGCATGATCGATGATAATTCTTTGACACTTCTGGTCCCGTTTACTAACAAAAAGTATTCTCTATAGGTTTGAGTTCAAATGAGGACCGCTATATTATAGAAGACTGTGAGGACTAATATGACGTATGCCATTACTCTGTATGTCGTGTGCATGGTCTAATGTAGTCGTGTGTCATAGTTTGGATGTTGTGTGCAGATGTTATTAATTAATAGAGTCTGAGTTCGAAACCTGATGTTTACATGTGTGCTTGTGTGCCATTGTGTATTAAGTCGTGTGCCTGATACTACTTTGTTGTGTGCCCAAAATTGGTCCGCATAGTCCTCTATATATTTCAGTCCTCATGTGAACTCAACCCTCTCTCTCTCTCTCTCTCTCTCTCTCTATATATATATATATATATATATATATATATATATATATATATATATATATAATTTTTACTTTAAAGTCTAATATATGTTAAATTTTAATATTCAATATCCGGACCAAACATGTATTACGATATAACATGATTAAAAATATCCGAACCAATAATCGATCTATTGAGTCCAATCAAAATCTAAAACTTGGTGTAGAGTTCAAGTTTTGATTTTGATAATGTGAATAATATGTAACTTTAACCGTAAACAAATAAGTTATATTTATATAAATAATGCGAAAAAAAATATAGAAGATAGGAATAAAGGTCAAATAGGCCACTCAACTGCACATCAAACTACAATTAGGCCATCGAACTAAAAAACAATGCAATTAGGTCCCTGAACAATACAAAATCATACAATTAGGTTCAAAATGACCTGTTTACCTGAAAGAGCAGGTTACCAATTTTTAAAATAATTTAAAATAAAATAATTAATTAAAAAAAAAACTAATCTACCAAAAATTTGTCTCCATGGCCGCGAACCTCCGACGGTGGATTAAGGTCATCTCTATGGCATTAAACTTTAAGAATTATAAACCAGCCAACAATATAACATTACCAAACAATAATAGCAACAAATTCTGAAAACAAAAGCCAACAAAAATACAAACGGACCTGTAAGCTATTGCCAATCATGCGGTTAATGGCATATTGGGCCGCCACCAACTCCGACGACCTTAGTCTTGGCGGAGTCCATGGGGATGAAAGAGCAGCGAACGGAGAAACAACGGTGCTGGAAAAGGCTCTTTCTTGGAGACGAAGGGAGGAGGCCATGGACTTTCGGTCCATGGCCGGAGACCTCCGCCATGGAGACCAACCCCCGGGGGTGGATTAGGGGTCTTTTTTAATTTTAATTTTTTTTTTAACTTTAATTAATTATTTTATTTTAAAAATTATTTTAAAAATCGGTAACCTGCTCTTTCAGGTAAACAGGTCATTTTGAACCTAATTGTATGATTTTGTATTGTTCAGGAACCTAATTGCATTATTTTTGAGTTCGATGGCCTAATTGTAGTTTGGTGTGTAGTTGAGTGGCCTATTTGATCCTTATTCCTAGAAGATATGATAAGTAAAAGAAATGATAATGAATGTAATCATACTAATAAATAAATAAATGTGTAAGTATATAATTGTGAGAATGTGATTACAGTGATATATAACGAAATAGATGATTATGGATGATTATGTTTTTTCATTTAGAAAACATTTTTTAAAAGTTTTCTAGTTTTTAAAATGACAAACTATGCTAGTAAAAAAATTGTAAAAAAAAATCGAATTATTATTTTTTTTTTTTGAAAGGAAAAAATCCAACTATTAAACATTCCCTTTGCATTAGGGATGACCAGAGTGCATAAAGTATTACTTTTGCATAGAAAGGGTGGAAAAAAAAAAAGAATAGCTAGAGGAAAAATGAAAAGAAAAAATAAATCACCAAAAAAATACCTTTTATTTCAACAACAAAAAAAATACTTTTTATATATACTTCATTGTACATTAGAGTATTTTAGTTCCCCACATTATAGAAGAGTAATCAATGCCCCGAATTTGGACCCATATGCATTCTTTGGATGTGTTAAGGGGCAGTTGACATCATAAGTATATATATGGTACATCAATGCTGATGTGACATAGTATATAACATAGCAATAATAATGCAAAAATAATACGTAATGACATAATTATATGGAGTAATATTATTATTTTAATAAATAAAATTTCAGAATATATTACTAAAAAAATGAATATAATTTTTTTCAAGAATAATACTATTTTCTCTTTTTGATTTTCTCTTCTTAATATTCACATCTTAACTTGACAATAAAATTCATTTTATTCATTGGATACCACGAATCGGTCAATCCTATCCAACATTAAAAATAGAATATAGTCAATATACGCATTAATTAAATATAAAAAGAACCAATCAATTATTGTTACGTAAGTAAAAAATTAGAAGTAAAATCGAAAGAAAAATATAGGTTTTATTTCAAAATTCTACTGAGCTTTAAAAGAGTAATGCTACTCACCCCTTCAAAATTTTCCTCTCCTAATTCCCTCATGACATGGCATATTTTGACTTTCACTTTAGATAAATTTGGTTTTTAAGATTTCAATTTGGATTTTGAGAACTATAGATGAAGATTATGTGTGCAAATTACTTTTTAGTTTTGGAGATAATTAACAATTATAAGATGAAATTGTAGAGAAAAAATTAAATTTGACACAATCACTAAAGTTCATCTGAAAATGTGATCAAATTAATATTAGTTACAGAACTAAATATGAAAGTGTTATCATGGACAAGGATTAAATCATGTATTAAAATTTTATGCTTATATAGTAAGGTGACACTATATTATTTACTATTGGGTGACTCTATTATGAGATCGTCTTGTATTCGTGAAACGTGTTGAGTCGAGATGAAAATGTAACATTTATACTGAAAAATGTAATACTAATCAGTGATAAATTGATTATTACTTATGAGGAAATGCGTGAGACTTTTTGAGAAAAATTTAATACTTTTCAATTAAAATGTACTCCGTAATATTTAAGGGTTGTAAAGTTATTTACGAAGAAAACTGTAATACTTATAAAGAATACGACTGATCCACAAATGAGGATTCATGAGATGGTCTTATAGGAGTTTTTGCATTTTGCTTTCTTTTTTATTTTATTTTTTATTCTATTTTATTTTTTTTTACCATGGAGCATGATCATGCCAAATATATAGGTGAAAAAAAAGGACATCAAATAAGATTATGAATGAACGTTGCAACATGTGGTGTGAAATGAAATGGCATGTGAATAATGGTAAATAAAGGTCTGTCATTGGGGACCAGTAATTATGGCACGAATCATGAAATGTGTAACATATCTATACAATAAATTCAAGAAATAGTAAAGTTACAAGTAAATTAAATGATTTGACGAGAATATAAATAAACAACCAACAATAATTAAAGGGGTTAATACTATTAGGACTATATTATTCGTATTAGGCTAGAACTCTATTTCGTGTCTTTATATTTGTATCTCCAGACTTTAGTATTCAATACAATACAATCTATATTCTCATCTGGTATCAGTTTCCAGGTTTTCTCTCATGGAGAATCTCGGTGCTAATGACGACGGATCTGTTCGTTCTTCTGAACGGACCGTTACCGAGACTTCTCCTGTGCCTATCGGGAATAGCCTCTCATCGGCTCATCACTTTGTTTCGCTCAAGCTCACTGCCCAGAATTATTTGTTTTGGAGGACGTAGATGCTGTCGTTCCTGGAGGGCCAAGACCTTCTTGGCTTTGTGGACGGCACTTTTCCGTATCCAACTTCGTCGCCGACGGACAGTGCGCCGGTAGCAACGGCGGCGGCCGATCTCTCGGCCCGACAACTGGCGTGGCGGCGGCAGCACAAAACAATCCTATCGCTTATGATTTCGTCTCTCTCGGAGGAGACGTTGCGTTTTGCGGTTGGCTGAACGACTTCTCGACAGCTTTGGCTAACCATTGAACAAACCCTGGCATCTTCTACTCAGTCTCGGGCGTTGCGGTTGTTCGGTGAGTTACAAAGCTTGCATCAGGGGGACGCTTCTATATCGGACTATATTGGCCGTGCTTAGATGATGACAGGGGCGGAGCCACCTGATAGTAAGAGGGGGCCTTGGCCCCCCCCCCCCCCCCCCCCCCCCATTTTCATTTTTTTTTGTTAGTTTGTACTTAGAACTAAGTAGTACAATTGCTATAAGCAAAAAGACAAAGCAAGTGTCATTTTCATGTGGCCCACCAAACATTTTCCCACCTAAAACAATTCTTCTTGAGTAAGCAAACCAAAATTTACAAATCAAAACTTCAATCACAGTACACAGACGCACGGCGGCAGATTCTTCAAACAACAAATTCTCTTCAAATTTTTACTTGCAAGTATATGGGTAATTTTCTATTTCCTTTTTATTCTTTAAATTTTTGAATTTGTTTTATGAATTAATCTTTATTGAAAATGGATTCATCATCCTCACAAGTTACAGCAACCGTGATAAACTCGGGGTAAATGGCAAAATAGTTAAATCCTCTCTTTCGTTTCTTTAGTTGACGACTCACGACGGCAACCACGGTGAACTCGGGCTATCGATTACGAGTGTCGACATTCTCCACTTCTCATTTGGTTAGTGTATTTTTATACTTTTAAAAGTTAAATAGGATTTGCTAGAATTTGAATACTAGTGCACAAATCATAATGAAATAGCTAAATGGGCATTTGAGGAGTTTGAAATTAGGTCATTTTGTTACCAAAATCTTTAAATATCTATTACTTTAATATTTCTCTATTTTTTTTCATTTGGTTTTAGTTAATTTAATTGATTTGTCAAAAAAATTAACAGTGCGAACATGAGAAGATTAAGTTGAAATGAAAAAGACACCAAGAATTGATCTTTTCTTTAAAAGAAAGAATTCTGAAGATTCAACATCTCAAGTAAATTCATTTTCAAGTATTGAACCATTGAATTCGCAAAGTCGTCCTGAAAAAGCTCAAAGAGTTGAAATCAATGAGAAGTTTGATATTCAAGCATTAGAACGTGATCCGGGATTGCGACTACCAATATGGAAGTGTCCAATTGAGAAGCGTGATGAAGTTAGGAGATCTTATATCAAGGTCGGCCCATATCAATGTTTGCTTTCAAAGTATCCAAAATCGGGAGAAAATCATCCTCGTAGTTTTCAAGCATCTTAGTTTAAGTTATTCCCTTCTTGGTTAGAATATTCTCCTAGTAAAGATGCAGCATTTTGTCTACCATGTTATTTGTTTCATACTCAAGATGGGCCTTCCGGATTGGATGCTTTTACTATCAATGGGTTTAGATCATGGAAGAAAGTTAGAGATGGAAAAAATTGCTCATTTTTAGCACATATTGGGAAAGATCTCATCTCCCCTCACCGAAATGCCGAGAAAGCTTGTGCGGATCTCATGAACCAACAATCACACATTGCACAACATATTGAGAAATTAACTTCTCAAGAAATAGCAGAGAATAGACTTCGCTTGAGAACTTCAATTGAGGCAACGAGATGGCTTGCATTTCAAGGATGTTCTTTTAGAGGTCATGATGAGTCAATAACATCAATGAACCGTGGAAACTTTTTAGAGCTATTGAGTTTCATTGCCTCTTTTAATGATGAAATAACAAAAGTTCTTGATAAGGCCCCACGAAATGCATCATATACATCACCAACAATACAAAAGCAAATTTTGCAAGTGTTGGCAACTAAAGTAAAAAGTGCTATCCGAGAAGAAATTGGTGATGCAAAATTTTGTATCATTGTTGATGAAGCTCGAGATGAATCAAAGAAGGAACAAATGTCAATTGTCTTGAGATTTGTTAATAAAGATGGCTTTATACAAGAACGTTTCTTTGGAGTTGTTCATGTTAAGGGCACTATTGCATCAACATTGAAAGAATCTATTTTTTCTATATTATCTCGTCATAATCTTGATGTTCAGAATATTCGGGGACAAGGTTATGATGGTGCAAGTAACATGCGTGGAGAATGGAATGGATTGAAAGCTTTAATCTTGGATGAATGTCCTTATGCTTATTATGTTCATTGTTTTGCACATCGATTGCAATTGGCATTAGTAGCTTCATCAAAGGAAGTCATCCCAGTCCATCAATTTTTTACCAAGTTGAACTCTATTATTAATGTTGTTGGGGCATCATGTAAGCGCAATGACCAGTTGAAAGTTGCTCATGCCTCAAATATTGCTCATTTGCTTAGTATTGATGAGCTTGAAAGTGGGAGAGGTCTTAATCAAATTGGTTCTTTACAAAGGCCGGGTGATACTCGTTGGAGTTCTCATTTGAAGTCTATTTCAAGTTTGATGAGAATGTATAGTGCAACATGTGAAGTTTTACTTAATATTGTTGAAGATGGAACTACACATGCTCACCGTGGAGATGCCGATGCAGCTTATGAGGTACTCACTTCTTTTGAGTTTGTATTCATTATGCATCTCATGAGAAAAATTTTGGAGATTTCAAATATGCTTTGCCAAGCTTTACAACTCCAATCTCAAGAAATATTGAATGCAATGCATCTTGTGTCAACTACTAAATTGCTTATTCAAAATTTAAGAGATAGTGGATGGGATGAATTAGTTGCAAGTGTGAAGTCTTTTTGTGAAACTGTCAACATAACTGTGCCGGATTTTGATGCTCAATATATTGCAAGAAGGGGAAGGGCTAGGCATCAACAAGATGAATTAACAATTGAGCATCATTACAAATTTGATATTTTTAATGCCGTGATTGATTCTCAGTTGCAAGAGTTGAACAATAGGTTTGATGATAAAGCAATGGAGTTAATTATTCTGAGTTCATCGTTAGATCCAAAAGAGACGCGTATATCATTCAGAATTGATGACATTTGCAAGTTGGTGGAGAAGTTTTACCCTCAAGACTTTGAAGATTATGAGATTTTACAACTGAGAACACAACTTGAACATTTTGAACATGTGCAACAACTTCCTGATTTCATAACACTAGAAAGTGTTTCTGATCTATGCCAATGGTTGGTGAAAACTAGAAAATCGAACATCTATTCTCTTGTGTTCAGAGTAGTAACTCTCATTCTCACACTTCCAGTATCTACAGCTACTACAGAACGATCTTTTTCTGCCATGAATATAGTAAAGACTACACTCCGTATCAAGATGGAAGATGACTTTCTTAATGATTGTTTGTTAGTATATATTGAAAAACAAATTGCAAAACAATTTAGTATAGATTCAATTATAGATGATTTTCGTGACATGCAAGAGAGACGTTCTAAATTTTAGTAGATTTGTAATATAATGATGTATTTTAGAATATGTGAAATGAATATTAATGTATTTTATTATTATCTCTCAAATTTTGATCGGCCCCCCGCACCAACAAATCCTGGCTCTGCCCCTGGATGATGATCGAGGACTTGGCTCTTGCCGGGCGAGAGATTACGTTAGACGATCAAAACTTATATGTCTTTCGTGGTCTGATTGCGGTAATTTGGGCAAACAAATAATACCCGGAGTATTCGGGTTATCGAACCACAGGGAAGTGGGGTACTAAGCACTAGCTACTTGGTTACTCATATGGAACTAATCTGAACGAAACTTGAAGATTGGATAATTGTAGAAAATAAAAGACAGAAAATAAACTAATTAACAAGGTGTTGTAAGCAATAGAGCAAAGCATGATTCTTGAGATCACAATGTTTAATCACCTAGTGCCAATTAAAGTTGTAATATTTAGTTCAGAATTAAGACTTGTGTGAGAATGTAAGGTGGAATCGAACTACTCTCGTAATCTCTATCCCTAGCGAATTTCCACTCTCGTGGCTTAAACACTCAATTAGAACGAAGAATAGCATTCATTTATTCTCAATTACTACCACCTCTCGATGCGCAACAATCTAGAATAAATTCCCCAACCAATTTGCCCTTTCTCAAGGTGTAACAGTCAAGTGCAATCGTGTGTGCCCTAATTTATGCCTAACTCTCGTTATGACATGAACTTGGCTATGAAGCAAGTAATTTAGGCCTTTAATTACTAGCAACAACAGATTAAAACAAGATTGCAACACAAATCATAAAACCAAACATAAATATATTAAGGAATTAAAGAACTAGGCACATAGGCTCATAAACAAATTCACCCAAAAATCCCTAAGGGTTTTAGCCACTCATGGCCATAATAACAATGAATACAATCTTGAAAGATAAATAAACAACAATAGGAATAAGAGAAAGAGTGAAATAATTCTCCCGAATCTTCCTAGCCAATTCTCTACTCCAAAGCTAATTGTCTATCTTGAAGTTGGTCCTCTTGGTTTTTTGCTCCTTCTTGCCTTCTAAAACCAAAATCTGGGAAAAAGAAGAACCCTAGGGTTGATGGAAGACGATCCTTTTATAGTGGGAACCCAATGGAATTATTTTAGGAAGGTTCCAAAATTCAGCAGTACGCATTCTCGATGCGTCGAGAATAAGCTCGACGCGTTGAGCCTCTGATCTGGGCGTCTTCTTTTGCTACTGGAAATTCTCGACGCGTCGAGCAGCGGGCTCGACGCGTCGAGTCTGTGATGCCTCGACTTCTCCTCTTTTTGATCAATTCGTGCTTAAAAATCTCCCTTTGCTTTTGCACTTAGCATGTAATGGTTAAAAAACACTACCAAACACCGTAAAACATTCAAAACAAGTGTAAAACCATATCCTAATGAGAAAGCAAGAAAAACATGTATTAAATAGGCAAAATTAAAGAACTTAGTTATTGAGATTGTTAGTGTTTTTATGTTAAAAAAACCCCATATTATAATTGACAATATTATTATGGCATACTAAGATAGGTTTAGAGTTTATCCGGTTGGTTCTACAGATATCTGATCAATCAGAAGCAACAACAGAAGAACTGACACTGAAGATCTGACTTAGGGAAGCTGTTTCCTTAAGAGGCTCATGCGGTATTATCAGCCCAGTATGGAAAGACGATCAGCGTATCTTCAAAGAAGGTAATGGACCTAATCTGCTAAGATTACATTCCTCTTTTATAGTCTTACCTTCTACAATCAAAGATATCTATGGAGAGTGTTTATTGAAGGATCTATAAGTACCAGTTCTTGAAGGGAACTAGGGTTACGCCGAATAAGAAGAAGAAACACTCCATATCAGCTTTATGAGACTAGATCCTTGATTGTCATGCACCTTCTCAATACAACATGTTCACGGTGATTAAAATGATGAACTTGAGAAGAGTTACTGCTGCTTAAACGAAAGGACACTAAGATCACACTGTTGTGGGAACAACCTTATAGAGCGTCACTGAAGTGGACTGCATCAGAGTGGGCTCTCCAAGTGAAGGGATTTCATTGGAATTCTGTATGCATGGCTCTCCATCTTCAACAATCCACTAAACCTGTGTAGACTGGGTTTGTACCTTGTGTGGGGCACTTGGGTAAGATTATTGTATATCTACCTTTGTACATTGGATTATGATTTAGTGGATTGGACGCCTATGTGATCGTCCCCCAGACGTAGATACACACCGTATCGAACTGGGTAAACATTGTGAGTGTTCGTTCTGTGTGTTTGTTTTTATTTCTCTGATGTTCTCTTCATGATCTATCATTACTGAGTAGGCGCTTAACTGAATCAATCAGTATTCTAAGTCAGCCAACTATTTCTGATATTTTACGTAAAATGAGGAAATGCAAAATTACAGAGATGATTCAAAATAACAACAAAGCAAGCACAAATGTGATAACATCACCCCCTCACACTTAAAACTTTGCTTGTCCTCAAGCAAAACAACTAAGCAAAACCATATGTCAAAACACTAAAAATCACTCCCACTTTCTCGTGCACAACTTAGCATACCACAAACCAACTTACTGCAAAACACATGCTTCCAGAATCATCTTTGCTTGGCACACAAGGTCCGTTCCCAAGCCAATACACAAGCACCCAGATTATTAGTAATGAGCAGTCTAGTGTGCACATGTACTCAGTTAGGTTTATGCAGAACACGACACTAGAAAAACATCCTAGGCTTGCCCTTCCTACTCCTCTTGTTAGAACTAAAATTGCATGCAAAGATCAAGTAGGTCTTTATTAAGCTTATAATGGGACTAAGGGTCATGGCTTATAACAAAAGGGGTATGGAATAATAACAAAAGAGAGAGAATGACACAATTATCTATAGCTTTAAATCTTAGAAGAGATAAACCAATGGTGAATAAGGGAGCAAAAAGCAACCCATCAATACAACTCTGAAGGATATGGGATCTATTATAAAAATTTCTTTAATCAAAATTTGATTTGGGTTTCTTTTGAATATAGAAAGACATACTTTTTTTTTTTTTTTTTTTTGGACTTTTCTCTCTCTCTTTTTTTTTTTTTTTTTTTTTTTTTTTTTTTTTTTTTTTTTTTTTTTTTTTTGCATAACATGAAATCAATACTGCAAACTGAATAAGAGATGAACGGGTTTATACAAACAAGTAATAACCCCAAACTTCAACTTTTGTGGAACAAATTTGCTTTTAAGGTAAACTCCAAAGAGATCTCTTCTATAAGATCTTTAAAGACAAAAGCTACATTCTCTCTAGGGTGGAAGGATAATATTTGGCCAAGGGCTAAGAGTTATAATAATGGGGGTGAATCAAAGAAAAATAATCACAAAGAGGGGATAAGTGCTTAGCACTTATTTAAAAAAAAAAACAAAAGACACAAAGGGAACACAAAGGATAAAACATATGTAGGGATAGGTTTAAAGGCTATAGGTTACAAAGAATGGCCTAAATCATTTCTAAACATGCAAAAATTAGCCTACACCTGATGAGTAATGGGACAAGTTCTAGTAAGCAACCAATGTCGGAATTCCATATAAACTTTCACTAGCACACGCACTAACCACTAGATTAAGAAATTAGTCCGGATATGAGAGGGTAACAAGGATATTGACAAAGGAGATGGATTACTAATGTGTTACACTTTGATTTCATCTATGACATAATGAGATGCAGCAAGTTCCACCAAAACAAACCACTACCCAACACGAGAGAACGAGTGCAATTAAGTGTCAAGACAAGCATTTCATTAGAAATAAAGGACATGAATCATTCAAGCAAAGTATTCAAGTGGGGAACAAGCAACACAAAAAGCGCGAGTTTTACAAAAACCAAAGGAATAACAATTTTGGGTGAAAATGCAAATGACTAATCTAAAACATTAAGCATAAAATACGAAAACAAGACTAAATAAAAATAAAATACAAAGACAAAGAAAAGAAGGGAAATACTTCAATCCTCCCCCCCCCCCCCCATCCCCACCCCACCACACTTAGAGAGTTACATTGTCCCCAATATAACAAAATAAATGGAGGAAAAAGGAATTGAAGTATTGCCATAGGACCTGCTATTGATCAGCATCCGGAGGTGGTGGTGGGTAGTACCCCCGGTAGAAGTCCGGGATGTACTGTGGGTCCTGAAGCCAAGGAGGTGGTGGTGGGAAATGAGGCTGGAAACCAAGATGAGCTTGATTTTGCTGGTGAATGGATGTTCCCATAAACCAGTTGACCTCATCCGATCTTCGCATGAAATCCTGCCAATCATGGGGATAGGCAGTTGCAGGTGCAGGCGCAGGTGCTTCAATATGGGGGGCATTCTCATTATCCCCCTCATCTTCATATTCTTCATCGTCTTCATCTTGCTCAGCTTGCTGTCCGAGCCTATAGCGGGTGGCAATGTAGCACTCTGAGATGAAAGCTTGGGGTGCCAACCGGACCTCCTGGGTCTCATCAATCGGGACCCCTGCCAGCTGACAAAGGTGAGTGATAAGATAGGAATGGCCAAGATACACTCGACCCTTTGCCTCCGCTGCTTCATGGATGTTGCCGTTTATAATACGGCCAATGTCAATGGTCTTGTGCTCCTTGATGCAGTAAGTAAGGAGCACCTGGTCCTTTTGGACATTCCCCTTATGAGAATTGGGGACGAGCTTTGCCTTGATGAAATCCAATATGGCTCGGTCAGCCGGCTGGAAATATTTGTAGTCCATGTGGGAGGCTACACCTCCCCTGATGTTCCACTCGGCTGCCTGGTGGAAATACTTTGCAATTCTATTCAACCAGCCCGGCTCCATGCTGCCACGAGCCATGTCACGATGAAAGTAATCTTGGCCCTCATGGTTAATGGTACCGTAGTACGCATTAATAGCCTTCTTAGAAAAATCCACCTGTATGCCTCGGACAATGCAAATGTTGTCCTAGAGGTCGTCCTTGACATTGGCATAAAATTCTCGGACGAGTGTGCTAAATGCCTCCCCTGGCTGAGCTAGGAATCGGGGTCCCCAATTCCATGCCACCAGGACCGCTATATGTGCTCCTCTTTCTTGCCGGACCGGCTTTGCAGACATCAGCTGGTGGTATCGTTCCGCAGCTGCGGGGGTAGAAAAACGTTCATACGGCGGGTTTTGAGGTTGTGCCCGGGCTTGGGAGGATTCGGCCCTTGGCCGCTTGGATGGTGCACGTGTCTTCGGTGCCATGAGGAATGCCTACAAAACACAAGGTTAAAGCAATAATCTCAAGTAATTGATACATCATTCATAGCCAAGATATCATAGTTGTGGATAAAGATCCCAAACTCTTCATTAGTGGGTACAAAATTCATTTGGGCATTTTATCAAACACATTATTGGCATGAGATTGGATAATTTATTTATGCAAAATTTACACTTCCAAATCATCCCACAAGTTCACCACACCACCAAATCATAGGTACAAACACAATTAAGCTATAACAAATGAATCAAGATTCCTAAACTATTCAAAATTAGATAAGAAACTCATTTGAGCATTTTATCAAACACCTTGTGGGCATGCAATTTGACAATAGATTTATTCAAAATTGACACATCTAATTCATCCCACAAGTTCACCACACAACCAAATCATGGATACAATACATCAATAGCAAGTACTACATAAAAACTAAACTAAACTAAACTATGAATTAAAATCACACAACAAAGCAAATTAAAATTGAAATCAACTAACTAGCAAAACTTAGTAAATTAGAATCAAAACTTGAGGGCAAGGTATCATAGATATTCAAGAACAACACTCATAACAACAATCAATCAAGAACAATCAACACTAAGCAACCTAACATTCAAAATTTTAAAAATTAGGGAAAAATTCGTGGGTAGGGTTTCTACCCAAAAATAGAGCAATTTGCACCACCAATTCAAGAAATTAAAAGCAAAGAAGAGTATTGATGTTACCTTGTAGCTTTAGGGGTTGCTTGGAGTGAAGAAATTGAAGATTTCGAACTTGGGAGGGTAGGGCGAGAGGGTTGCGAGAGAGAGATGTGAGAGATTTGTGAAAAAAGAAACCTGTTCGCGTTTTTTAAAAGCCTGATACCCGACGTCTCGACGCGTCAAAAATTTCCAGTAGTCTTTTTTTCGAATCGGCTTGGTTCGACGCGTCAAAAATTTCCAAAAACTTTTCCTTCGAATCAACCTGGGCTCGACGTGTCGAAAAATTCCAGTGTGGAATTTTTCGCCCAGGACGATTTTCAGCCAGATTCCTTAGCCAAAAACAACTCCTACATCACCAATTAACACCCCAAACCAAAAACCACTCAAGTTTAGCAAAACAAAAACCAAAACGAAATAATAAATAATAATAAAAAAATGCGAGAAATTAATGGATAACATGAGGTGCCTCCCATGAAGAGCTAAATTTAACGTTGCTAGCTCGACGTTACCTCATCTTTCAGGTGTCACATGTAGATCGGGAGGTTAAGGCGATGTATCACATTAGCCTTAACTTCCTCGGTTGAATAATAGTGCTTCAATCTTTGCCCGTTAACTGTGAATTCCTCTTTTGTTCCTTAAATCACCACGGCACCTGATGGATTCACCTTAATCACTTTGTATGGCCCTGTCCATTTAGATTTCAGTTTTCCCGGGAACAATTTCATCCTTGAATTGAATAAAAGGACATCTTCTCCCCGGACAAACTCTCTTCTTAAAATGTGCTTGTCATGCCACCTCTTGGTCTTCTCCTTGTAGATTTTTGCATTGTCATAGGCTTCAAGCCTAAATTCCTCAAGTTCATTTAGTTGAAGTAGCCTCTTCTCACCTGCAAGTTGCAAGTCCATGTTGAGCGTTGTGACTGCCCAACGAGTTTTGTGTTCCAACTCCACAGGTAAATGACATGGTTTCCCATAAACAAGTCTGAACGGTGAAGTTCCAATGGGATTTTTGTAGGCAGTCATGTATGCCCATAGTGCATCATCAAGCTTGATGGACCAATCTTTTCGGGACGGGTTAACTACCTTCTCAAGAATAGACTTGACTTCTCTGTTTGACAATTCCACTTGACCATTGGCTTGGGGATGGTAAGGAGTAGAAAGTCGGTGATGAACTCCATACTTCTCAAGGACTTTCTCCAACGCTTTTGTTGCAAAACTGTGTCCCATTATCAGTGATCAAAGCCCTTGGTACCCCAAATCTTGCAAAAATATTCTTCTTGATGAACTTGATAACAATCTTGGAATCATTAGTAGGGCAAGCAATGGCTTCACCCCATTTAGAAACATAGTCCACTGCTACTAGGATGTATTCATTACCAAAAGACTTGGGGAATGGACCCATGAAATCCAAACCCCAAACATCAAATAGCTCCACTTCAAGAAACCCCTGTTGAGGCATCTCGTTTCTCCTTCCCAATGTGCCCACTCTTTGACATTTATCACAACGAGCCACGAAAGAGTGTGCACCCTTAAATAGACTAGGCCAATAAAATCATGTCTGTAGAACTTTTGCTGCAGTTCTTGAAGCTCCAAAATGTCCCCCCATAAGGTGATGAATGGCAATGGGTTAGGACACTTTCTGTTTCATCTTCGGGCAAGCATCTTCTTAATATTCCATCTGCACACCTCTTGTACAAAAACGGTTCATCCTAAAGATAAAATTTGGCATCAGTTTGTAACTTCTTCAGTGATCTAGAAGCATTTGGTGGGAATTGTTGGCAAACCACATAGTTCGTCAAATCTGAATACCAGGGCATAAAAACACGGAGAGCCATCAGTTGCTCTCCCACAAAGTAATCATCAATTGGAATCTTATCTTCTTCAGCCACTTCGTTATGATTCTCTAACCGGGACAGGTGATCAGCTACAAGATTTTCAGTCCCCTTTTTGTCTCTGATTTCCAAGTCAAACTCTTGAAGTAGAAGAGTCCAACTCATCAGTCTTGGCTTGGATTCCTTTTTATTCATCAGGTACTTCAATGCTGAGTGATCGGTATGGACAATCACTCTGTTTCCAGCCAGATAAGATCGAAACTTATCAATAACAAAAACTACAGCTAACATCTCCTTCTCTGTTGTGGCATAGTTAACCTGAGCATCATCACGTGTACAGCTTGCATAGTAAATTGGGTGCAGGCACTTGCCCTTCTTTTGACAAAGGATGCCCCCCACAGCAAAATCACTAGCATCACACATAATCTCAAATGGTAAGCTCCAATCTAGAGGTGACATTATGGGAGCTGTTGTCATTGCCGTCTTTAACCTGGAAAAAGCTTCAAGACAAGAATCATAAAAAACAAAGTTAGCATCTTTTAAAAGCAATTGGGTTAGAGGTTTAGAGATCTTTGAAAAGTATTTAATAAATCTCCTGTAGAATCCTGCATGACCAAGGAAACTCCTTATTCCCTTTACTGAGATAGGTGGTGGCAATTTCTCAATGACTTCCACCTTGGCCGGGTCAACCTCAATACTCTTCTATGAAATCTTGTGTCCAAGAACAATCTCCTGTTGTACCATAAAGTGACACTTTTCCCAATTTAAAACAAGGTTGGCTTCTTGGCACTTTCCCAATGCCTCATCCAAATTATCAAGACAATCATCAAAAGAAGGACCGTATACAGAAAAATCATCCATGAACACTTCCATAGTCTTCTCAACTAAATCAGAAAAAATGGCTAACATGTACCTTTGAAATGTAGCTGGTGCATTACATAACCCAAATGGTATCCTTCGGTATGCAAAGGTACCATAGGAACATGTAAAAGTAGTCATCTCTTGGTCATCGAGGTGAATAGGGATCTGAAAGAACCCCGAAAAACCATCGAGAAAACAGAAGTAGGAATATTTAGCCATCCTTTCAATCAACTGATCAACAAACGGGAGAGGAAAGTGATCCTTCCTAGTGTTATTCAACTTTCTGTAATCAGTACACATCCTCCTCACAGTAACTAACCTGGTAGGAATAAGCTCATTCTTCTCATTACGGACCACAGTTGTCCCCCCTTTCTTGGGAACCACATGAATAGGACCGCCCCACTTACTGTCAGGAACAGGGTAGATAATGCCAGCCTTCAACAATTTTAGGATCTCTTTCTTCACAACCTCCTGCATCGCAGGGTTCAATCTACGGTGGTTCTCAACACTGAGCCTGTGCCCCTCTTCTAGATTAATCCTGTACATGCAGTAAGAGGCACTAATTCCAACAATATCATCAATAGTGTACCCAATGATTTTCTTATGTTTTCTCAACACATTTAGCAATTTCTCAGTTTCATCATCTTTCAAATAAGCACTCACAATCACTGGGTAGGTAGAATTTGGACCAAGATAGGCATACCTCAAATTTGTTGGTAAAGGTTTTAATTCTACCTGTGGTGGTTCCTTTTCCTCAAGGCTACAAGCAATAGACATTAGTGGTGTTTCCTATGATTCACCACCACTCGTGTCATCATCCAAGTATCTACTCTCTGTCGTGTCTTCACTTTCGAGTTGTAAAGGATCATTAGAAATCCATTTACCCCTCTCATAAGTTGCAACAAATGAGTCAATTTCATCTAAATACAAACAAGCATCAAGACAAGAAGATTTGTTAGCCAATTCAAAAACATTAAATTAAACTTTATCATCTCCAATTTCAAGAACTAAGGTTCCCTTTTTGACATTAATCACCGCTCCAGCAGTTGCCAAGAACGGTCTCCCAAGGATAATAGGAACCTTAGCATCTTCTTCAATCTCTAGTACCACGAAGTCTCCTGGAATGTAGAATTTGTCAATCTTGACCGGCACATCTTCAAGGATTCCGATAGGATACTTCACTGATCTGTCTGCCAACTGAAGAGTCATGGGGGTAGGTTTTGGCTCTCCAAGTTACAGCTTTTGGCACAAAGAATAGGGCATCAAACTCACACTTGCCCCTAAATCACATAAGGCTCTCTAAACAAGTGATCCTCCAATAACACAAGGGATAGAGAAACTCCCAGGATCCCTAAACTTTGGAAGAAGCTTGTTTTGAATTAAGGCACTGCATTCTTCGCTTACTCCTACTTCTCACGATCTTCAGATCTCCTCTTGTTGGATAGAATTTCTTTCAAAAACTTGGCATACGAAGGAATCTCAGTGACTGCATCAAACAAAAGAATTTCTTTCACCTTAGCCAACTCGGTGGTAACCAACATCCGTGCAAAGCGGGCCAACTTGAGAAAGCGTTTGTGGTATTCTACCATAGTCGATGACCCTTGTTGAAGATGCAAGAACTCTTTGTACATGGCCGCTCTAATTATAACGTGGGACGGGTAGAACCTCTCTCTTAGCTTATCCTTCAAAGCCGACCAGTCAAACCCTGGCTCTTCTTGGCACGCTGGCCTTCATGCACCCACCAAAGGTCGGCCTCGTGGCTAAAGTAGAACGAAGCCAACTCGACGCGGCGATCATCTGGACAACCCACAATAGCGAAAATCTTATCCAAGGACCTGATCCATTCCTCAAGCAGGACAGGGTCCTCTTCTCCAGCAAAGACGGGCGGCCCACATCCCGATTCTCGGCAGGTGGCAGCGGAGGAGGGTTGTTGTTGTGCAGGAGGGCGTCGCTCAATGTCTGCATCGTCTATGTCAGATGCTGTAGGTTTTGAGCCAGCTGCTCGTTTGTCGGTGTCTCTGGGGTACGGGCACAATAACGAGTTGGAGCCATGGCGAGATTCTACAGAAACAACACGGCTACGGTAAGACACAAGGAAAAACTGCGCACCCTTACCCGACGCTAAAGACGAGAACGCTAAAACTAAACAAGAACAACAGGATAAACACCCGGACGATAAACAAACTCACATCTCACCGCGCGTCCTAAGAATCTTAAGTCCTAACACTTAGGCACTTACAGGTCAACTTAGAGTCTTAATTCACACTTAGCTTCTTAAAGTCAAACTCTTAATGTCCTAGGCTCAAACCTAAGCTCTGTACCAACTGTAACACCCTCGATTTTATCACAATATTTAAAAACTTAAATTCAAAGATAAAGACTAATCATCAAAGCAGTCAAAAGCGGAAGCTAATTAAAATCGGAAAGCGTTATGCCACACCCATAAACCATGGACGCACAGGCTAAGTCTACAACTATCCATCAAACAATATCAAGTCTAAGGCACACAGGACATGTCTATCAAAGGCTCACAGGCCCAACACAAAGCAACTAAAAGAGGGAACTACACTAGCTACCACAACGACAAGCGCGCTGGTCATCTACTCAAGACCTGTAAAACATAGGGATAACACCAGGTCAGCGAATAATGTTGGTAACCCATCAATACGCGTTAAATAGCATAGTATAGATAGATATAATCAAAGCCATTTGAAACTGAGGAATACAATATATATATATATATATATATATATATATATATATATATATATATATATATATATATCATTTTAAAACCAAGGAAAGAAGTCAACATCAAAGATTCATCACACTCACAATAAGAACGAGGATCATCATCCTCACAACAACAACAAGACCACAAACATCAAAGATAACACAACTCAGGATGCAACCCACCACTCACAAGGTAGAGTACATCAAAACATGCTCATAAGCAAGGAAATCATACAATCACATAATGACACATTCATGTGTCACGTTTCATAGATCCAAGTTC
The DNA here is from genome assembly GCF_001879475.1 of Ipomoea nil. Classification (NCBI taxonomy): domain Eukaryota; kingdom Viridiplantae; phylum Streptophyta; class Magnoliopsida; order Solanales; family Convolvulaceae; genus Ipomoea; species Ipomoea nil. The sequence continues at coordinate 1,113,076 of NW_017619207.1, read as the reverse complement.
CAACCTTATGCCCTGTTCTAACCTTATGGCTACCCCCGACCTAATCACAGTTCCAACCGTTACCTCCTAGTGCCACCCTATACTTCTGAGTCCAACCTTATTCTGTCGGGGACCGTCGTCCCCCCACCTACACCGCCAATCATTCACCGCCGAACTCTCAGTACACGAGGGTACCATTAAATATCATATTCACACACCACCGATCATGTGAGCAAAGCTCAAATCACACACCACCAATCTCATTCATAGTCACACATAATCATCATCATCATTATCAAGAAGATTAAGGCCCATCAATGGCCCCAATCAAGTATCAACAAAAGGTACAACGATTCGTACAAGATCACAACATAAGAATCAATCAAGAGATCACAACAAAGACATGAGACATTACTCAACAACGAAGGATACAATCCAACACCAAATGATTAACAACACAAGTTGTCAACCCCAATAAGAAGGAACAAACCATACATACTAGTATAACAACATCTAACTAGCATGCTCAATAAGCGGGTAAACCAAAATGGTCCATGTGAGTAATATTAGTATTATTATTATATTTATGTTTATAGTCTATAGTTATTTATATGTGGTTAGAATAAGTCTTCTGTTTATAACCTGTTAGATAGGAACAGTTAGAGATAGACTCAGATATACTCTCCTGTAATCCTATCTTTCCTGATTGAATTGAATTTTGAATTCTCATCTGGTATCAGCCTAAACACGATCCTCCACCGCAAAACACCCAACCCCCTCCTTACCCCACCATGTCGTCGCACTCCTCCGAGAGAACCCCGTCCGCTGCCGCCGGCGGTTCATCTCCGGCGACCAGAAATCCGTTGTCCGGAGCCCACCATTTTATTTCAATGAAATTAACCTCAAGAAATTTTTTGTTTTGGAGAACCCAGCTTCTCCCGTTTCTTAGAGGTCAGGACCTCATCGGTTTTGTGGACGGCACCACACCATGTCCGCCAGCGTTCCTGTCTGCGACTGCCTCCGGCGAGACCACCGCTCCATCAACCCCCAACCCGGCGCACAAAGCCTGGGTTCTCCAGGACCAATCTATCTTGAGTCTTCTCATTTCCTCGATGTCAGATGAAGTTCTGCATCTCGCGGTTGGCCGGAATACCGCCGCCGACGTATGGAGATCCATTTGCACTGCTCTCGGTTCCAACACGCAGGCAAGGTGCTTAAGCTTGCTTGGTCAGTTCCAGGCGCTCCGGCAAGGGGCGTCTACGCCCAGTGATTACCTCGGAAAGGCGGAGCTGTTGGTGGAAGCGCTTGCACAGGCCGGGCAGCCACTTTCCGTGGCAGAGCAAAATTTGTACGTGATACGGGGCTTGCGTTCGGAGTACAGGGCATATGCGGCTTCGCTGACGGCGCATGCACCGGTGTCTCTTCCGCACCTCGCGGATCATCTGCAAGCAGCAAATTTTATACTCGCTGATGATTTTGCAGATGGCGCCGGAACTGGTTCGCACTCGGCCTTCTACGCTGGCCGAGGCAGTGGCAGCGGAGGACGCCACACCGGCGGTCACGGCAACGCAGATGGAGGCCGGCAGAACAACTGGCGAGGTGGCCGTGGTGGCCGGAATCAGCGGGGTGGCGGCCGGAATCAACGTGGTGGTCCCCGTTGCCAAATCTGTAGGGCGCAGGGTCATACCGCGGTTTATTGCTACAAACGGTATACAACGCAACCACCCGCGCAGGCACATGTCGCCGTTTTGGGCGAGACTCCGGTCACTACCGCACCATCGGCCGAGGCGTGGTACCCTAATACTAGGGCCACGGCTCACGCGACTCTGGAAGCTAGAATGTTAACATCCTCAGAGGAATATACCGGTCCGGACACGTTGAGAGTGGGAAATGGTACAGGCTTAGTAATTTCGCGGGTTGGCCATGCATCGATCCCCTCTGTGTCAAAACACATGTTTCTATCTAATGTGTTACATATCCCAAAATTAACTGTTCCCCTTTTATCTGTTCTAAAATTTGCTAAAGAAAATTCTGTGTTTTTTGAATTTCATGACAGTTGTTTCGTTGTGAAGGATTCCAAAACCAAGGTAGTGCTTCTTAAAGGCCCGACTTCTGGAGGTTTATACAAGTTGCCAATTTCCCGAAGTCATTTCGCGTTCGTCAGTTCCCGTGCAACACCCATGATTTGGCATCGCAGGCTCGGTCACCCTCACAATCTGGTCCAGAATAAAATTCTGCAACATTGTTCAATTACACAAAATAGTGTTAGTTTCGGGTCATGTACGACTTGCCACCTCGGCAAGTCTCGTTTTCCATTAGATAGAATAAATGCTTCTAGCAATTATGTACTTGATTTATTATACACGGATATCTGGGGGCCTGCACCAGTTATCTCGTCTAGTGGCTTCCGATATTTTCTCCTCTTTGTAGATGATTTTTCACGTTATTGCTGGTTTTATCCATTAAGGGTAAAATCAGACATCTATAAAACTTTTGATGTGTTTCGTGTTCTGGTAGAGCGACAATTCTCGCGCTCTATCAAGTCCATCCAATCGGATTTAGGGGGTGAATACCGCAAACTACACACCACGTTCCAGTCCCTTGGGATTAATCACCGTCAGTCGTGCGCGTACACGCATGAGCAAAACAGGAGAGTTGAGCGCCGCAACAGACATATTGTCGAAACGGGCTTAGCTCTTCTAGCTCAAGGGTCAGTCCCACAACAATACTGGGATTACGCTTTCGAGACAGCAACATGTCTCATCAATTATCTCCCCACCTCCGTCCTAAAATTTAAAAGTCCTTATTTCTGTCTACATCAGAAAATACCACCCTATCAGTTCCTACGTGTCTTCGGGTGCTTGTGTTACCCCTATCTTAGGCCTTATAATCGGCATAAGATAGAGTTCCGTTCCACTCCTTGTGTCTTCCTGGGGTACCTTCTATCTTTTCGAGGTTACAGATGCATGGATCTAACTAGTGGAAAAATTTATGTCTGCGGCCATGTGCGGTTTGATGAAACCATTTTTCCTTTTGCTACAGGTATAGCTCCTCGTGTTGCTGAGGTCCAGCCTGTACCGTGGGCATCTGGACCCATTGTGCCCACTCATGTTCAGTCTATGGTGCATCCCAACAACCCAGTACTACAAGACTCTGACCCCCGTCCTATAGCTCAAGAAGAGCCACCTTTGGCAATTGAGCCCGCTGTCCCGACTACTCGGGGGCGGGGTCGGGCCCAATCGCAGGAACGGGCTCATGTCATGCGTCTCCGCTGTCAGACTCATGGTACTAGTGAAGATTTTCAAGCCCTCACAGCCATTGCAGCTGATCCAACTTGCTATTCCCAAGCTGTTGGCCATCCACAGTGGCGGGATGCTATGGATCAAGAATTTAATGCCCTTTTACATAACAACACCTAGAGTCTGGTCCCACCTAGTCCCACGATGAATATTATCGGGTGTAAATGGGTATTCCGTACCAAACGGACTGCTGATGGGTCGGTTGAACGGTATAAGGCACGACTTGTGGCTAAGGGCTACAATCAGGTAGCCGGAGAAGATTTTTTCGACACTTTCAGTCCAGTTGTCAAGCCGACAACTTTCCGTCTTCTTCTTTCTTTGGCTATCACCAACAAGTGGACGCTTCGACAGTTAGATGTGCATAATGCCTTTCTGAATGGGCATCTAGCTGAGACTGTCTATATGAAACAGCCTCCAGGATACGAAGACCCGGCTCATCTGGATCATGTCTGCCACTTACAGAGGTCTCTCTATGGGCTTAAGCAAGCTCCACGAGCGTGGTTTAAGCGTCTTCATGACTTTCTCCTTACTACTGGCTTTAGCGCTTCGAAGACTGATGTATCCCTCTTTTACTACAGTTTGGATGGGTGTCAAGTGTTTCTACTTGTATACGTGGATGATATTATTATGCTAGGGAGCTGTGCTACACTTATTAACACCCTATTATGCCGCCTTGCGACTGCTTTCAAAATCCGGGATCTCGGGAAACCCAGTTTCTTCTTGGGGATCGAAACGGTTGACACTTCAGCGGGTGTCATTTTGTCTCAACGTCATTACATGAATGATATTCTGAACAGGGATGGTATGGTAGACTGCAAACCCCTATCCACTCCTGCCTCGACAACTCAGCCGGTTACTCCGTCAAACGAGCCATTTGATAATCCCACGCAGTATCGTCGAATTGTTGGGGCCTTACAGTATCTTACGATCACTAGGCCGGATTTATCATATGCCGTCAACCGGTTATGTCAGTTTATGCACACTCCGACTGTGGATCACTGGGGCATGGTCAAGCGTGTCTTACGGTATGTCAAAGGCACGATGGATTATGGATTGAGACCGACTCCCTCACCGACTACTTCTATTCACGCATATTCTGACTCCGACTGGGCCAGCTGTCCCATAGATTGGAAGAGCACCAGTGGGTATGCAGTGTTTCTTGGTACAAATCTTGTATCGTGGCTTTCACGGAAATAGTGGACAGTTGCGCGCTCCTCGACCGAAGCAGAGTATAAAGCCTTAGCTGATGTGGCAGCTAAGGTCACTTGGGTTGTTTCTCTTCTTCGAGAGTTAGGGCTTCACTCTGGGCAGTCCTCTACCTTATGGTGTGACAACTTGGGCGCGACATATCTTTGTGCTAATCCAGTCTTTCATGCCAGGACGAAGCATGTTGAGATTAACTACCATTTTGTTCGAGATAAGGTAGCCAGTGGTGACTTTGTGGTTAATTTTGTATCGACGAAGGACCAGCTTGCAGATATCTTCACCAAACCACTTGCAGGGCCCAGATTTATTGCTCTTCGAGACAAGCTTAACGTTGTGTCCTTAACACCGTCCGCTTGAGGGGGTGTGTGAGTAATATTAGTATTATTATTATATTTATGTTTATAGTCAATAGTTATTTATATGTGGTTAGAATAAGTCTTCTGTTTATAACCTGTTAGATAGGAACAGTTAGAGATAGACTCAGATATACTCTCCTGTAATCCTATCTTTCCTGATTGAATTGAATTTTGAATTCTCATCGTCCAAACGAACCTTCAAGACTCATATTAGCCCAACAAATCACATGGTTGGACCCTTAGCACGATTCAAGACACCAAATCCTACATGGATTCCTAACACACCGTTCTAGACATACGAAACGTCAAGAAGACTCACAAATAGCTCAATAATTCAAAAACGGGAGGTTAAAACATCAACACCAAGAAGAAAAGGATCACGGGGACCAAATTCCCGCATCAACCACAAGTGTTCCCCGCGAGTGGGGCCACGGGTAGGCCCCCACCCGTGGGCCTGCCCGCGGGGTACAACCCACCAGCCACACGTTCCCCGCGGGTGGGGCGGCGGGTAGGCCACTGTCCGCCGTTCCGCCCGCGGGGTACACTACGTGTACACCAAAATTTCCCTTCGGGGATTTTCATCATCAAGGTCAAGTTCAAGTCCAAAAACACCCAAAATCTCACACACAACAAAGATATGACTTGAACCCAAGAAATAACCAAGCAATGACATACAAGAAACCTAAAAACAAGCTCTAAACATGCATCATCACAAGATCATGCATCAAATCTCACAAATCACACCAAGAACATCAAGTAGAAGCCAATAATCATCATTTAAGTAAGAAAATAGGTTTTGTATAGCATGGGTTACCTTTGTATACCAACAACCACTCTTTTTCACCCTCTTAAGCCTTTCCTAGAGCTCTTCTTCCACACCAACTTCTTACACAAACCAAAACACAATAAAGATTCTAACTTTAGATAAAGACACCTAAAAGATGGCTAAAAACACCAAAAAGCTAAGAACCTTACCCTTTCCTATGCTCAAGAAGAAGAAAGTAGGAATCTTGGTGAAGGATCTTGCAAGGATTGGAGGTTCACCTTCTTGCTTGAAGAATAAGCTAGGTTATTTTAGAGAGAGGCTAGAGTGTTTAAGACTTAGGCTTGAATGGTGAATGAATGAAATGAAATGTCTTGCTAGGGTAGCTTGAACAACAATTCATGGGTGAAAAACCTCTTTTACCCTTACTAAGGTTGGAAAGACAAGGGGACAAGGGCACAACTTATGAAGCACAAGGTACACTCAATAGATTTAAGTGACTAGTCTAATTTTAGTCCTCGACTATTAAATTTCAGGATTTTTAGAAATGGATTAGCAAAGAAAACTTGGATTAATTCTTCAATTAATCCTCAATTAATATTTAGATTTACAGGGTGTCACGATAGGATTTCTTGGTCTCACAAGAAGAGGGCTGAAGACAAGAAAACACCAAAATGCCCCTGCTAAATCAGAGTTCTCGCCGGTTTGTTGACGGAAGACGACCAGAGGGACTAAATCGACTAAAAACAATTATTTTCAGGGACCAAATCGATGAATAAGGAATTAAGGGACTACATTGACCATTCGCTAATAATTGAGGGGCCAAATCGTTGATTAACTCTTGATAAAATGCCTAAATGAATTTTATGCCTAACATTGAAGAGTTTGGGAACCTTTGCCTCTTTTGTGATATCTTGGCTATATTTGATACGTTATACTACTTGAGATTATTGCTTTAACCTTGTGTTTTGTAGACTTTCCACATGGAACCCCAAGACACGAGTACCCTCCAAGAGGCCAAGAGGGGAATCGTCCCAAGCTCGGGCGCAACCCTAAGCCCCGACATTTGACCGTTTCGTTACACCCGAAGCTGCCGACAAATACCAGCGTTTGATGTCTCCCAGGCCAATTCGGAAAGAAAGAGGGGCAGAAATTGCGGTCCCAGTGGCATGGAATTGGGGACCACGATTTCTGGCTCAGCCAGAAGATGCATTTGGCCCGCTAGTTCATGAATTTTATGCCAATGCAATAGACGGCCTCCGGGATAACATATGCACTGTCTGGGGCGTTCAGGTGGACTTCTCCGCCGCGACCATCAACGCATACTACGGAATCGTTGACTACCGCGGGGACGACTATTTTGACAGAGACATGGGGTGTGGCGGCATGGAGAGTGGCTGGTTGGACAAAATTGCTAAATATTTCAACCCAGCCGCTGAATGGAACATTAGGGGTGGTGTAACCTCTCACATGGATTACAAGTACTTCCAGCCGGCTGACCGAGCAATCCTGGACTTCATCCAAGCGAAACTCGTCCCCAACTCTCATAAAGGGAATGTTCGAAAAGATCAAGTGCTCCTAACCAATTGCATCAAGGAGCACAAGACCATCGATATTGGTGCAATTATCAACGGAAACATCTGTGAAACGGAGGATGCAAAAGGACGGGTCTATCTTGGCCATTCTTACCTTATTACTCACTTTTGTCAATTGGCAGGGGTACCTATTGATGAAAGCCAAGAGGTCCGGGTGCTACCACATGCCTTTATCTCACAGCATTATATTGCTACCCGCTACAGGCTAGGACAGCCCATTCCCCAGGGGGACGATGACGAGGAGGATGATGCCGCTGAGGAGAATGCTCCTCAGATTCCTGCTCCAGTTCCTGCCCAGCCTTATGACATGTAGGAATTTATGAGGCAATACTAGGAAGAAGTCCAGCGGCAGCAAGACTTCAGGAGACGAAGGGATGAGGTCAACTGGTTTATGGGCACATCCGTGCACCAGCAAAACCAAGCACTCCTTGGTTTCACACCACAGTTCCCACCACCACCACATTGGCTTCAGGATCCCCAGTACATTCCAGGCTTTTACCAGGGCTATTACCCACCACCACCGCCCCCGGATGCTGATCTGCAATAGCCATTTTTAGTGTAATCCTTCAATATCTTTTTCCTTTCTTTATTTTGTTACATTGGGGACAGTGTACTTTTCTAAGTGTAGGGGGGGGGGGGGGGACTGAAGGTAGTTTCTCTTTTGTTTTTCCTTTTATTGTTTCATTATTTAGTACTGTTTTCTAGTTTTTGCTTAGTATTTAGTTTGTTATTTGACATTCTGTCCGTTTAAACAGTATTTGTGCTTAATTATCCAACTTGTGCTCTTTTGGTTGCTAGTTATTTACTTGAGCTTTTGGGTTGAATGATTCATGTCTATTTTGGTTAATGAACTGCTTGTCATAGAACTTAATTGCAATTGCTCTCTCATGTCAGTTAAGTGGTCTGTTTTGGTGGAACTTGCTGCATCTCAATGTGCCTTGGATGAAATCAAAGTGTGACACATGATTGGGCTATTCCCTTGTCAATATCCTTGTCAACTACTAGTAATTGGACTAAATTCTTAATCTAGTGGTTAGTGCATTGCTAGTGAAAGATTATGTGGAATTCCGGCATTGGTTGGCTTACTAGAAGTTGTCCCAATACTCCTCGGGTATAGTCTGGTTTTTACATGTTTAGAAGTGATTTCGTCCATTTTTGGTAACCTATGGCCTTTAAACCTACCCATCTCATAAGAATATTTATCCCTTGTGTCCCCCTTTGAGCCTTTTTCATTGCTAAATAAGTGCTAAGCACTTAATCCCATTTTTTTTTTTTTTTTTTTTTTTTTTTTTTTTTTTTTTGTGATTCTTTCTTTGTTTAAACCCACATTATTAATCCCATAGCCCTTAGCCAAATTTATATCCTTCCACCCTTGAGAGAATGTAACTTTTATCTTTAAAAGTCCTACAGAAGGGATCACTTTGGAGCTCGTTCATAAAAGTAATTTTTGTTCAGAAAAGCTTAAGTGTGGGGGTCTTGTTTGTGAGTATGAAGTTTCATATTCTCTTCAGTTTGTTATGAAAAGGCTGTAAAAAAAAAAAAACGAATGAAAAGAAGAAGAAGAAGAAGAAAAAAAAAAGCTAGTTTGTAATTTAGCTCGATTTGAAGTTTTATGTTAGACCCCCAATTCCATTAGAGTTTTTTCAGTATTGATGAGTTGTTTTTTGCTCCCTTGATCACTATTGGTTCATCTCTTCTAGGATTCAAAAAATGATAGATGATTGTGTCATTCTCTCTCTTTTGATAATATTCAATACCCTTTTTTTTTTTCTAATACCCTCGACCCTTGGCCCCATTACAAGCTAAATAAAGACCTACTTGATCTTTGCACGCAATCTTAATTCTATACCTGAAGGAGTATGAAGGGCATACCTATAGGACGTTTTTCTGATGTCGTGTTCTGCATAAACCTAACTGAGTATATGTGCACATTGGATTTCTCACCACTAATAATCTAGGTGCTTAGATATTGGCCCGAGAATGGAACTTGTGTGCCAAACAGAGATAATTCTTGAAGCATGTTGTTTTGTAGTAAGTTGGTTTGTGGTATGCTTGGTTGTGCATGATAATATTCTACATCATCAATAGTAAACACATATTTCAAAAAATAGTAAAGGTAAATTAAAAGTGGACAGAAAATTAAAAATGAAACTGAAATATTTGAATAATAATATTCTACATCATCAAATAAAAATAGAACGGAAATTAGGTAAAAATATCACTGCATCTATATTCTAATTGACTAAATTGAAAATAAAAAAAATGAATAATTGGCTAAAAATGAATCTTATATTACTAATTGACTGAAAATATAAAAGGAAATGGATATTAATGATCTATAATTGACTAAAATAAAAAAAGAAATGGTCAGATCATTGCATTATAATTAAAAATGGAACAGAAATTAAAAATTAGACGAAAATATTTCAATAATAATATTCTACATCATCAATAGTAAATGCATATTTTAAACAATAGTAAAGGTAAATTAAAAATGGAACGGAAATATTTCAATAATATCTATATCATCAATTAAAAAAGGAACAAAAATTAGGTAAAAATATCACTACATTTGATATTCTAATTGACTGAAAAAAGGCTAAAAATGAATATGATATTACTAATTGACTGAAAATATAAAAGGATTACTAATTGAGTGATACTCTACCATTATATATTTTCACCCGAGTAACCCGTCCTAATGAACTGAAGGTGTTAGCTCTAGACGAGGACAGACAAGATTGTGTTGGCACTACCAATGTCGTCTACAAAGAGGTTTCAATAATGTGTAAATACAATCGTTGATATTATGTTTTTTTAAATGACAAAATTGCTATATATCTAGACAAAAAAAATATATCTTTCGTATATACAAATGAATTAAGATAGCAATTCATTCCTATAACTGAGTTGCTAGAGAACGAGCACATTTACCTAATTTATAAAAACAGTTAATACCATCCTCGGCACTCCGAGTATAGTGGTTTTGCCACGTTTAATCTTAAAATTTCAAATTGACCATCAGTGGTCCTTCGACTTTCAAATTTAACCATTCTTGGTCCAAGTTAACCACCCATGGTCCTTCAAGTTTCAAAATTTAACCAGTCATAGTCCTCTTGAAAGGACCATGGTTGGTTAAAATTTAATAGTTGAAGGACCATTAGTGGTTAACTTAGACCATGAATGGTTAAATTTGAAAGTCAAAGGACCACAGATGGTCAATTTGAAAGTTTAGGACTAAACGTGGCAAAACCACTATACTCGGAGGACCTCAGATGGTATTAACTCTTTATAAAAAATACTAAACAATGATAAATAAAATCTCCAAAGTTAAAGCACTGGATGTGTACATGCATCTACACATTAGCTATTAATTTGAACAAATATTTGCTCAAATTCAAGCAATGATAACATCAAAACACATAAATGATTCAAATCACATCTTCAAATTCACTATATAATATTTGATGTTCTAATTTAAATAATTACATATTAATCCAAATATTCTTAATATATTACGATAAATCTATTCCGTGCATCGCACGGGCGTAAATACTAGTTAAGAGTATAAACACTAAAAAGTAAACAGGAAATGTTCTTAAAAAAAAAGTAAAAAGGAAAATAACCATTTTCCTATTATAGACTTATCACTTACCTGTTTTATCATAAATGAAGTTTTTACTCATGCCAAACAGACCACATAATAAATATCTGCGTGCTGCAAGTGTCTGCTTCAATATGGCATGGATATTGCATTGAACCTTTTCCACAGAAGCAGATGCCATCGCAGCAATGAGCCAATGATACTCAAGTCTTGCTATTTGGCATTTACTTCAAGCAATAATTTTAAATAAGAGTTATTTCCATTTTTGGTTTTAGATTTATAAATATTAGTCTACTTTTAGTTTTTTTTTTTTTTTTTTTTTTTTTTTTTTTTTTTTTTTTTTTATAATTTTTTTTAAATATCTTTGTTTAGTCCTAGTATTATTGTGATATAATCATTTTTGGTCATTCGTCAACAAAACTGTTTAAATAGCATTAAATATAATGACATTTTGGTCTATTCAATTCTAAGTGTTAAGTTCTTTTCCTTTTTTTTTTTTTTTTTGTTCTAGATTTATATGTGTCATTTTAATTTTACTTTTTTTTTTTTTCAAAACATCGTTGTTGGTCCTAATATTATTGCGACATGCCCATTTTTTGTCATCCATCAACAAATATATTTAAATGACATTAAAAATGACGTTATTAACAATTAAAAATCCTCATTTTTTTTTTTGTATTCTTGGTAATAGAACCACAAGTCTTGTGGATTTTTATGAAATAGACTTATACACAAGACTTGAGGTTTGCCATGAAATAGACTTGTGATTTTTTCAATTGCACTTTTTTGAATTTTGCATAGACTTATTAATTATGTATTGATAACAATTTTATTACCATGAAGAAAAAAAAAAGAAAAATTTTGAGTGATTAATAACGTCATTTTTAATGTTATTTAAACATATTTGTTGACGGATGACCAAAAACGATCACCATAATATAATGCTAGGACCAACGGGGATATTTTGAAAACAAAAGGACTAAAAATGGAATACACGTATAAATCTACAACCAAAAAAGAATTAACACTTAAAATTGAATAGACCAAAATGCCATTGTATTTAACGCTATTTAAACGATTTTGTTGACAAATGACCAAAAATATTCATGCCATATTAATATTAAGATCAAAAGGAGATGTTTTGAAAAAAAAAAAATCAACTGACACCTATAAATCTAAGACCAAAAATAAAATTAATTCTTTTAAATAATATAACATTTTGAAGAATTTCACAAAACTTAAAAATTTGAGAGAAATAAGATTCACATGAACGTGGCAAAAATAAACTAAAAATCAAATTTAAATATTTCACATCTCTGAAAGATGCCTCACAATTCCTTCAACCCAATAAGGGGATATAACATTTTGATATTCATATTTCAAAGGTTATATGATATAATGTGAACCAAACGCTTATGTTATTCTTGATATATTATCAGTGTAGGTAAAATGACCATATTGCAGCTCCACGAGCCTAGTTTAGTTGGTTCAACCGATCACTATAAAATTTTGTTCCAACGACATGGGGTGCACATAGTGTACAAGCAGGGCTGCATGAATAGGTACTTGGGGACTAACGGGACGTGCAATTCACCCCTCCAACAACTCTTGGGCAAGGATTTTGGAGGTTTATAATCAGTTTACTGTAAATTGGGTTATCTAATGTATCCCAAAAAAATTATATTGCACTTCCAAAATATCTACCTCATACCTTAAAACGCTTTGAGTCACCCAAAAGAATTTTATTCCTATTATTTTTTAGAATTTGAAATATTCATACCTTAATTCCCATTAAGATATACAATCGATCATCTTTTTAAGAAAAATATTTTTTTTTTAAAAAAGTAAAAAATATTGTTTTTTTTTTCAATTTTATAAGAGGGGAGGGGAAAATCCAAAACATATTTGTTATCGCTCCCGCTTAAATTACTTGGTGCGATGACTTGGTTACAATTGTAGTATTTATTCATATATATTTTCTCAAAAGCACAAAAAGAGTCAATGCCCCAACACCAGGGTTTGAACTTGTGATCTCTTATTTAAGAGAACCACAATCATACAACTCAACCACAAGATCTTTAGCTACTGTATGAGTGTATATATTTCTATGAAAATACTAATTATATATTTGCTAGTAAATATTTACATCAAGTGACCTATATTAATTTATGCTCTATTTAAGATGGTAGCGAGGATGAGAAGTGTAATAATTGTATTGAATGTGATGGGATTACAATGAGTATGGACAATGAAAATATATATAGGGAAGAGTCATAGGATGACTAGGATAAGAAGTTATAAACTGACTCAAATACATATAGTCCTAATACTCCCCATCAAACACATGGTATACTAGTAACCTGTAGCTTGTCTCTAAGGAATGAAAATCTAGGACCAGGTAGATCAGAGCTTTTGTAAATACATCTGCAAGTTGATCATTTGTTGAGATGAAGTTGACTTGAATATCTCCAGAAGCCACTCTATCTCGCACAAAGTGATAATCAATTTCTACGTGCTTGGTGCATGCATGAAAGATTGGACTTGCACACATATTGGTAGCACCTAGATTGTCACATCATAGTTTTGGAATAGAAATACCTAGTACATTTATTTCGCGTATCAACGAAATAATCCATAATACTTCAGCACAAACATCTGCTAGAGCTTTGTATTCTGCATCGGTGGAAGACCTAGCAACAGTTCTTTGCTTTTTATAGACCCAAGATATAAGATTAGTCCCTAGAAAAACTGCAAAACCACTAATGGACTTACAATCTTCAGGACAACCAACCCAATCAGAATCAGAAAAAGCATGAATTTCCTTATACCTTGATTTTCGTACACGCAACCCAAACTCAACTGTTCCTTTAACATACCTCAAGACATGTTTCATCTGCTCCCAATGTGATATGGTAGGAGCATGCATGTGCTGACAAAGCTGATTGACCGCAAAGGATAAATCAGGTCATATGATGGTGAGATATTGTGGTGCTCCAACTAGGCTACTGTACTGCGTAGGATCATCATATAATTCTGCACTAAAGGAAACAGTTTTCGAAATAGATATAGGAGTAGAAAGAGGTTTGCATTCTGCCATTCCAGCACGTTTCAAAATATCATTCATATATCGCTGTTGACACAGTAGGATTCCATCATCACATTAACAGTTTCAATGCCAAGAAAAAAAATTTAGTTCACCAAGATCTCGAATCTTAAAAGTGGCAGACAGTGTTGAGAGTAAGTGAGTCACTAGAGTCTGATCACTTCCCATTATAAAAATAACATCCACATAGACCAATAGATAAACTAGTGCTGAATCTTGAGAGAAATAGAATAGCGAGACATATGTCTTTGATGCTTGAAATCCAACTGATATTAAAAACGTGTGTAAATGATTAAACCAAGCTCTATGAGCTTGTTTGAATCAATACAGGAACGTTTTAATAAGCAGACATGATTTGGAAAACTAGCACCAATATAACCAGGGGGTTGCTTCATATAAACAGTTTCATCCAAATTGCCATTTAAGAAAGCATTATGAACATCTAGCTGCCTGATAACCCATCCAGATGATAAAGCTAAGGATAATAGAAGTCTTACAGTTGTGGGTTTCACCACTGGACTGAATATATCAAAAAAGTCCTAACCTGGAACCTGATTGAAACCTTTTGATACTAACATGATTTTATGCCTATCAATAGTACAATTAGCCTTCCTTTTCATGCGAAACATCCATTTACAGCCAATAACATTCATACCTATGGTGTTAGAAACTAGGGACCAAGTCTGATTTTGAAGAAGAGCATTAAATTCTTGGTCCATAGCTTCATGCCACTCAGGATACTTAACAGCTTGAGTGTAACACGTAGGTTCCATAGGACAAACCTGAGTAGCTAGAGCCGTAGGAGGAACCTGAGACTTACTACAAGTCATCATGGAGTGAGTGCGGACAGTCGATCTCGTCGACCTGCCACGCGGACGCCATGCAGCTTCTACGAGTTCGCCCGAGGATGACGCAGGCTGCATGTAATCTGCTTGCATGGGCTCGTCTGGCAGTACGGGCTCTGGCGGCGGACCGGTGCGCACAGAATCTGACGCAGCAATGATGACATCATGATGGAGAATAGATTCCGCCCAAGGAGCAGTCTGAGTAGGTGGTGCCTCCTGTAGAGAAAATTTAGTAGCAAAAGGAAATACTTCTTCATCAAATCTGACATGCCTACAAGTGTAAATCTTGTTAGTCTGTAAGTCCATGCACCTGTTCCCCCCAAAGGAATTAGGATAACCTAGGAAGACACAAGGAGAGGACATGCATGACATTTTGTGACGATTGTATGGTCTCAAGTGAGGGTAACACCGATAACCAAAGACACGAAGAAAGGAATAAGAGGAAGGAGATTTATGCAGCATGAGATGAGGACTGGAGTTATTTAACACAGAGGATGGCATTTTGTTAATTAAATATACAGCAATCTCAAAAGCAACATCTCAGAATTTTAAAGGAACAAAGGCATGAGCTTTAGGCCAGTTTCAACAATATGTTTGCGTTTATGTTCAACACGGCTATTTTGTTCATGTGTATATGCACAAGATTGCCTATGTTGAATACCTAACTGGATAAAGGAAGCATGCAATATATATTTTTTTTTTTTTATTCGGCTCCTAGATCAGGCTGAATGGATTTTATTTGCGATTGAAGGATCGTTCAACAAGAATACGAAACTTATCAAATATAACATAGTGATCAGACTTTAATTTCATAGGGAACATCCATGTGTAACGAGAATAATCATCTACAAAGATTACAAAGTAACGATAATCATTTGAAGATAATAAAGGAGCGACCCCAAATGTTTGTGTATATTAAATCAAGAATACTCGAACTAGAGAACACAACACATGGCAATGGAAAACGGGAAGACTTTCCCAATTGACACGCATTACATAAATTGCTATTACAACGAATAATACTATTAGACCCAATAACCGAACAAGACTGTAGAATACGACTAAGAACACGATGATGAGGATGACCTAAACGATTGTGCCAAATTGATGCAGAGGCACGAGTGGAAAGAAATGCTGAAGGAGACGAACTTGGTAGCGGTAGCGTGTATAGCCCCCAGAGCTATTGCCCCGAAGTAGAATTTCCTTGGTAGTGATATCCTTCACAACAAAAAAAGAGGGGTGAAATTCAAAGAATACTTTATTATCTGACGCAAACTTTTGAACAGATAATAAAGAATTTGACAAACTAGGTACGTGAAGAATATTAGACAATTTAAAAGACCGAGATGGGGTATGAAAATATATGACCAACATGACTAATAGATAAACCCATACCGTTACGGACACGCAAGGTGTCATTACCAACATATTCTTCCGAGGTAGATAAGGCAACAATATCTGGAGTCATATGATTGGTTGCACCAGTGTCTAGGATCCACAACTGAGGGCTACCAATGTCTAGACCATTATTCTGATAAGTTAAATTGGCTTGAGCGGGAGGATCATAGCGGTTATAACACGCAACCGCCTCATGACTAGCGCACCTGCAGATCTGGCATGTAACCTGATTTCCTCTTCCGCTATTGCCGTGACCACGACCCCCATGTCCACAGCCGCCATGCTGCCGACCACCGCCACTACGCTGAGAGGTACCACCACCACCACGCTGGTTGCCACATCAATTCTGGTTCTTTCGACCAGACCTGCCGCCGCCACGCTGAGCCGTGAGAGTTGTCGGCTATCCACCATAATCCTGGTTAGCAATGAACCCTTGCGCTCCAAGGAAGTCAACCAGTTCTTGCAACGTTACCAGCTGACCACGGACGGCGAGAGAGGCCGTCAATGCTTGGAACTCCGGTCGCAAGCCTCGGAAAACAAACAGGTTTTGGTCATCTAAGCTTACTGACCGGCGAGGGTGAGTTCTTCAATGATGACTTGAGCCCGGCCGATATAATCCGCCACTGAGGAGTCCCCTTGATCCAGACCCTGAAGCTGGTCGAGGAGGTTCAACGTGCGAGCTCGAGAAGATGATTACAGAGCTTGCACGATAGTCGCCCAGAGTGCACGGCTCGTCCGACGACCGACGACCAAAGGCATAACCTCATCGGAGAGTGAGGATACAAGCATGGAGAGGAGAGCTTGATCTTGGCGCATTCATGCGGCGTAGGCCGAATTCGGCTGCTGTTGAGAATCATCGTCGGTGGAGGAAAGGAGCACCGACGGAGAGGGGTTCGTGCCGTCGATGAAGCCCAAAAGATCGTGCCCATAGAGGAAGGGTACGATTTGTGTATGCCAAAACAAAAAATTCTTGTATGTTAACTTGGTACTAATAAAGTGGTGAGCTGTGGATAATGAAGATACGGTCGAAGAGACCAATGAAATAGTAGCATCAGAAACGGTCCATTCAAATGAGTTAACAGATCTTTCAGCCATAGGAAAGAAAACCTTAGCGTACTGATACCAGATGAGAATTGTAACAATTGTATTGAATGATATGAGATTACAATGAGTACAGACAATGAGAATATATACAGGGAAGAGTTATAGGATGAGTAGGATAAGAAGTTATAAACTGACGCAAATACATAGAGTCATAATAGCGAGAATGCGTGATTGGAATGATTAGAACGTAATGTTGGTAGTAAGATTAAAGCAATTAGACTGCTTTAATCTTACCACTCCACACTCCCTTTATCCATCTTGTTGATTTTTTTTTTTTTTTTTTTTTTTTTTTTTTTTTTTTTTTTAACTAGAACATCCACTATTTTAATCAGTCCAACCAAAATTCATCCAAATGACCCTTCTCTATAAAGGTTGAATCCTCAATCCCAAGGGCCCCACACTTCCGATCCAACAAAACATTTGGGAGGATGTAAATCACGGTGATTCAATGGCTCAGTAAACATAGCCAAATGCTGGTGCGCACAAGAAATCTGTTCGAGGTTCGAACTTTAGTCTCTTTTCTCAAATATTATCTACTGAACTAGTGAGCTAAGTCCGTGCGGACTCATCCAAATGACCCTTCGAAGAGCAATTGGAGTGGTAGACTACTAAAATTGTCTTTCCAAATGCACTATCAATAAAACCATCGCCCCCCTTTCCTGTAAGGTAGTAACTACCTGAGCCACAGAAGATGCTTTTTGCCCAATAGCTACATAAACACATATTACATTTTGACCTTGTTGATTGAGAATCGTATCCGTGGCTACTGCTGTTTTACCGGTTTATCTGTCGCCAATAATTAATTCGCGCTGGCCACGTCCTATAGGGATCATTGAATCGATAGCAATAAGCCCAGTTTGAAGAGGCTCATATACGGAACGACGCGAAATAATCCCCGGAGCAGGGGATTCAATTAATCGAAATTCAGAAGCTGAAATTTCGCCCCTACCATCAATAGGGTTAGCCAGGGCATTTATAACACGACCCAAATAGGCTTCACCCACTGGTATCTGAGCAATTCTTGCTGTTGCTTTTACAGAACTTCCTTCTTGTATCATCAACCCATCGCCCATCTAACCTGGCTCTGATACCAAATGTCAGATCTAAATAGTCTAACTAATACTGAATAATAGTATATGAGAGATCTGACCTCGTATGAGCGGAAGCGATAGCCCTGTATCTCCAGCCATAGTTGATGTTCCTGTTGTATTGCTTCTTAACGGTAGTCCGTTAGCTATATTTTGCCTCAAACCTAACTCCGAACCCTAGATGGTATATTGGTATCTACTGAGCAGTCTGAGTACCGTAACTAAATGTGCTAACATCAATCATCACATGAAGCCAAACAAAGGTGAAAGACATTTCAGAAAAATCAATTTTCGAAAAGTTCCGATCCAATGTTGGTAATAATAGCGAGTCCAAGCAATGGCTAGAAAGAAAATCAATTCACTCTTCTGCATCTTCAATCAGACTGAGGGCAGGACTACAGCTCCCATAAATAAACATATCATCACCTAAAAATAATTATCAATCAACATATTAAAAATAAAATAAAATGTGTATCACAACTCTCAACTCATATTGTGTTTGAACTTTGAACAAGATAAATTTTGTGTGGACAACACACACCCGTGGACCACTAATCTAATGGAATGTTTTTGAGTAAAATTTGATATGTATAAGACAAAAAGTGGTACCAAAATTATATTCTCACATTATTTGAGAATGCTAATTACTTTGGTACTTTTTGACTAATCTATATATATATATATATATATATATATATATATATATATATATATATAATAAGGCTCATATGCGGCAGTGGCTTTAGGTGCGGCGGTGCGGTCATATCAGCGTCGTCCATTCTGCTTAATCTAACGGCAGCGGCTAATTTCTGAAGATTTAAAGATTTAAGCGCGTTCTGGTAAGTGGGGGGTGTTATGGTAATTGTAGTGGTTATTTATATCAGTCGCTTGTCAGTATACACCAACAATGTTAACAAAAGACACCAATAGTGTTAGGAAAAAGCACCACAATGAAATGCACAAATACACCAAAAAACACACAACACACCCAAAAAATACACCATATAACTCACCACCCCAATGGTGTATTCTGAACACTGTGTGATGCTTTTAGTCATACCTAGTGGTGCGTTCTGGTGATGCGTATCTAATTTGTGCATGTTTTTTTGGTGTGCATTTTCTAACATGGATGGTGTATATTTGTATAACTATTAGTGCGGTCGCACTGACCGCTCGAGAAGGCACCAACACGAATTCTCAAGTACACCACAGTAAGGTTAATAATGCACCAATAATGAACATAAAACACACAACACTATGATTTGATATATTCTGGTGCCCAATGACGATTTTAACCTTGCAGTTCGCGTACTGTGAGAACGCGCGCGAAAATATCGAAAAAGCCTTGATAAATGTGATTCGTTGGATTTATCTAATCTAATGGCCTACAATTAACCGCACCGCCGCACCTAAGTGCACAGCCGCACTTGAACCTTCCTCTATATATATATATAAAAGTCAAAAGCGAGAGGAAAATGTTCATATTCTCCAAGTATAGAAACTACTGTATTTTGAGTAAATTGCCTTAAATTTATAAAGCCAAATAAGATACTAAAATAATGTTCATATTTTCGAGCATGACAATTACTTGAATATTTTTTGAGTAAGTTCTTCTTATATAAGTTAAAATTCATACTAAAATGCTAATATTCTTTGGAGTACGAGAGAATATAATTAACGTAATATTTTAAAACAATGTTTAGCAAAATTTGATAATGCATAGTACCTCAGACGGAGGAATATAATTGAGCTTCCCCACTTCCATTTCTGGCTTGACTAAAGCGTTAGCTTTACATTAAATTACTTATCTATTATGAACTAAGAAACAGCTGCCTGAGTGCAATAATGTTGCATTAATTTACACCAAAAGTGAAAAGGTAAATCATTCGGAATGAAAACGCTAAGAGAGCGTTTGGTTAGTGGTATATGTTTAAAGATTTACATTATTTAATGAAATATTATACCTCATCCATTCATTCAACCCAGATCAATGGTTAAAATGAAGCTATTAAAAAAAAAAAAAAAACACCATAACACCATGGTAATTTTGTGTAAGTTAATTTTTGTCTTTCAGAGTATTTTTTTTTTCCTTCTTGCTCAGCACAATATTGAACTCTCCAGAGCACAATGTTGTGCCTTCCAGAGCACACTAATGTGTCTTCCAGTGCACACTGTTGACCTTCCAGAGCACATTGTTGAGCCTTGCAGAGTATATTGTTGTGTCTACCAGAGCACATTATTGTGTCTTCGAAGTGCATACATATTATTTTGCCTTGAACTACACATTGTCAAGCCTTCCAAAACACATTGTTAAAGATCACAGATGGTGAACTTTTTTTAAAAAAGATTAGTTAATAATCTTGATCATTAATTACTATTTTGAGTTGAATCTTGGAATGAAAAGGTAAATCATTCGGAATGAAAACGCTAAGAGAGTGTTTGGTTAGTGGTATATGTTTAAAGATTTACATTATTTAATGAAATATTATACCTCATCCATTCATTCAACCCAGATCAATGGTTAGAATGAAACTATTAAAAAAAAAAAAAAACGCGATGACACTATGGTAATTTTGTGTAAGTTAATTTTTTTGTCTTTCAGAGTATTTTTTTTCCTTCTTGCAAAGCACAATATTGAACTCTCTAGAGCACAATGTTGTGCCTTTCAGAGCACACTAATGTATCTTCAGTGCACACTGTTGACCTTCCAGAGCACATTGTTGAGCCTTGCAGAGCATATCGTTGTGTCTACCAGAGCACATTATTGTGTCTTCGAAGTGCATATTGTTTTGCCTTGGACTACACATTGTTAAGCCTTACAAAACACATTGTTGAAAATCGCATATGGTGAACTTTTTTTAAAAAAAGATTAGTTAATAATCTTGATCACTAATTACTATTTTGAGTTGAATCTTGTTTGCTCGTTTATTATTTATGATCGTTTATGATTTGTGTTGAAGATCCATATTAAATTTAGTCTTTTCAATAATTGTTTCAGATCTTTATGCCTTCTACTGCACATTTTTTTTTACTTCCAATGCATATTGTTGTGCCTTCTAAAGCACATTGTTCTGCCTTCCGGTGCACTTTGTTGAAGATCGTAGGTATCAAATTTTTATTTTAAAGAGCAGTTAATTTAAGGCTAAGATTTATCTGCATGTTTCACCTGCGACTTTCTTCGTACCAGAGCCTAAGTATGTGTGTGTGTGTATATATATATATATATATATATATATATATATATATATATATATATATATATATATATATATATATATATGTTGGAAAAATAGCTTAAAATGACATGTTAAGTGGCTATTTTGTGGTACGATTATCAGTGGGGTCCACTTCCGATTTCGGTCGGGTCAAAGTGGATTCGGATTCTTCGTAGTGAGACGAAGAGATTGATATATTGTACGCTCAAAACGGATAATGGGTGAATGAGATATTGATTCTCAAAGTAGACCCATTTGAGTTGGAAAATGAAGGGAAAAAGTGAGCTTTTGTCCCACATTGCTTTGGAATGAAGATTTCCCCCCCTTATATACAAGAGCTCTTTTGAAACTTGTAGAATTGTATAGCATAGAGGCTCTCTCGCGCGAGGGGGGGGGGGGGGTGCAAATCAAATTCCATTGATTCAAACCCGAGCTCGTGTGCGCCGGCACCTGCGAGCTAAGTTATGCCAAACTTTGGAAGTGTGGCCGAAACCTGGCCTAACTACCAAAGTGTTGGCCGAAACTAGGTAGTTGCCATAGTTTCGGCCACTTGGGCCGAGACTTGGGACCCATGGCCGAAACTTCCAGTTTCGTCCTAGGGTCGAAACTGGAAGTTTCGGCCTACGCGAACCTGTGTAGTTTTCTGACCGTTGGCTCTTCAATTCTACTATTACGGAATTAATTTTCTGAGTTAATTCCAATTTTAAATTTTGAATTGAAGGCCATGCTAATGGTGCTGTTACAGGATGGTGAAGGGGTGCCCTTAAGTGCCTAATTAAAAGCTATTAAATCTTTCACCCCTATATAAAGAGGAGTTGGGCAGTAGAGTTTCACATAGAAAATATATAACACGAAAGTTCATCTTTTAGCCTCAAAACCTCTCTGCTTCTACTCTTTCTTTAAGCTATACTGTGTTCATAGCCGTGTCTTGCTCGCCGGATTCCTTGTTTGAGTGCTCAAACATTGAATCACTAGCAAGTTTTATCCTGGGAAGCCTAGGCCACAACGCTCCTAGCATCTACGGGAGGTGGCAAATAAGGTTTTAAGGAAAGAGTGCTCACTTGACTCTTGCAAAAACCCAACACCAAACACTAGCCAAATTTCTTCATCTTTTCTTCCCTTCTTTCCAGAAAATAATAATCTTATTTTTTGATTATTATTTGTGTTTTCTACCAACGGTACCAACAATATATATATATATATATATATATATATATATATATATATATATATATGAAAAAGTTCAAATGCGACGTGGTCTTCTCGTGCGGCGGTATTTTAGAATACACCAACAGTGTTAACAATCTGCACCAACAGTGTAAGGAAAACACACAACAATGAAATGCAATAAAACATCAAAAAAATACACAACAGATCCAAAAAAAAAATACCATATGACTCACCACCCCCAATGGTGTATTTCCGAACACTGTATGGTGTTTTTACTCACAGCTAATGGTGTGTGTTTGGTGATGCGTACCTAATTTGTCTCTATTTTTTGTGGTGTATTTTCCTAACGTTGATAGTGTATATTTGTTCAATTATTGATGATGCCGCACCACCGCACCGTAAGACACCGCCGCACCTGAACTCGCCTCTCTCTCTCTCTCTCTCTCTCTCTCTCTATATATATATATATATATATATATATATATATATATATATATAGTAAAAGTTCAAGTTTATATAGTATTACTCTTTTATTTGTTTATTAAAAAAGTGCGAAATTTGCATACTAATTTAAGTTAATCGAATAATACATTTGAATCATATTTCTACAAATCTACAAATACAAATTTAATAAGAGCCAATAATGTTAGGGCCGGAACAAAAAAATGTTGGTGGTATTGCTTCTTAAAATGAATAGTTGATCTTATTTTAATTTTAGTATTTTTTTTAATGATTTTCCTTATGTACCGTCTATTATATTATTTCATTCCCTTAAATAACTCCTGGATTCCGTTAGTATAAACTTTACTAACGAAATATTCCGTTAACTATTTATTATTTAACTTACTCATTAGTTTCTATAAGAAAGGTCTTAGCTAAGTTTGAATCCCATCCCAATCAGAGTTTGCATAATTGTTAAACATATACTACGAATATGTTAAAATATACGGAGTATTAATAAAATACAATATAAAATTTAACATAAACTTTTGTCAAATAATTAGCCCGACTAAATACAAAGCATTCAAAGTTGAGCATCAAAGACTATAAATCATGAACTTTGAAAATCATTTTCTTGCATTTTTTAAAAAAAACAAATTTATGTTAAGTTTTTTTTTTTTTTTTTTTTTTTCCGCTTAATTAATCTTCTTTTGATTATATAGAACAAAATTCAATATTTCAATTACACTTTTGCATTATTATAATTATTTAGGTCATTATGGTATTAATATTTTTTGTATGTATTTTTATAACAGTACAATTGTACATTACTTTACAAATATTATACTTTTATTTTTTTATCGGACAAAATTGTTCTTACATCATTGTCAGACATACGCGACCCAATTACAAAGTTGTTGATCAGAAATACAATTACACTTGGACTCTAAACCGATATGCCCATTTTCCAAAGAATTGAAAATGTTACATCTGATTGGCTCAAATTGAACAAGTTTACACATCATTCTCTGAATTTTATCAATGTATGAAAACTTCTAAAAAAAATTGTAAGTTTATATCATTATAACAATATCTATTGTAATCATATATTTCGAATTATTTATTATCATTCTTTATTGACAGTAATTCTAGCAATTGTCATTAACAAACTCTCAAAATAATTTGTCTCAACAACGAATGGAAATTAAAAATCAAGGACTTCAATGTTGTGGATGAAAAGTATGTACGCCACTTTATTACTCTAATTAAATTAAATAAATGGGTAATTACCAGGACTATGTGGTCTAATGGTACCCGGGTTAGATTTCCATTTGGAAGGTTGTGAGTTCGAGCCTCCATGGAGGTGTTATTAGTTCTTTGTGTTTCAATAGGTTGAGAAAGTATATGAAAGTATATACATATGCATTGAATTAATTTAGAATTAGATTTCTATAATGCCTTTATTCAAAAAAAAAATTATTCATTATAAATTTTTTTAAAAAAAGATATAATTTCATTAGTTATATTATCTTTATTTTCTACAATTTTAAGATTCCCTATCTTCAAATTCATTAATTAATTATATTCACTACATTGTCCATGTATTCTTTTTACATTATCTTGTAATTAAATATCAAAGTTATAATACAAAATGTGTTATATATTTATTTACCAAGTATTTTATAGAAATATAATAAATATTAATATTTTGTTCAATATTGTCACATTATAATCTATGACACACATCTCACAACACATGAAACATGTAGGTAAAAGATTACCACTACCAAAAATCGATAAGTGCTTGTAAGATAAAAAGTTCATAGTACAACTAAGATCTCAGTCATATACACAACAATGCAAATCTAAAACTTCATACACCATAATCTCATTGCAGGATGATACCCTCTATGCTATCACCATAACCCAATTGCATACATGACACACTACCAATAATAATTTTTTTTTTAATGAAAAAACAAAAAAAAAAAAAATTGAAGATGAAGACAATAACAATGCTATCCAAAGAGAATTAAGAAGACTTAGAGAAATTTAAATCAAAAGTAGTACTTATTTAAACTATCGCTTTTAGATTAAGTATTTAGACTAGTATTATTACAAAGTTGCAAACATTTATTTTAGTGACAATTATAATCATTCTCTCATATAATATATTGCATTTATATACTTTGAATAACGATTTAAATAAACAAATTCAACATTCAATTACATATGCATGAACATCTCCTATATAATATTGCATTGATATACTTTGAAGTACTTATTTAAAAATAATTAATGAGTATTATTTCATGCGCGTAAAAGAACTAGTAATTGAAAAAGTCTGAATCTCATTAATTTGATAACAAGTGCAATTGAATCCTTCTTATCATTTTAGTAGGTATTTATTGATTGAGTAAAAGACATTTTTGGTCCTAGATTTATAGTGGCTTGGACAATTTTAGTCCTTTATAAAAAAAATTGCCATTTTATGGACAGAGTTATTGTAGCGAGGACATTTTTGGTCCTCCGTCTATATTTCTGTTAGATAACCGTATGAGAGAGGGACAATTACGTCAATTTAGGCTATCTCTTTATTGTGAGATGGACGATTTTGGTCCCACAACCATGCCTTTACTCTGACCCTCATTTATTTGTAGTTTTGCACTACGAAATGCTCTGCCCACAACCATGCCTTTACTGCAACTTGGACTCTCCGACTCCTTCGAATTATGACCGAGAAGAAAACAAAACACACATAGATATAATAGATAGAAGGAGATAGCCTAAATTGACGTAATTACCCCTCTCTCAGACGGTTATCTAACAAAAATATAGACGGAGGACCAAAAATGTCCTCGCCACAATAGCTCTGTCCATAAAATGACAAATTTTTTTTATAAAGAACTAAAATTATCTAAGCCACTATAAGTCTAGGACCAAAAATGTCTTTTACTCTTATTGATTTGATGTTGATTAATATTTCGCGTATAATTCTTTTAGATGTGGTACTGATTTAATTTGACTAAATGAATAGCACAATTTTGTACAAAAAATTTAAAAGTTAAAATACAAATAATTAAAATATCATATAGCGATGATCAACTATCTTGTTAAATATGTAATAATGGAAAACAATTATAGGGGTCGTTTATTTTATTTATCTGTTTTTTCATTTTCAATTTTTTTATTTTTTTATTTCTCCAGTTTTTCATTTCCATTCTTCTAATTTTTCATTTCTTTATTTTTCCAGTTTTTCATTTTTCTAATTTTCAAATTTTATTAAATACAATCATGCTATATAGTATCTGTAATTTTGCATTTTCTCAATTTAAGAATATTAATAGGATTAACCGACTGATGAATTAGTCTGACAGATTCAGTGATGATATCAGTCAGATAGTTGAATCACTAATTAGTTTGCAGAAAGAGTAAACTAAGGCAGACATCGAAAAGAACAACACACAAGATGTTTACCTAGTTCGATACAATGTGTATCTACATCTGGGGGACGATCACATAGGCATCCAATCCACTATCAGATAATTCAATGTACAAAGGTAGAGAACAATAATCTCACCCGATTGCCCCACACAAGGTACGTACCCAGTCTACCCTGATTTAGTGGATTGTTGAAGATGGAGAGCCGTGCATACAGAAGTCCAATGAAATCCCTTCACTTGGAGGGCTAACTCTGATGCAATCCACTTCAATGACGCTGTTCAATGTTGTTCCCACAACCGTGTGATCTTAGCGTCCTTTTCGTTTAAGCAACGATATCTCTTCTCAAGTTCTTCATCATAATCAACTAGAACAAATTGTCTTAAGAAGAGGCATGATAATCAAAGATGTGGTCTCTTAGTATATGTCGGAGTGTTTCTTTTTTCTCAAAGCGTAACCCTAATTCTTGATCGAATAAGAGTACTTATAGTTCCATAATAAGAACACTCTCCATAGATATCTTTGATTGTAGATGGTAGGACGATATAAGAAGAATGTAATCTTAAAGATCCGGTCCATACCTTTCCAAGACAGATACGCTGATCTGCTTTCCAAAAACTGACTTCTTAAACCACGTTCTGCAAAAAGGAAACATCTTCTTAAAACAGATCTTCAGTGTCAGTCCCTCTGTTGCTGTATCTGATCATTTAGACCTCTGTAGAACAAAGCCACACCAAGCTAACCCTATCTTAGTTTGCCATAATAATATTGCCAATTATATGTTGGGGGTTTTTTGAGCAATTAAAACACAAACACACTCCCCCTTTGGCTATTATTTGGCAAAACAACTCGACTACTTATAAAAACACAAACTAGATAGGACTAAGATAGAAATTGCATAGAAAACCAAATATCTGATTACAAAGCATAACAAAAACACAGCATACAAGTTATGCTGGAACAAAACAACATTCTTCATAAGGTGGTGCCATCATAATCTGTTGCCCAGACAGGGCCAGAAGGTACAAAAACATCAAAATACTCCCCCTGAGTTCCACACTCCCCCTTTTTTGCCAATGATAGTCAAAACACGGTCAAGCATTGGAGGGGTTCTTACTGTCGGACTTAGCAGCATCAGTAGCAGTAGTTTCAGTCAAGCTCAAGCGGAGAAGAACGTTAGCCAATTTAGTACGGGCCCTTGTCAGCTGCTTCGCAATAATTCCATGAACAGTCTCAAGTTCAGATACCCGGGCCTTTAGACAAAGAGAGAGTTGGACATCTTTTGCATGTGGCGAATCATCAGCCACTGTTTCAGCATCAGAAGTGGAAGGAGCAATCACCGGCGTAACGTCTCGGATGTGACCTCCCGTCAGAAGACGAGGATCAACAATATAAAGAAGAGTCGCACTGATCACCTCACTAGGCATTGGCTCAAGGCCCTGTGATGTTAGAACTCCAAATATCAGATTAGGGAATGGCAACCGTACCTTCTGCTCTCGAGGATGGATCAAAGAGAGGATATGATAATAAATTCAGGACCCCAGATCAATAGACATTTTTGTCCGAATCCGAAACAAGAGAGCTGCCAATTGCTTGCCAACCGTATGAAAGTGAGCCGATGGAAGCCAGTGGTGAAGTGCAAGACGATTCAAGATGACATATTTGGAGGTGAGCTGTGAGCTAGGCAGAGTATCTTTTTCACCCGTAGGCCATGTATCAATTTGTCCACCTGTGAGGGTCTTTGCCACCAAATCCCAGTCCGTGATTTCTTCCTCGTGAACACCTTTCAAACCATAATACTCATTTATCATGTCAGGGCCGAAGACATACCATTTACCTCGAATGAAGATTTGCATTGGTCACGTCCCGGTCAAATTGTCAATCTCCTCATTAAGATTACAGTAGAGCTCGTAAGTCAGAAGCTTCGAATAAGGACAAATGAAGGAGACAGTGTTCAACAGGCCCACTTCATTCAGCAAGGGCAAGATGTCGCAAACAGAGTTCAACTGGTGTTCATCAACAGACCGCTAAACAATAAGATTTCTCCGGATCATTGTGGACCATTTCCCTTGAGCAGTAGAGGAGACAAACTGAGGTCTATAGATAGATGAGTCAGGATTCTCAGCAGTAGGTTGAACCTCAGGTGTGATACTTGGTCCTCTTGAGCGAGTAGTTGGCTTTCCCTTCCGGGTAGAGGTAGTAGGAATCACAGCAGGTGCCTTGTTCTTGACAGAGGAACGCAGAGTTTTGAACACTTGTTGCACGGGAGGATTAGCTTCAGGTTTTACTGATTCAGCAGACTTTCTTCTCTTCTCTGGTTGAGCCACATCAAGATTGTCATCACCAGATTCAACAATAACTTTTACAGGTACACTCTTGCGTTTGGATTTTCACGTCTCTTTGGATGGGGAATGAGCAGAAGGACTTGGAGATACAGAGTGACTTGTCTCAGAAACTTGGGCAGAAGAACTTCCAAGAAGACTGGTAACTTCTCGAATCTTGAAGGTGGTTGAATCAGGATGCGCAGTAGCCTCAACCGAAGGAGGTTTAGACAAATGGGCTTGTGTGCCATAGACTTCAGCAAGAATCTTTTCATCTTCACTAGAGGACTCAGAAGGATGAATCACACGGTACGGTTCTGGAATAGAGGCAGTGGGTAAACCTGCAAAGTGCCGGACATGTTCAAGGCTCTCAGCCAACGATGAAGAAGTGTAGACTGGCACCCGATCTATTTGATCAGCGGCATGGGGACTTGAGATACCGGTTGTAACACCCCAGATTTTCGAAAACTTTTGAAACTTATATAAAGAATGTGAGATCTCATTAAATTCCAAAACATAATATAAAGAGTACGGGGTGCTATGCCACACCTGAGCTAGAGAACTCAGGTGCACAGGCTAACTGACTAATATCCTCAACAGGTAAATGCATAAACATGGCACGCAGGCCGAAAGGGAAACTATCTACTTCTACGCTCCATGGTTCTAGCGCGCTCCAGTGTCTACTCTTCTGTGCCTGAAAGCCAAATATATCTGCTCAGCGAGAGATGCTGGTAACCCACTCCAATGCGTTGAAATACAATATATATAGATATATATATAGATATACGAAAAACCATTTCGAAGCATGAAGATATAACCTAAGAGACTCTAGCTTTCAAAACGGGGATTAGACTCGACAGATAGGGATAAGCACAACCAACAGTCATAATCAAGCATGCACAATTCACAGGCGTAGGGAACAGATTCGACAGATAGAGATAAGCACAGCCAATAGTCATAAACAAGCATACACAGTTACTAGCACGTATCCTAGGGTCACACTTCCATAACAATCCAATCATCCATATCTCATCACATAGCACACTTTGTTGGCGCCACAGGACCAATCGTATGCCCATACATGAGGGTCAGCGCATATAGCTCTGACACGGCCCCGCAGCACCCTGCCCCGTATCGCAACACGGAGGGGTCGATCGCAACCGACCGATGAACCGCAGCTCATCATAGTTTGATCGCAACCAAACAGTGGACCGCAGCCCAAGAGTATGTCATCTGACCGCAGCCAGGAAATATGAACCGCAGCTCATGTAAAACGTTTGATCGCAACCAAACGGTGGACCGCAGCCTGAGAAAGTGTAAATCTGACCGCAGCCAGGTTCTGAACCGCAGCTCAGGAATAACCAATTCGATCGCAACCGAATTGGGGTATCATGCACACATAACACATAGCAAGCACATGCAACCCACATTAACACATTGGGGAGGGGAGAAAACGTATAATGAAACCTATGCGTGGTCATCCACAAACTAGGAATACTCCTAAAGGGGTTCATACTTCTTTCACCAAGGCCAACGGGATACCAATTCAACTAGCATGCGATATATAAGACTCATTTATCCTACGAACGGTACCCGAAACATCAAACTAAACTTAGGCACGATATACGGAGTCCGTTGGGACACCACGGGGGTCGGGGGAACATCAAACGGGGAAGCCAAAATCCCAAGGTGGGGTAAAATCCAGCGGGTAGCCGGTGGGTGAGGGGTCACCCGTCGGCGGCAGCTTTCCGGGCAGCGGGTGCCCGGCGGGCAGCTGCCCGCCCGCCGGTTGCCCACTGCCGGCGTTACCAACATTGGCCGCGGGTAGGTGGCGGCTCCCCTACCCCCACCTACCCCCCACTGACTCTTTCATCACAGAAAAACGCCCCGGGAACCATTGTGGAACCCGAGACCATGCTTAGACACTTTCAAACGCAATTGACAACAACACGTAGACAGTTAACGGATTCAAAAGCAAGAACATACGGTACATAACCTATCATGCTTTTCTAAACATAATCAACACCCAAACATACGAATTCCCAGCCAATATACCAAGAATAATACCATACGAATTCCACGATACAACTTAGGGTTCTAATTATTTTTAAATCAACAAGAACACAATTCGTCTTCTAATATCAAGATTCGGTAGGAATATCATATAAACATCAAGAACATCATATAATCATCAATAACATCAAGAACACCATATAATCGTCAAGAACATCAAGAATCTCTTATCATCAAGATCACCCATGGAATCATAACACCAATTATCAAGATCATTATAACGAATCATCAACACACAAGAATATGGGGGAAATCCTAAGAGGGGAATCATAGCTATGAAAATAGGTTTTGTTGAGACATGGGTTACCTCTTAGCCTTAATTAATTTCCTTGGCTCTGAAGGATCTTTCTTTAAGTCTTTCTTCTTTTTTGATTTCTCCTAGGGGAATTCTTGGAGCTCCTTGTGGGGTGAGGGATTATTGTGGTGGGGGTTCTAGGTGCCTCCTATGTTCCCCTATTTATATATTTAAGAGTCCTAATTAGGGCCCAAATACTATAGGCTTGCTAACTCTATTCCTTTTAGGACTAGGGTTTGGGTTTAGAGATGAGGGCCCACGGACTATGGTGGGCCTTTTCCCAATTAATTATTGTAATTTAATTCTTTCTTTGGGTAATTGGTTAAGTGATTAGTTGGTTTTAGGGATCATAACACGGGGTGTTACACCGGTAGCCTAAATTTCAGTGGGCAAACTTGAGGGATTCTCATACGGACATATTTCTCTTGGGAACGCAGCAATTTCAGTAGAGGGCAGAGCAACTTTGTCAGCAGAGTAAACAACCAAACTAAGATTGTTGGCCAAATCGGAGGATTTATCTTTCTCATCAGAAACTTCATCAACAACATCTTTCAGAGGATCAGATTTTTCAGAGGGGATACAAGGGGGATCATCAGACACAGAGGATCTCACATATAATAAAGCATTCACATTATCAGTTTCAACAATAGACACCGCAGACGGAATAACATCAGAGACTAAATCATCAGGCTTATCAGGAGAGATTTCAATAGGAGATTCAGAAGTATTGGACCTGTTACGAAGAAACTCAATCCGGCATGTGGCTTCTTCCTGGGCAGTTTGTAGGTAGCGGGGTTGAGCTGCTGCTCGACGATGTGAGACTTCTTCGGATTCAAGAGCCCGTTGAGCAAAATACTGAAGGAATGCCCCAGCACGATTACCATATGCAGGCTCTGGGATAGATGCAGGGCTAACCTCATCACTCACCTCTGAGGCCAGCATCAAAAGCTCATTGTTGTCATCCTCGGACCAATCAGCATAGAACTCTGGATAATCTGAGAGCACAGTGACCATAATTTCATCGCGTAGATCAGAGTCAAGTTTCAATTTCTTCTTCATAGCTAACTGGAGCAATGTTTTAACATGCTTCGTGGCTGTTTCCGATGAATGGATCTTCCTTCCAAGCTTGATAATGATATTCCTTACAGCATCTGCCATTGTTGTGAGATTTGGGAAAGCGAGAAGGTAAACCCTAGGTAGAGGATCAAAGAGAAAACTATCAGAGAACAAGGATATTTTGAACTCTTCTTCCTTCACAATTGACCCAAACCTCATATATAATCCCAAGGGTGAAGAACCCTATTTAATGCGGCTTGTCAGAATGCATGCAGAGCCGATGTGATTGACGCAACGGTATACCTCCTTTTTAGGAATGAAACGGAAGGGTTGGAGATTTGAATTTCGAAAAGGCGAATTAATTTATGGTAACTTAGGTTAAGATATTCTCTTAACAAAACAGAAGGGAGTTTTAAAAGGAAGTCAAAGGCTGAAATTTGACCCGTAAATATAACACCATGTACTCTCCTTCTGTGTAACTTACTGCCTTATTAATCAATCCTGCAGATTCCCAGAGCAGATCTGAGAATCTCAAACTGATTTGCATCCAGGGGCTTAGTCAGAATGTCAGCCAGTTGCTTATCTGTTTGAATGTATTCCAACTCTATTTCCTTGGATTTTACCAAATCTCAGATGTAGTGATGCCTTATATCAATATGCTTCGTTCTGGAATGTTGAACTGGATTCTTTGAGATATTGATTGCATTGACATTATCACAGTAGAGTGTCATAATTCTTTGAGTAAGCCCATAGTCCAGAAACATCTGTTTCATCCAAACTAACTGAGTGCAACATCCGCCAGCGGCTATATATTCTGCCTCTGCAGTACTTAAAGAAATTGAATTCTGTTTCTTGCTCAGCCACGATACCAAGTTCTTACCAACAAAGAAGCACCCACCCAAAGTATTCTTTCTGTCATCAATATTTCCTGCCCAATCAGCATCACAGTATGCAACCAGACTAAGTTCACTGTCCTTGGAGTACCATAATCCATATTGAATTGTTCCTTTTATATACTTCAGAATCCGTTTAGTAGCTATCAGGTGAGACTCTTTCGGATCAGATTGATATCTTGCGCAGATTCCAACACTGAACATAATATCTGGTCGACTAGCGGTTAAGTAAAGCAGACTTCCTATCAGACTCTGATATACAGTGTTATCAACTGATGCACCAGTGTCGTCTTTGGATACTTTTGTGGAGGTAGAAATAGGTGTCCTGGATGGTTTACACGATTCTAGATCAAACTTCTTGACAAAATTCTTAGCATACTTTTCTTGTGAGATAAAGTACCCTTCAGGACTCTGTTTCACTTGCAGCCCTAGAAAGTATGTCAGTTGGCCAACCATGGACATTTCAAATTCTTCTTTCATGACCTTTACTAGATCATCAGTGTACTTTTGTAAAGTAGAGCCAAAGACAATGTCATCCACATAAATCTGAGCAATGGTAACATGACTTCCAGTGGTTTTTACGAACAGGGTTTTGTCAACACTTCCTCGCTTATACCCATGGTGTAGCAGATACTGTGTCAGTCGTTCGTACCATGCCCTTGGAGCTTGTTTGAGACCATAGAGGGCTTTTCTGAGCTTGTAGACATTAGATGGATGGTCTGGATCTTCAAATCCTTTCGGTTGTGCCACATAGATATCTTCATGTAGGTACCCATTCAAAAACGCTGTCTTAACATCCATCTGAAACAGTGTGAATCCCAGTATGCATGTGACTGCCAACAAAATTCTGATCGACTCTAATCTTGCCACAGGAGAAAACGTTTCATCATATTCAATTCCCTCTATCTGCGTATATCCTTGAGCAACTAACTGGGCTTTGTTCCTTGCAATATTTCTAGCTTCATCAGTTTTATTTTTGAAGATCCACTTTGTTCCGATTATGTTGACACGATCAGGTCGTGGAACCAGATCCCAGACATGATTCCAGTGAAATTAGTGCAGCTCCTCTTGCATAGCCTTGATCCACAGATTATCCTGTAAAGCTTCTTTTACACTTTTTGGTTCTATTTTTGAGGTATAGCAGGCTTATCCGGATATTTCTATCAGATTGTTTCTCATCCGGCTTCTGGTATTCAACCCATCTGTTGGATCACCCAATAATGTTGTCTGAAGGATGATTTTTCTGAGTTCTGGTGGGCTTGTTCTTACCCACATTCTCGACGAGGGACGTCTCCTGCTCAGAACGTTCTTGATCTTCATCTGATGAATCTTGAGTTTTGGATGTGGTGTCCTCAGCTGTGTCTAACTCACTAAGAAGAGGTTCTGTCTCTGGTTCAGTCACTGATGCTTCTACAGATTCGTCAGGATAGTCATCTATATCAACATTTACTGATTCTATTACAGATTGAGTTCTTTTCTTGTAGACTCGATAGGCTCGACTGTTTGGAGAGTACCCCAGGAAGATGCCCTCATCACTCTTAGGTTCAAACTTCCCCCTTTGTTCCCTATCGATCAGCACATAATACTTTGTCCCAAACACATGAAAATACTTCAAGTTCCGCTTCTTCTCCTTCCAGATCTCATATGGCGTTTTGGACGTACCTGGTCTCAGGTATACTCTATTTACTGTATGACATGCAGTGTGTACTACTTCAGCCCAGAAACGTTGTGGTAGATGAGATGCACGTAGCATAAATCTAGCCATTTTCTGCAAGGTTCGATTCTTTCTTTCCATCACACCATTCTGTTGAACTGTTCTGGGAGTTGAGAATTCATGGGCTATACCATTCTCGGAGCAGAAATCTGAATATAAAGAGTTTTCAAACTCTTTACCATGATCACTTCTTAGTCTTTGAATTTTTATTATACGCTCGTTCTTTTCTTTTTGAACCCTTATGCACAAGGTTCTAAAAGCATTGAAGGCTTCATATTTTTCTCTTAGGAAATATACCCAGCTGAATCGAGAGAAGTCATCTACACACACAAATATGTATTTCTTTCCACCAATGCTTTCTATTTGTGTTGGTCCCATAAGGTCTATATGAACCAGTTCCAGACATCTCTCGGTAGTAATAACTTTTACTGCTTTGTGAGGAGTTCTTATTTGTTTCCCAATGGCACATGCACCACAAACCCCTTCTTGTTATATTCTGATCTTAGGTATCCCTCGCACAGCATCCAGTTTGATCATTTTATCCATGTCTCTGTAATTTATGTGACCCAGTAGTCTATGCCAAAGTTTTGATTCATCTGTGGTTGATAGGCGACAAACATTTTCATTAATCAGAACATAACAGTTGTCAGAGGATCGTGTTCCTTCCATTACCAGTTGCTCTACTTTATCCCTGACTCTGCAACAGTTACGATTGAAGCACACATTCCAGTTTTGATCACACAACTGACTGATGCTAATAAGATTTGCTTTCAGACCATTGACTAATAGAACTTCTTCCAGATGAGGTAAGCCTGGTACATTTAGGGTACCTTTTCCAACTATTTTCCCCTTTTGTCCGTCTCCATATGTAACTGATCCACTGTTAGGTTGAACAACTATAAAACACTTGACATTTCCTGTCATATGTCTGGAGCACCCACTGTCGAAATACCATCTTGCTTCGGTTGTAGAGGCGGTCAGAACTATAGTGGGGTAGCATATTACTTCTGACTTCCTGACCCAAACTTGTCTAGTGAACGGTGTAATAGTCTTGTTCTAATATTTCTCCTTCCTTTGGTCTCTGTAAAAGAAATAACACTCAGGTCGAGTGTGACCTTTTGTTTGACAGTAGTGACAGATGGGTGTATATTGTCTAATTCTAGCAAATTTAGCTTTGAACTTTGAGTACTGAGATTGAAACGCCACTCTGCCAAAATCAGTTTCTGCATGTATCTTCCCTTTTTCCTTTATCTAGACTGACTGGGATGACTGTCCTATTTCATACCTGCGAGCTGGTGAATCAATTGACGTACCCCCTTTGACAAACACAAGAATAGTTTTTGAAGATTCTCCTCGTTTATAACCAAGATCCTTTTTGTTATTTGGATTTCTTCCAGAATCCATAATTTTGTCTAGAGTTGATGTGGTGTCCATCATCTTTATGTTCTTCTTCAGATCCTCCAACTCTTTTATCAGTTTTCCTTCTCGAGATCTTATCTGAGTTATAAGATCCTCTTTTGTGACAAGTTCTGTGTTTAGTTTCTTCAGAAGATCATCCCATTGCTTTAGTTCTTCATTCAGATTTTTATTAACTTTCACCAGTTGCTCCCAGCTTGCAACAAGTTTAGCAAATTCCATTTCAAGTTTGGTATGCCTCTCTTCAAAATCATCTGTCGAAATATACGACTCTTCATCAGATTCATTTTCTTCGGACTGGTTTTCTGTAGCTGAAAAGAAAGCCACAAAGTTTCCCACATTGTCATCTGACTGACCATTAGATACTTCTTCCTCATCATCACTTAGTGTAGCCACAGACATAGCCTTTTTTCTTTTGAGATAAGTTGCACATTCAGCCTGTATGTATCCAAATCCTTCACACTCTCGACACTGCACTGACCGGTTGAGAGACCTTCCTGTGTCAGTCGAACTGCTTCTGGGTTGTCTTGGTCGGCCAGTTTGAGACTGATTGTTCTGTGTGAAAGAGGATGTGTCTGTTTTCTGATATGAGGAGTTACTACCTTTGTATTGTGTCTTGTTAGGTTGTCCTTGACTCCTTCTGTTAAAGCCCTTCAAGATCTTCTTAAAGTTCTTGGTTAGTAAGGCCAAGGCTTCATCATCTATGTCACCCGTGTTTGATTCTCGATCAGCTTCAGCAACAAAAGCCACTGACTTGCCTTTTCTGTTGACAGCAAAGTCATCATCAGCCAGCACTTCAAGTTCATATGTGTGTAAGCTTCCCATAAGCTCTCCCAGACTCTTATTTTCCCAGCCTGTGTGTTCCTGAATTGCGGTTACTTTCATTCCGGACGCATTTTGGCAAAGATCGAAAGATCTTTTTGACTTCTCTTTCATCAGTGAATGGTTCGCCGAGTATTGAGGCTCTGTTCATCAGATTCTGAACACGACTGTGAAAGACTGAGATTGTTTCCTCTTCGCTCATTCTAAGGGCTTCAAACTCAGACAGTACCATTTGAAGCTTTGATTGCTTCACATCACTTGTACCCTCAAACCTGGTTTCAAGAATTTCCCATACTCGTTTTGCTTCCTTTACCCCAGTGACTAAGGTAAACACAGATTCATGCAGAGATCCTACAATAGAGTTCAGTGCTTTATTGTTCAGGTCAGAGGCCGTCATCTCATTTTCCGTCCAAGTCTCAATTGGTTTTGCCGCAATGGTTCCATCAGGATTCTGAATAGTTGGATGGCTCCATCCAGAGAGAATAGTACGATAAACCCTGGTACCTTGTGCCTGGAGATAGATCTCCATACGAGCCTTCCAGAATGAATAGTTGTGCCCATCCAATTCTGGTGGTTTCATGCTTGTATCCATCCTGAATAAAACAACCAGCCAAAAACACACAAGCAGGCAAACTGGCAACCGACAACCAGAGACACTTCCAATAAAAAGAGAGCAATGCAAAAGTAAAAACTTCCCGTACGGATCAAGTCACTATGTAGACTTAAAAGCTCTGATACCACATGTAATTTTGCATTTTCTCAATTTAAGAATATTAATAGGATTAACCGACTGATGAATTAGTCTGATAGATTCAATGATGATATCAGTCAGATAGTTGAATCACTAATTAGTTTGCGGAAAGAGTAAACTAAGGCAGACATCGAAAAGAACAACACACAAGATGTTTACCCAGTTCGATATAGTGTGTATCTACATCTGGGGGACGATCACATAGGCGTCTAATCCACTATCAGATAATTCAATGTACAAAGGTAGAGAACAATAATCTCACCCGAGTGCCCCACACAAGGTACGTACCCAGTCTACACTGATTTAGTGGATTGTTGAAGATGGAGAGCCGTGCATACAGAAGTCCAATGAAATCCCTTCACTTGGAGAGCTAACTCTGATGCAGTCCACTTCAATGACGCTGTTCAATGTTGTTCCCAAATGATATCTCTTCTCAAGTTCTTCATCATAATCAACTAGAACAAATTGTCTTGAGAAGAGGCATGATAATCAAAGATGTGGTCTCTTAGTATATGTCGGAGTGTTTCTTTTTTCTCAAAAGCGTAACCCTAATTCTTGACCGAATAAGAATACTTATAGTTCCATAATAAGAACACTCTCCATAGATATCTCTGATTGTAGATGGTAGGACGATATAAGAAGAATGTAATCTTAAAGATCCGGTCCATACCTTTCCAAGACAGATACACTGACCTTCTTTCCAAAAACTGACTTCTTAAACCGCGTTCTGCAAAAAGGAAACATCTTCTTAAAACAGATCTTCAGTGTCAGTCCCTCTGTTGCTGTATCTGATCATTTAGACCTCTGTAGAACAAACCGACACCAAGCTAACCCTATCTTA
Source organism: Ipomoea nil (assembly GCF_001879475.1). Taxonomy (NCBI): domain Eukaryota; kingdom Viridiplantae; phylum Streptophyta; class Magnoliopsida; order Solanales; family Convolvulaceae; genus Ipomoea; species Ipomoea nil. The sequence goes on along the minus strand of NW_017619207.1, from coordinate 1,074,287 downwards.
GTTTTCCATAATAATATTGTCAATTATATGTTGGGGTTTTTGAGCAATTAAAACACTAACAGTATTTGTACATTTCTACAAAAAATATATAATAATAACAATAATAATAATAATAATAATAATAATAATAATATAATATAATATAATATAATATAATATAATAATAATAATAATAATAATAATAATAATAATAATAATAATAATAATAAGGAATAAGGGTGAAATAGGCCACTAAACTGCACATCAAACTACAATTAGGCTATCGAACTCAAAAAAAGATGCAATTAGGCCCCTGAACTACACAAATTTATTCAATTAGGCTATCGAACTCAAAATTTGCCATGGAGATGAAGAACGGCCAGAGACGATTTTCGTCTCCGGCCGTTCTATTTTAAAAAATAAATAAATTAATTAATTTTTGGTTTAAAATTATTTTTATAATCCACAACCTCCATGTCAGCAAAGTATTAGGTAAATAGGTCATTTTAGACCTAATTGCATGAATTTGTGTAGTTCAAGGACCCAATTGTACTTTTTTTGAGTTCGATGGCCTGATTGCAACTTGGTGTGCATTTGACCCTTATTCCTAATATTAACAACCACAACAACAACAACAACAACAACAAATTAATGCGGAGCATGAAAAAAGAAAAAAGATAATAATAATAATAATAATAATAATAATAATAATAATAAATACAAACAATAATAAAATAAAAATAATAGTAATAATAATACGAGTAATAAAAATTTAATAATAGTAATAAAAAAATTTGAAGAAGATGCTTCAAAGTGTGAAGAAGAAGTTGGCTTTGCTGCAATTGAGATCGTCTTTTGTCTTTCTTGAAAATCGTAGCGTCAATATGCAGGAAGAAAATCTAAAGATGAAAAGGCAGCAGGGGTCGAACCTAGGACATTTGGGTAAAACAACACTATTCACTCATGTGTTTTCATTTCTCCATTTGAAGAAGTTGGTTTTTGATTTAGTCGTTATATCGTGGACCGCGGCGCACTTGCACCGCGGTCAAAACGGTGTCATTTCTTTAAGTAAAGAAACGGCGCGCCGTTACTGTTAACGGAGCGCGCATTTTTTGGTGTGTTAATTACCAACTGAAACTACAATGTATCTAAACTGACACTACAGTGTATCTAAATCGACATTACTTCACGTATTATTTTATATATTATCAAATGAAACTGCAGTTATATCAAAATGATACTGTAGTTGTGGTGAAATGAAACTGCAGTGTATATAAAATGAAACTGAATAAAATTTTACATATTTGAGTGTATATTGTGCAATGAAGTTGTAGTTATATCGAAATGATCATGTAGTTGTGTTTTAATGAAACTATAGTGTATATAAAATAAAATTAAATAACATTTTCACATATTTGAGTGTATATATATCGAATGAAACTATAATTATATCGAAATAAAACTGTATTTGTGTTGAACTGAAAATGTAGTGTATACAAAATGAAACTGAATAACAAAGTTACATTTTGTGAAGGTTGGGTGAAATTGGTGCAGGGCACAATTGATAATATTTAGTATTCGGTCATAGTTAATGGGGAACAAAATGGCTTCTTTCATTCAACTAGAGGGCTGAGACAAGGGGATCCTCTATCCCCAAGTCTCTTTGTTATTGTGGCTGAGCTTCTAGCTAAGCTACTTGAAAAAAATGGCACCAATTTCACCCAATCAAAAGTGGGACCTATAATCAGTCATCTGGCCTTTGCAGATGACATGATTATATTTACCTCTGGGAGGGAAGGGGCTGTGAGAGGGGTAATAGAGACTATAGGAAAGTATGAAGGGGAGTCTGGTCAGCTGGTGAATAAGGGGAAAAGTGGTTTTTATATGCACCCTCAGGCAACTAATGAGGCAGTGGGAAGAATAAGAGATGTGACCAGATTCAACTATAACCAGTTCCCATTCACATACTTGGGGTGTCCAATCTATAAAGGGATAAAGAGGGTTCAATTGTTTGCTAATTTGGTAGCCGGAGTGGATGCAAGGTGTAAAGGATGGCAAAATAGACTTATGTCACAAGGAGGGACGTAGTCTTGATAAAATCCATTTTGGAAGCCATGCCTGCATACATCTTCTATGCAATCAACCCTCCTAAGACAACAATTAAGTAGATTGAAAAAATCCTGGTATATTTCTTTTAGGGAATGGTGGATGGTAAAGCTAGATACCACTGGAGTTCATGAAAATCTCTTGCAAAACCTGTTAAAGAATAAGGAGTAGGCTTTAGTGATCTAGAGCTTATGGTGGTTGCAGCTGGGGTTAAGTTATGGTGGAAGTTTAGATCAATTGACTCCATCTAGAGCAGATTTTTGAAGGCGAAATACTGCAGGAGATCACACCCAACCTGCAAGAAATGGCAATACACAGATTCACATATTTAGAGAAGAATGCTAGGAATAAGGGAGGGGGTGGAACCAGGGATTGGGTGGGAAGTCGGGAAAGGGGAGGTGAGTGTGGTGGGATGACTGGTCTAGGGAGGGTGCAATTGCTAAAAGATTTGGAATTGAGGGGAAAAGTCAATCAAAAGAGACTTTGAGGGACTATATCAGAGATGGCAGACTTGACTTTGAGAGATTAGGGGAGCAGGTGAGGGGGCTGAGAGGAGTGGATAGAGAGTGGAGGATACGGGAAGATATAGCTGACCATGCAGTTTGGAAACCTTCACCATAGGGTGTTTTTTCTTTGAAATCTGTTAAGAAGGAGCTGAGAAGAAGGAGGCAGGGGAGGACTGAGAGCCAAAGATAGTGGCATAAAAGGTGCTGGCCTAAACAAGTGGCCTGGAAAATCAACTTTTTGGCTTGGAGGGTCCTTAAAAGGAAACTGCCAACTGATGACAGGCTGGTGGCATTTGGTTACAGTATGGTTTCAACGTGCTTCTGTTGTGCACAACCTAAGCTCTGTAGTCTGCAACATATATTCTGCATAGGGGACTTAGTAGGGAAGGTGTGGACGTATTTTGGGAACTCTATGGGTACAAGAAGTCAGGAAGTGTGGGGCATTTTCCAGAAATGTCATGAATGGTGGTGTGCAAGGACCAGGAGAGAGAATATGCTGCTGAAATTCTTGAGAGAAAGGCTCCCTATCATAATTATGTGGCAATTGTGGAACCATTTTACTTAGTGTAAATATGGGGAGGGGGGGTCATGTTTCTGAAGCTAAAGTGATTTATAGGGCCAGTAAGGGGATGTTTGAGTGTATTGGGAGAAGATGGCCTCAATGGGACCAGTTTCCTCCAAACAGGTCCTTTATAATGCAGAAGGCAAAGAACTTTGGCTGTGAGAGATTGGTGAGTAGGGCTAGATGGTGCAAACCACCAAGAGGGTGGATCAAAATAAATTGTGCAGTCAGTCTGGAAGGGGTGGGGTGTAGCTTCTTCATCAGAAATGTTAGGGGTATATTTTTTTTGTGCTGGGGTTTATTTTGGGACCAATATGGGGACTAGTTCAATCCAAGAACTAGCAAAGACCATGTTCCAGGAATGCTTGCAATGGTGTGCCTTGAGGAAGCTGAGCAGGATAGTGGTGGAATCAAAGGATGAGGAATTTAGGGATTTTGATGTCCCATTAAGATTAGAACGGAAGTTCAAGCAATGTGGCCCTAGAATTAATTGCATTGCAGAAAGCTTAACTGACAGATGCTTGGGACAGAATATCATCTTCAGAAAGGTGGGGGGCCTCCCAAAAGGCTTTGAACATATCTTGGCCTTGGAGGGGGTGCCCCATTTTTCTTTTGTCCCTGGATGTGATGTTATTTGATGGGGTTTGCTAAGAATAGATGGCATGGTTCCCAAGTCTGGGACCCTGGGATCTGGACTTTGCTTCCCTAAGGATGTTGTTGTGCAGCTGAGGGGAAATGGAGTTCAATGATGTCTAAGAGTCCAATGGTGCATAAACCCAATGAAGGAATGCTGAGGGTAATGACCTTGGCCCCTGAAAAATGATGAGTGTTATCTGATGGGGTATAAGGAAGGAGCGAGTGAGAGGAAATTGCATATGGTGAGTTATAAGGAATGTGGAATGAAATAATAATAACAACAACAACAACAACAACAACAACAACAATAATAATAATAATAATAAGGGGAAAAGTCTGGGTTAGGCTGCTGACTAAGGAGCTCTCTAATGAGGCTGAAAGGCTTAGGAGATCTCTACGGGAGCAGCAAGGAAGGTTGATCTGGTAGTCACACCTGAGGAGTGTACAGTTTGTGCCTGAGGGTGTGATTGCTAATATATTGGAGTTGACATCCTAACCTGGCAGATCTAATTGCAGAAATGAAGCTGGGACAGACCTAACACTGTTTCTCTAGGAATGGGACTGATCTAAGCAGAAATGAGGTCTCATTCCTGGTTTTGCAGGTGAGCAGGGAATGCAGAGCTGGGAGCTGGGAATGCATATTTAGAAACAGCAGAAACGGTTTTGGGCTGAGCTAGGGGCTGTGATCCCCAGAAATGATGCTTTTTAGTTGATCTGGGGGCTGTGATTCCCATAAATGAGGCCTTAGCAGTATATAAGTATAGATGTTGTGTTTACTTGACTTGCAGGTGCTTGATACTGATTAGAACTGCTTGAAAATTCTTTGAGCTTCCTCCCCTTGCTGACTATGCCATTGTTGAATTGGGAAGGGGTAGAGGTAGGGGGGATTTGGGTGCATGATTGTTTGCTTGTTTGTGCTATTTGGCATTGCATAGCATGTGCTTCGAGGTGGGAGTGTCCATCTAGTTGTCTGAAGTATGTTGGAAAAGATTAGTGTTGACGGGGCATGAAAAGATGAATTGTTGAATTTTAAAAAGATGAGGAGTAAGGTGTGAGAATATTGAGGGTGATTTGGTACCATTGCTTAAGGGGGTAGCGCAAAAGGCTGCCTTTGACAAAAATGTAGAGCTCTACATCAGGGGTGGTTGTTGTCCTTTAAGGGTGGGGGAGTAGTGAGTTGCCATTGCTCTTAGTCCATGCACAAAAGGCTGCCTTTGATAAAATACAGTACATTGTACAAGGGTGGTTGCGTGGGGCTTTGAGGGTGGTTTTGAGGGAGGCCATTGCTTATATCATGGGCCATAAAGACCCCATTGATAGATTAAATTGCAGAGCTCTGTACAGCTGGGGTTGACCTGCGGTATAAAGGTGACTAGGAGGGCTATGTAGGGATGACTTGATGGGCATCGTTCTCACCAGTTGCATGGGGCATGTCCGTTTAACTTGATGAATGTTTGGTATGAATGCTTGATTGTGAGGTGCGCTAGAGCTTGAGTAGGACTTTGCTGGCTAGCCTTGGGCATAGTCAACAAGAGTTAGGAAGGTTGAATTTTGATAGGAGTTTGAATAAGTGCAAGCACTTGCACCTAGTTGCATAGCTTTGTTCTTTAGTCAAAGCCACTTTAGGGCTTGGCTTGTATATAGACTCTCCTTTTGATATATGAAAGACTACAGGGTTTTTTTAAAAATAAAATAAATAAATAAAATAATAATAAAAGAATAACAAAGTTACTTTTTGCGGAACGACGCGAAATGGGTGCCGTTTATTTTCATTAAACAAAACGACGTCGTTTTTGCGGAACGACGCGAAATGAGTGCCGTTTCTTTTCATTAAACAAAACGACGTCGTTTTGAAGCTCGGTGCATAATCGATTATACACCGCGGTGCACGATATAATTTGCCTTTTTGATTTCTCCAAATTCCTTAAGAAAGGTGGAGAATGGAAATGAAATAAGAATTTGGAGGAGTAAATTTAGTAAACAAGTTTTTCATTTTTCATTTTTTTACCTCTCCAATTTTCTACTTTTTGAAAAATTTTCTATTTCTCCACTTTAGTAAACAATTCCATAATTTTTATTTTTATTTTTATCAATTTAAGAGTTCATTGAAACTCTTTATATTAAGGAATTGAATTAACTTAGAACCAGATTTATTCATTTGAAATTCTCTCTTTGTTGACTTTTCAAACTTTTGCAAAAGTGACCAGCTTTCAAGCATCGAAATGGAAGCTAATAAGGGAGCTGTCAATCTGTCATTGAGACCCTTCTCTTTTTAGACTAACCCCATCTCAGTAAATTTAGAATTGGCAAGCTTACTTAACAAGAGAGAAAATTATTTTAAATTATTATTTAATGCCAAATGTATTACAATAAGAGAGACAATTTACAAAATTAGCAAGAAGAGAGAGAATTTGCAAATGAGAGGATAAAGTTGCAAAAGTTGCTGAAAAGGGTTGCCAGCACGCACCTTTAATTTTGATTTTTTATTTTTATTTTTATTATTTCTTTTAATATTATTTTGTTATTATATTTGTAATATAATATAATATGAATGTGGACCCATTTTAAAAGTTTTAGATGAATTTGCAGGGATGTAGAACAAATAGTGAAAATTTTGTAAATTTGATGATGTGAATGTGGAACCCATTTTAGTAAGTGAGAGAGATTTGCAGGATAATGTTAGCCTTAGGTTTACTGTTCTATTCATTCACCTGCTTTTATGTACACATTACCACATGTTTGGTATGGTTAATAAAAGTCTTTTGGATCAAATCAGACTTTGAATAACAGTACACTTATTCTGCATTGTATTTGATATGTAACATTATTGCTGGATATACAAATGCATGTAACACTCAAACATTAAAGCACAAGAATTATTACAAAAATTCTCACCAAACATGCATTATAATGCAAAAATGACATTCAATATACATAATGTAGATTGTTTATAGGTAGAGTTACTCAATATGCCATAAATTGTAGGTCCCCAGACTTGTTGCATATTATAGAATTGAAGGCAAATTTATTGAACTCGTCCTAGGTCATATGTTTCTTTCACATACATGTAGAACATTATGGTCAACTTAATTAATTAAACTAGATAATTAATTTAAGGAGTCAATCCAACATTGCATATATAGGGTTGGGCTAAGACAACCTCCACCCACTAGGGTAGCGTTGCAATAAGTTTAAGCTATAGGTTCTAAAGTTGTTAACAAATTGAATTTTTATATTTGATATGATTAGTTGTTCTTTTGGTCTATGTCTATGGTCTATTCACTTCAATAGTAAATAGTTGAAGAGAGGTGTTTCTTGAAACTTTGAAGTTGACAAAATTGTAGTTTATTTGGTGTCTTATCTTGTTAATATGAAGACTTTAACCAAGCCAATTTAACTTTGTTGTATACTATAAGTGTCAGCGCTACATCAGCTATTGTCCTTAATTGTTTTACTTTTAAAAGTATGAGGATTAAATTGAACAAAATTAGGCTAGAATAACTAAATTGAACAAAGCACTATAGTACAAGGACCTAATAGATACTTTAACCAAGTAGGCCAAAGTACCTATGAGGTCCCTATACTATAATTATATAATATAAGCTAAGTAAAAAGTGATTGCAAAACAAATACAAATGTAAATACAATAATAAATAATGTTTCAATTATCTCATCTTGCATTTGATATATATGGATCGGAGTTAATTCAAAGAATTAGATTATGTCACTATTGACGAGTGCAGGATGATTTTGTCCACTTTTATTTTTTGCCCAGTTCATTGTATTTCTAGATTAGATAATCTTATGGCACATACTTTAGCTTCTCATACTTTTGCTAAGACTCGTACGTTGTATTGGGATTCTATCCCGCTGGACTTTATTGCAGTTTATTTCTAATATAATCACCAATTATGGTTTGCTTTAAAAAAAAAAAAAATTGTTTGACTAAACACCTCAGCTTTAAAAAAAAAATAATAAAATTGTTGACTATTAGTAATGTATACATATTAACAATTTGTTATACACTTATAGTGATAACATAATATAAGCTAAGTAAATTGAGATCCTCTTATCAACTCATGTATTACTAACAATAGTTATTGCATGGACCGTGGTCCACACAGCTGTGTAAACATATGAAAAATTTTAATTTGGACTGCGGCTCACAATGCATTGTAGTCCAGACATCAAAACTGTGCCGTTTATTTTCATTAAAAGAAACGGCACTCGTTCCGCACCGTTACACAAAAAGTAACTCTGTTTGTATAACATATTCAGTTTCATTTTATATACAATGCAGTTTCATTCCAACACAACTACAGTTTCATTTCGATATAACTACAGTTTCATTCGACATTATACACTCAAATATGTGAAACTGTTATTCAGTTTCATTTTATATACATTATAGTTTCATTACAACACAACTACAATATCATTTCGATATAACTACAGTTTCACTGTACAATATACACTCAAATATTTGAAACTGTTATTCAGTTTCATTTTATATACACTGTAGTTTCATTTCAACACAACTACACTTTCATTTCAATTCAATTACAGTTTCATTTGATAATATAAAAACAATATGTTAGGCAGTTTCATTTTAGATAGACTACATGTAACTTTATTTTGTAATTAACATACAAAAAATACGAGCTCCATTAAGCTGTAAGGACAACCGTTTTTAGACCATGATCCATGATATAATTGCTGGTAAACATATTATGTTATCAGTTATTTGACCCAAAAGCAAATGGGTTATAGGACTTGGTAAGAGGCCTAGAAAATGTCCATGTTAAAAAAACTAAGCCCTAAAGGCAATTGTTCGTATATATAAGAGGAAAGCATTACATAAGCCCTTCCACAAAATAATCGCAAATTATATCATGTACATACCAAATTCACAATGCGCATGATAAGCTCTAGTCCATAATATATCGATTACAAAACAATGTTCACAGCCAAACCTTTTTCACTTGCTGAGCCCTTTTAGAGTTTTATTAGAGGATAATTAACATGAAAATAAAGACATTAATCACAAAGTCATAATCACTATTAAGTCAAAAGGTCGTAGGGTATTATTATATTATTATTATTTAGTACTATTAACTCTGTTACGATGTAGTATCTGTCCAGACATACTTTCTAAACTTATTGAAGCACAAAGAGTCACTGTCCCCACTGGAGTTCAAATTTGTGACCTCCTATTTGGGAGAGTCACAGTTATGCCGCTTGACCACTGAAAAAGCACGTGAATCTTGAATGCAAGTGATAACATAAGAGTTCTACTTGGTTTTTAATTAATGAATTAACGTATCTTTAATTATGTCAATTTTGAATAAATAAATAACAATTTAAAGATAAGAAAATACAACCCGGAACACAAAAACTGCGTGTACAACCCGGAACACAAAAACTGATCACGCAGTTCAGAACGAAACCTCCTACGTCTGCGGGGCTAGTTCAGAACGAAACCTCCTACGTCTGCGGGGCTACTCACGTCAGCCCAATCCACTAGATGTTCACCAAGGAGTTACAGGGGGTTTGTATACATACGGCACTTTGCCACTACAAACAACTACAACCTTCAAAACATCTTAAATAGGATTGGAACGTGCAAGCTATCTTCTGCTTCAGTTGGTGATGACGCAGACCCTGGTTCAGACCAACGTGTTCATCGAGATCTCCATTTTAGCACAATATAATAACCTGATTAGAGTTGTAGTATAAATGGAACTTTTTCCTCTCAATAATAATACTGTAAAATCCGTAAGTTTCATTGAGAGAATCACCATCCTTTTATAGGATTTCTTCTTCAACTAACTTCACCCAAAATAAGAGTTGAAAAGTAACCCTTTGATAGGAGACGGTCCAAGTGTCATATCTAAATTAACTTTTAATTATTTTGACAAATAAATTAGTCAACTTATAGTAGGGTTTAATGTGTACCAATTTTCTACACTCACAATCTCCCCCTTTGACAATTTATTTAGGAAACACTGAAACATTTATACTTTGGGCAAAAATGAGTAAGATAATTAGGTTTATTAAAACAAATGGCCCTTAATTAGTATATATGTTTAACAAAGGAGCCTATGAAATCGAATTAAAATATAGTTACCAAGACACTTTGTACCGTGCTCCATCCATAATACATCACCAGCAAACTGTAATATATACAATAATCAAACTGTATAGATGGTGACTCCAATAGATGAAATACGATCAATAATAATAAGAAACCCAGAAGACCAATATGCAATAAGTGATAGATAAGCTAAATGAAAGCTAACCATCCAACCAAATAATAATCAAAATAGACACTTAAACTGATAAAAGATAACAAAGATTACCCAGATTGTTTAGACAAGTCAACAGAAACCATAAACCAACCAACATACTACTACTCCCCCTTACTTATTCCCCCTTATATTAACAACCCCCCCCCCCCCCCCCTATTTATACTCCCCTTTTTTTTCCCAAAATAAGTGACAAAAATGGCGAACATCATTGTGGATAGGGCTAGCAAGGTAACGGAGTGCCCGAGCGGGAAGAAGCAACCGAAACATCATCAGGACCATCGTCTGCCGAATCAGAATTGGAAGTATCACCCCTGCGTGCAATAAGACGAGAATGAATGGTTTCTAACCTGGAGATCTCACGAAGTTGGTCGTCCAAGATGTTCTTTAATCCAGTAAGAGTGACTTGTTGAGAGGATATTGAGCCATGAAGGTGAGCAGTGGCTGGTTGAACAGAGACAACAATTTGACGACGTACAAGGATGGTCGGCGGTTCCTTAGGCAGAGCAGCAGAGATAGAGGCAGGAGTAGACTCTGATTCAGAACAAGAGACTGCCGCAGAAGTAGGCAGCGTAGGTGCAGTCGGCGCAAGAGGTGCGTCAAGAGTGGCTCGATCGTCATATTGTTGACCTTGGCTAGCCTATCAACAAACACATAGGCATTGGTATTTTCAGCGACAACTTCATCTTTATAGGGCTTGAACCCTTGATTCTTCAAGACGCCGTAGACCAGACTTGGAAAAGAAAGATGTATCTTGGGCTCTTTTTGTTTTGTTTTTTTTTTTTGTTTTTTTTTTTTCTTTTTTTTTTGCGAAGGACTGGATATGTGAAAATATGATCTCACCAAGATCAAAAGATTGACAATTTCGAATCTTATACAGCAGGTGAGCAAGCTTTTCAGACACAAAGTGGGGATGTACTGCGGGAATCCAATTTGCAGATGCAATTCGAAGAAGGACCGAATACACCGTTGTCAACCTTTGAGTTTTAAGCCCATTGTTTGGCCACGAGACATCACGATTGTGAGTGAGTGCTGCAGCTAGAAGATGCGGGCTTGGATCAACTGAATTGTCTTGCGTAGGTCTGTTCAAGTACTCATTAATTTCCTTAAGTCCAAATAAATACCACTTGTCATAGATGTAGACCTGACGGAAGTTAGTGGAGGCAGCCTTGAAAGTATCCAATGTAAGATTCGTGTAAAAATTTGCAACCAGCCATGGTGAGTAAGGACCAATTTTCTAAACACACGAGAACACTTGTTGATCCTTTAGAAGCGGTATGATATTGCATTTTTCAGACAACTCCCCTTCATCCCCTTCATTAATTGATTTTTCTAAAATTAGCTCCCTGTTGGCATGCACTTTCCAATCACCTAGGAGAGTAGGAGATAGCAATTTGGGCCTGTAAGATTTTTGCACCCTTTTGGCCAAGAGACAAATGGAGCCAAGACAGGAAGAGCAGAGGCAGAGGCTGGAGCTGGAACTGCTGGGACAGAACCAGCGCGTGATCTAGTCATTCTAGGTGGAAGAATGGAGAAAGATATAAATTCAACCTCATCAAGTGTATCTAGTTTTCTCTTCTCAGTGGTACCTGAAATGTGAGCTTTTTGTTTCCCTTTTCGATTAGGTTTGTCTAGAGGTACATGAATTATGGGAATAGACTCATGAGTGCTAAACACATGAATAGGAACATGATCAGACTTAACAGAAGACACAGGAACTGAAACTGGAATGCTAAGAGCAGAACACGAAAGAGGTAAATGCTGCACGCTAACAAATTGGGCAATATTCCTAATGGCAAAGGGAGAAGGCACGGATTCTCACAAAATTAGATAGAGCTACCAAGTTGGGCCCATCAGACACATTAGCTGGTAATAAATTTGCAGAAGCAACAGAGATAGGTAACTAAATTATGAGTGATAGGATCATACGGGTCTCCAAGGGTATGGGGCCAGAATACACAGTTGAAGGCAAAGATTGAACACACACATTTTCAGTAGGCATAGTAGAGGTAAACTGATTTGGCGTATAAACTGATAAATCTAATTTCCTAGAGATGGGTAATGAGTGGGTACCCTCTATAGAAACAGGCAAAGAAGATACCACATTTTTCAGAGGAGAGGCATCGACAGGTGCGACTGGTTCAGTGTCGTCGTCGATGGTCTCCGGTGGCACATGCCATGGTTCGGTTGTGATTTTTCCGGCAAGAGCGTGGATTTGGCGCGATTTTTTGGCCGTGAGATCTTTTATTAGCTCTAGATTTTTTAGGATGGGGGCTAAGACCCAATCTTTGGATTTAGGGGCTAGATGAGACTCGACATCGATTATGCGACGGTAAAGAGCTAGCCTCTCTAATTTTGTGGTAAAAAGTGTGAAGGGGTTCTCCATTGTAGAGATTGGAGAGGTTTCAGATATGGAGAAGACGCGAGAGGAAGAAGATGCAGGGATGGTGGGTGGGTGACAATCTCGGCGTACAAGGAAAGGAAGAACAAAACAACCAAAAAAAAATTAATTTAAAGGGTATCTTGGTGAGTGTGATCTGATGGGATGGAAGGAAAAAGGTGATTGAGGTTGATTTGATCTCTAGTAAATGAGTTTTAGATAGGGAAGAAGTTAAGAGACATAGCCATATTGATCATAATTTTTAGGCTCTTGAAATTCAAAGTAACAGATGGATGTATACGCAATTTAGCTTAGAGGAATTAATCTGCACATGAAAAGAAACAATTAGTAGTAAAAGGGATATTTATTTATGGAAAGTTTACCTTGATAAGTAAAGAAACAATATTCTTTTAAGTTGATAGATTGCAGACGCTAAGTGCTGCTCGTAGTAACTCAAATCTTGATTTGTCCAATGGCTTTGTAAATAAGTATGTCAAGTTCTTTTCAGTTGAAACGTATTCTAGATTAATCTCTTTGTCTTCTACAAGCTCTGAGATGAAATGGTGTCTGATGTCGATATGCTTTGTCTGAGAATGCTGGACTGGATTTTTTGGGATGTTAATCACACTTGTATTATCACAATACAGAGTCATGCAATGTTGATTGAGTCCATAATCCGATAGCATTTGACGCATCCATATTATAATTGCGTACAACAGCTCCCCACAGCTATGTATTCCGCTTTTGCTGTACTTAATGAGATAGAATTCTACTTTTTACTTAGCCATGCGACTAAGTTTTTTCCAATAAAGAAACAGCCTCCAGAGGTACTTTTACGGTCATCAGCGTTCCCAACCTATTCACCATCACTAAACCCTACAAGACTCAAGTTTGTGTCATTAGAAAACCTATACCATAATTTAGTGTACCTTTCACATATTTTATGATGCATTTGACAGCTTTGAGATGTGACTCTTTTAGATCAGCTTGAAATCTGGCACACATCCCAACACTCAGCATGATATCAGGCCGACTTTTAGTTAGATAGAGAGGGCTCCCTATCATACTCCTGTATAGGGTAGGATCAACTGATACACCTGAGTCATCTTTTATCAGCTTTGTAGAGGTTGATATGGGAGTTCTGGCATCTTTGGCTGATTCAAGGCCAAATTTTACTAACAGATTTCTGGCATACTTTTCTTAAGATATGAAAATACCTTCATTTGTTTGATGTACCTGTAGGCCTAAAAAATATGTTAATTCGCCTATCATACTCATTTCAAACTCCTGTTGCATGACCTTGACTAGTTGATCTATAGCACCTGTCTGGGTAGAGCCAAAGATAATGTCATCAACATATACTTGGACTATAGTGACATGTTTACCTGACCTTTTGATGAACAAGGTTTTGTCTACTACCCCTCGATTGTAGCCGTGCTGGAGAATGTATTGAGACAGTCTCTCGTACGAAGCCCTAGGGGTTTGTTTGAGGCTATACAGAGCTTTGTCCAGTTTGTAAACATATTCGGGATGATGAGGATCTTCAAAGCCTTTTGGCTGGGCTACATATATGTCTTCGGATAAATAGCCATTTAGAAATGCTGTTTTGACATCCATCTAGAATAGCTTTATCTTTAGAGCACATGCAATGGATAGAAGAAGCCGAATGGATTCTAGAAGTGCTACAGGAGCAAACGTCTCGTCATTGTCAATCCCTACGATTTGGGAATAACCTTGAGCAACCAATCTTGCCTTATTGCGTGCGACATTGTCAGCGAAGTCAGTCTTGTTACGAAATATCCACTTTGTACCTACCATATTTACACCATCAAGTTTAGGTACTAAATTCCATACCTTAGTTCTTCTGGCATGGCCTTGATCTAGTGTTCTTCAATTAGAGCTTCTTTTACGATTTTGGGTTCTATCTTTGACGTGTAGCACACATATCCAGCTAGCTCGAGATAATTACGTTTTATGCCTCTTGTTCGAATTTCGGAGGAAGGGTTTCCAATAATGTTATGAGTTGGTTGGTCTTTCTGAATTCGAGTAGACACATCAACTGCTCCAGGTTGTGCAGTCTGAGTACCTTGCTTCCTTTGTTTGGAGAAGTCAGCGGCGATCAGTTGAAGACGCAATCCTTGTTCTTCGATCCTGGGTGATCTAGCTTTAGAGTCCTCTTGGTGTCAGTTTTAGTTGTAGGTTGTGCCTTAGCTAAGACGTTTAGTTCTTTGTAGACCGGTGGTTCGCAATGGGTGGAGAGTTAAGCTTAAGGTATAATTAGTTTTCCTTCCCGGTTAATCTCCAATAGTTCACCTTATCTTTCTTTCTTGACCTACCTTTGTGAACCTTCAGCCTATTTCTAAGCCTATTAGTTTTACCACCTTAATTTGAACCCTTGATTTCTCTAGCTTTGGTTAGTTGGTGGACACCTTTGTTGCTTAAAACCTTGTTTGCAATCTATCTTTAAAGCTTTGTCACACGTTTTGAAACTGACTGTTTTGTTTTTGAACCTCGTTGCTCCCAAACTTCGGGGACGAAGCTTCTTGTTAGGGGTGGAGAGTGTGACACCCCGAATATCTGACTCCTTAATTAGGATTAATTGAAGAATTAATCCTAATTTCCTTGATGAATTCCTTTCCTAAAATCCTGAAATTTAATAGTCAAGGGACTAGAAGTTGACTAATTCCTTAGTCAACCAAGAGTACCTTTTGCTTTGTGCTTTGTACCTTGCCTTTTGTGTTCCTATCCTTTTAGTAAGGGTAAACTTGTCCTTTCACACATGATTGGTGTTTAAGCTTGCCCTAGTAAGACATACTTCATTCATTTCCTTACTAGCCAAATCCTAAACACTTCACCTTCTCACTAAGAAATCTTGGCTTACTCTCCAAGCTAAAAGAAGAACAATCTACCCTTGCAAAGATTCATCCCAAGATTCCACCTTTCTATCTTCCAAGCTTAGGAAAGGGTAAGATCTAAAGTTATTTAGTGTTTTTAGTTAGCTTTAAGGTGCCTTTATCTAAGTTTAGTGTTTTCTTGTGGTTTTGGTTGTGTAAGAAGTCTTGGTTAAAGATGAGCTTCAAGGAGAAGCTTAGAAGGGTAGAAAGGAAGAGTTTCTTGGTCTTCAAAGGTAACCCATGCTATACAAAACCTATTTTCTACTCGCTATTGATGATTATTGGCTTCTATTTGATATTATTGGTGTATTTGAGAGATTGATTCATGGTCTTGTGATAATGCATGTTTAGAGCTTGTATCTAGGTTTCTTAAATGCTATTTTTTGATCTATTCATGGGTTCAAGTCATATCTTTGTTGTATGTGAGGTTTTGGGTGTTTTGGACTTGAACTTGACCTTGGAGATGAATTTCCCCAAAGGGAAACAATGTATGTACAGGTGTTCCCCGCAGGCGGAACCGCGGGGGGTGCAACGGGTGGATGTTCCTCCACGGGCGGAACTGTGGGCGGTGCCACGGGTGGATGTTCCTCCACGAGCGGAACGACAGGCGAATGTCCGCCCACCATTCCACCCACAGGGTACGAAGTTGGGATATTGCGGTCGGTTGTTTCCCCGTGGTTTCACCCTTTGGTATTTGATGCTTTGGCTTCCCTTTGTTGGATTGTTGAGCTTTTGAGTATCTTCTTGATGTTTCGTATGTCTAGAACGATGTTTTAGGAATCCATGATAAGACTTGGTGTCTTGAATCGTGCTTATGGTCCAACTTTGTGATTCGTTGGGTTTATGTGAGTTTTGGAGGTTCGTTGGAACCGTTTTGGTTTACCCGTTTGATGCGCATACTAGTCATGATGTCTTTGATACTAGTATGCGTAGTTTGTCCATTCTTGTTGAGGATTGGCAACTTGTGTTGCCAATCATGTTGTTTATTGGATTGAAATCAATTGTTGTTGTTGAGTATCGTTGCATGTCTTTCATTGAAACCTCTCGAATGAATCCCTTGATGTGATCTTGTACAAATGTTGTACTTTGTTGATTATTCTGTGGATTGTACTTTACAGATTACCCCGTGATTAAGCTATTGTTGAGCTTATCCCTTGTTGTACACACTTTGTGTGGAATCTATGCTTTGTCGTATCTTTAGATTCCGTGTGTATTGCTTCTTGTGAGACGATGGATTGGATGTGATGAGATGATTGAGTTGATAAAGTGGATAGTGTGGGGACTTATGTGTGAATTGATCCGGTATTGGGTTTAAAGCTCCAGATTGCCATTTGGATACTTATGGCTTGTGGGCAACTTTGGAAACTTATCCCCGTTGCCAGAGATAATAACTAACCTGTTGAGCTTGGAATCTCAATAGGGGGTGTATACACTTAAAGTTGCTAGATCTGTTTCCATTGGGCTGCGGTCCTAGTCATTGTGATGACTCTATGGTATGTGATTGATGATTTGGAGTCCTCCACACTGGTCCACTATGATTCGGGTTGTTGAGATGACTCTTTGATGTATGCTTCGGTTTGGCTATGTCCTATGTGGGTTTGGAACATGTTGTTGGGTTGTTGAGATGACTCATTGATGTATACTTCGGTTTGGCTATGTCCTACGTGGGCTTGGAACATGTTGTGGGTATGAACCTCACTTTATTGATTATGAGCAGGTCTATGATGAACCCTACCTTGAGTATGGTAGGTAGTATCTATTGTTGAGTAAGTCGTTTGTTGTTCTATTGACTTGTTGAGTATGTTGGCATGTGGTCCTTGTTGAGAGTGAATTGATGAGTCTATTGATGTTTCCTCTCTTGGTTTTAAAATGATATATATACTGTATTCCTCTGTCTCAAATGGTTTTGCTTATATCTATATATTGTGATACTTTTCGCTGGGTTACCAGCATCTTTCGCTGATGGATGTTATCCCTATCTCTTTACAGGTTTTCAGTCGCTTTAGAGAGCGCGCTAGTGGACTGTAGTAGCCTAGTGTAGCTCCTTATGCTTTTCTAGTTGTTTATGGCATGTGCGCCTAGTTAGTTTAACCGTTAGCTGCTGTGGTTTGTTTAGTAGTTTGCCTGTGCACCTATGTTTGATATAGGTGTGGCATAGCACCTCCGTGTTTAGACGTTACTTCCGTTGTTTAATGATTAATGTTTAGTTTTATGTCTCTTGTTTAAGCTTTTAAATTTTGGTAAAATCGGGGGTGTTACAACTCATATGGGGTTTTTTCAATCCCTTTATGAGGCACTCTATTAAGTATGTGGTTCGCTGTTAGGAGTGTTAGCACAGCTTCTCCCCACAAGGATTCTGGTGCACCAACACTGAGTAACATAGCGTTAGTCATTTCTTTGAGTATGCGTTTTTTCCTTTCAGCTATGCCATTTTATTGGGGTGTATAGGGAGCAGTTACTTCATGAATAATGCCAGAAGACTCACACAAGCTTTTGAGAAAGTTTGATTCATATTCTCCTCCTCTATCAGAACGAAGCCTTTTAATGTTTTTCTCCAACTGATTTTCTACTTCTGACTTGAAAACCAAAAATTTTTTGTTTAGCTTTGTATTTTGTCCTTAGAAGATATATTTTTGTGAAACGAGAGAAACCATCAATAAACAAAATGTAATAGCGTTTTCCACATCTACTAAGTCTGAGTGAATAAGTTCTAACACAGACGACGTGCGATGATTTATAGAGGAAAAATATTTTTTTTAGCAAATTTAGCTTCAGCACACGTTTCACATTGAGAATATGATTCATTCGATAAGTTTGGCAATAAACACATATTTTCAGTCTATTTAAACAATTTAAACCAACATGACCTAGTCTACCGCAAAATATTAACAGAGACATCAATATAAGCAGAAGGGGAAACATCATTCTTATTAAGTGGGTCCGGACCATGCCAGTTTCGAACAAAGTCATGAATAGTTGGACGATGACTAGGGCCCTTAGTAACAGGGGGTTCTGGTCTAATTAGAGTTATGTCTAGCCAAATGATCAGACTCAAACACCATCTTAATCCCAACCTTATTCAGCAAAGCTCCATAGATAATGTTTCTACGTAGGGAAGGGACATATAACACATTTTCAACAATAACTGTTTCCCTGAATATAACATGAGATCCACTATTCCTCTACCACATACCTGGGAGACGCTTGAGTTTCCCATGAAGACTTGTTCTCCTTCAGAAACAGGCTCGAACACCCTGAACATGCTTTTGTCGATGCAGAAGTGGCGGGAAGCCCCCGTGTCTACCACCAACTCATTTGGGTTTTCCACGGTGTTAACTTCAGTTATCACGGTTGCAATCACTTCATTGTTCGTGTTCTCCGTCAGGTTGACTTGATTCTTGGGCCCTTCATTGCTTGCATTTTGACTTGCACCGCCTTTCCGATGATAGCACTGAGTTGCCCGGTGACCATTTTTCCCACAAACAAAACATGCATTGTTTTTCCCTTTCTTTTGGATCTTACCACTCTTGACGCGATTGTTGTTGTTACTGTGCTTGGGATTTCTCTTGTTGTTCCTGTTTTGGCCATCAACCTTGGCCTTGTCAAAATTAGCACTTGTTTATACTACATTAGCTTTTGCATTACCAGTAATGACAGGCTTGTTCATCACCCGGTTCTCTTCTTCAATGTTCAGACTGTTCACCACCTCTTGCAGTGTGTGATGCTTCCTTTCGTGCTTCATCTTTTTCTTGAAGTCAGACCAAATAATAGGAACCAGCACACATGGAATCCAATAAGGGTCTATAGTGGGCTCATCACAAGACCCATAACTATGACCTTCAAGCATCATTGGTGGAAGAAACAAGAAATCCCAATAATAATTCCATTCGATAGAGGAAAGTATTATAGTGGCACATTTCAAGTGATATCATGGATCGAAGACAATGCTTACAAGATTCGAGGTCGAATCATTTTCAAGAAGGGGAGGATGATGCGGCCCAACATAATGAAGATCCATTAAGAGTACCAATTGGGCCAACCACAAGGCCCAAGTCTAAACAATTAAGGCAACTCTTCATTGGTGATGTTCAAAGATGGTGGAAATCCAAGTCAAAGCCCATTTGCAAAATATGAAGAAGAACTCAAGGGCTTTTATAGTTGTTTAAGTGCTAATTTTGGAGATTAAATTAGGCTCAAATCAGCCTTATTATTTTTTGCCATAACTATTTAAATTGTTTGGAATTAAAGAGAAAACACTAGTTTGTATTTTGAAAGGATTTCTTAAATCCCTTTCTAAATAGGACTATATTTACTTGCTTTCTAGATTAGGTTTAGGACTCTTTTCCTCATTGTATTTAGGATTACAATGCTGCCCTATAACCTATAAATAGGGCACATCCATATAAGTTTTAAAGAGGCTTTAATTCAATAAAATTCTTAAGTTTTTCTTTACACTTGTGTAAGAAACCTTATGGCTAATTGTGGACTCAATTAGTGGCTAGTCGTGGACTGGACTAGCAAATTGATTCGTGGACTCGAATCAATCTTCCTTTCTTCAACCTTAGATTTAGGTTCGTGAACTCGTTCTTGAATCGAAGTAAACTAGATCCGACTCTAGTTGATTGAAGATTGCATCATCGAGGTACTTGAAGCTGCAATGGGATTCTTCCAAGTCTTTGAGGATTCGAGACAAAGGGTTTCTCGTGAGATTTAAGGTATTTTGATCCATCTCTATCTTTACTTTGAGAGCATTCTTGGGACAATATTCCATCTTATTTGAATCTTGGACTAGGTTCATATCACTAGGACTCGGGCAATTATTCAATTAGTGCATCAGCCAAGAAAGTGTCATTTACCTCGGTGCCTTCCTCTAGCACGTCAGCTGCCAGGTTCTCGTATTCATGTACCAATTTAACTATGGATGACGCGTTAGACATCTTGAAATTTAGAAAGCGCCCAACGGCATATTTTCCCCTCCAGCGTCGCCAGTCCCGTACTTCTGTTGTAGCATGTCCCAAATAGTCTTGGCAGAACTCTGTTTATGTCGAAGAGGACGTTTGTCATGCGTTGCAGTATTGCCGCTCTCATATTTCGCGATAGTTTCTTGCGACGAAGGAAAGGAGAATAGGAAACACGGGCACTATTAATGTAGGCTAGATGGAAAAGAAGAAAAAGGAAAAAGGACGTTCTTGCGACGTGTTATAACTAACATTGCATTAAAAACATTTCACGATTAAGGTATCGTGTGCTTTCGACTTGCAAATGCAGAACTCGGGACTACTTTGTATGCTCAGACGAAGGAAAGGAGAATAGGAAAGCTGTAATGCTTGTTGTGTTTTGATAAAGGTGGTAGGAGCTATTTATAAAGCAAACAGCTCCTCCACTCCAGCCATAGAATGGAGATAAAGGCGTTGGCCACAAGTGAAATGAGAGGCTGCGGTAGTGTCGGCCACAAAAAAATAAGAGGTTGATGTATTTTCATCTTTAAATTTCCCAACACCGACCAACTATCGTTCAACCAGTGTTTTGCACGCTGGAGTCGTCACTGCTATGCGTCCAAACCCCAATCGAGTCCACCGCCGACCACCTGCTGTCGTACTGCCCAGTCGCCGTTGTCGAGAACAGAGGAACCTAGACACGCTACCGTACTGCTCTGCCCGACTATCACGCACGCCGGAAGAGGAGGAGTTGCCCGACTTGACGCCGACCACCACCACTGCTACCACCGCCCAGCTTCACCATCCACCGTTGACTTCTACTGCTGGGTTAAATCCGAAAGAGAAAAAAGAGAGACGTGTGGCTTTTTTTTTTTTTTTTTTTTTTTTGGAAAGCTGAAGAGAAATACTATATTTTTATAACTAGGGTTTTCAATATATATAATTATATACATACATATTTCTCTTGGGCTTGGGTTTGATTGTTTGAATATAACACTTTGGGCTTGAGTAAATTTGGTTTTCAAGAAAATCATTTAGGCTTAAAACATCTTAGGCTTACAAAGTGATATAGGCAGGCTCATCTTAGATAGATTTTGGATAGTGAAAATTAGGAATCATAAAATAGTTTATTTAATTTCGGGGTAAAAATAATTGTTTGAAAAGTATTTAGGCTAAAATGTTTAGGATTGTAAAATAATTTTTTTTTTCAAAATATTTTATTAAGATAATGTGGTTTGAAATATCGGGGTGTCACAGTAATACTTTTA
Source organism: Ipomoea nil (assembly GCF_001879475.1). Classification (NCBI taxonomy): domain Eukaryota; kingdom Viridiplantae; phylum Streptophyta; class Magnoliopsida; order Solanales; family Convolvulaceae; genus Ipomoea; species Ipomoea nil. The sequence continues at coordinate 1,052,714 of NW_017619207.1, read as the reverse complement.
AATTAAAATATAATACTATTACATTTTTGCTTATGAGTAACAAACACTTTATTTGAAGGTAATCTCAATCAAAATGACTAAGGGTACAAACTTGTACTATACTTCTTCTTCTCCCACATGTATAGAATACTTTGTTCAGCAAATAACTAAATGGGGTGTTTGGTTGGGAGGAAGGAAATGAATTGTAATTCAGTAGTAAATGAATAAGGTAGGAATTCAAATTACATTGTTTGGTAGGGAGGATTAGAATTATTGGGAATGAAAATGAAAAAAGTGGTATATATAAAGACTAAAATGTCACGGACTCCTTATTCCTCCCCGTGGTATATAAAGACTCGGTTTTAACTAGTGATGAAGTTTCAAATGCTTCTAATTTTTCATCTTCTCGTTGTGGAGATTTCAGCAAGTGGATTTCTGGTGAAGGTTTTATTGATCTTGGATTGGAAGGGACTAAATTCACCTGGTGCAGAGGATTGAATTCATCGTCCTTCGAAGCTGCCAGGCTTGATCGTGCTCTATGTAATGTGGAGTGGAGGACTCTCTTCCCGGATGTGTGTGTTTTGCATCTACCTATGATCAGCTCTGACCATGCTCCGCTTCTATTATGTACAAAGAAGGCAAAGGGTACTAACAGATTGAAGAGCTTCAAATATTATGCAGCCTGGGCGCTGCACCCGGGCTTCCTAAGTTTCATTAAGGACAACTAGGACATGGAGGGTGGATTGGAACATGCAAAGAAGGATCTAGCAGAAAAGCTACAGAGCTGGAATCATGACATTTTTGGCAACATATTTCAAAGAAAGCGAAGGGTTATTGTAAGGATTGAAGGTATACAAAAGGCCCTACAAGTTCGACCAAGGTCTGATTTGATCAGACTAAACAAGAAGCTTCAAAAGGAACTTGAGGATATATTAAACCAGGAGGAGCTCTATTGGTTTCAAAAGTCCCGAGAGGATTGGATAACGTCTGGGGACCGAAACACAAGGTTCTACCATGCTGCGACTGCTGCTAAGAAGGGTATTCAAGTATTCTTAAACTGAAGAACGAGCGGGATAAGTGGTTTCTGACAGAAGAAGAAGTTCTCAAACATGTTTCTGATTACTTTGTCCACCATACGGAAGACGAGGCAAGGCCGAGGCAGGCAAATTGGAGGAACTCTTTCCCAGTCCTTCAAGAAGCTGAGTGGCACCATGTAAATGCTCCATTCTCTGCAGAGGAAATCATGCAAGCATGCTTCGATATGGCTCCCTTTAAGGCGCTAGGTCCGGATGGTTACCATGCATGTTTCTATCAGAGGGCATGGCCGGTAGTGGGGGAAAAGCTGACAAACTTTGTGATGGATTATTTTGCGTCTGGACAACTACTGGTAGAGTGCAATGACTCGATTATAACATTGATCCCTAAAACTCCATGCCCGGAAACCGTTAAGCAGCTTCGGCCAATCAACCTTTGCAATGTATCATACAAGGTAATATCAAAGGCCTTAACAACAAGGTTGAAAAGGATTATCCAGAAGTTAATTGGCCCCAACCAATCTTTGTCCTTTGCATTGAGCGCCTTAGCCACTTAATCAATGAAAAGGTGGCAGCCAGAGATTGGAACGGAATCAGTATGTCAAGGAATGGTCCATGCATCTCGCACCTTCTTTTTGCGGATGATATGGTTCTATTTGGGGAAGCCACCTTACAACAAGCAATGGTAGTCAAACAATGCCTGGACTTCTTTTGTGATAGCTCAAGACAAAGAGTCAATCTCCACAAGTCTTCTATGCATTTTTCGAAGAATACTCCAGAAGCTGAGCGGTGTGCAATTGCAGACCTGTTGAATATCACAAGCACTGAAGATTTGGGGAAGTACTTAGGAGTCCCCTCTCAACATGGTCGGCTAAAAAATGACTCCTTTAATAGTCTCATCAATAGAGTTCAAAACAGATTGTCTGGGTGGAAAAGGAAGACCCTGTCACCCATTCTGTGACACCCCAAAAATCCACATTCAATCCATGGATTAATTGAGTAATTAATCCTATTTTATTTGAGGAATTAATTCCTAAAATCCTGATTTTTAATACTCAAGGACTAGAATTTGACTAGTCAACCTTTAAGTTGTGTTGTACCTTGTGCTTTAAGGGAAGTTCCCTTGTTCCTTACACTTTCTAACGGTTAGTAAGGGTATTCTTGTCTTTTCACCAAGAGTTAGTATTGTAACCTAACCTAGAAGACTTCTTCATTTCATTCCCTACAATTCTTAGAAATTAGTTCTACCTTCTCTCTAGAAAAGAAGTGTAGTTTATTCTCCAAGCCAAGTTGAGACCCTTGTCAAGATTCCAAGATTTGCTTCCAAGATTCAACCTTTCACCTATTTGGGCATCTAGGAGGGTAAGATCTAAGTTCATCTTGTGTTTTTGGTTCCATCTTAGTTGTCTTTTTCTTAAAGGTAGGATCTTTATGATCTTTTGGTTTAATCTTGAAGTGGCTTTGGAAACTAAGCCTTGTGGAGAGCTTGTTGTGGTGTAAAGTGAAGTCTTTTGGTCTTCAAGAGGTAACCCATGCTCTACAAAATCTATTTTGCTTACGTATATGTGATTTCTTGGATTCTACTTGTGTTTTGCTATGAAATGTGAGTGTTTATGCATTTGTCTTGTGAAAATGCATATCTATAGCTTGTGTTTAGGGTTCTTGTGTGCCATTGCTTGGTATTTCCTATGATTCAAGTCATTTTGTTGTATTGGGTGAGATTTGACATGCTTTGGACTTGAATTTGAGTTGGAGATTAAAAATCCGTGAAGTGTGTTTTGTGGTACAGGACATGTACCCGCGGGCGGAACGGCGGGCGGGGCACCACCCGTCGCCCCACCCGCGGGTACGGGCCTTGTGGGAATGTGTCCCCGCGGGCGGAACCATGGGTGGGGCACTACCCGTGGGTCCGCCCGCGGGTACACAAGTGGAGTTGTTTGGGGATTTGTTCCCCATGATTCTTTTGACTCGGTATTTGGTCTTTTAGCTTCCCGATGTTCTTTTGTGGAACTATTTGAGTGTCTTCTTGATGTTTCGTATGTCTAGAAATATATGCTAGGTATCTATGTAGGACTTTGGTGTCTTGAATCGTGCTAAGTGTTCAACATTGTGTTTCGTTGAACCGTGGTGAGTCTTGTGTCTTCCTCGGAACTACCTTTGGTTTACCCGTTTGATAAGCATGCTAGTTTGGTGTCTAAATACTAGCGTGTGTGTTGTTTGTACCTTCTGTTTGGTTGATGATAACTTGTGTTATTCATCGTTGTTGTTGTTGGGCTGTGACCCATTCCTTGATTGAGTATGTTTCATACCTTCGTTGTGATCCGTTGTTTGACTCTTGTTGAGTTGTGGTGTGTGTGTGGCTCTACCTGGATTGCACGATTAGTGGTATGGGACACTAGTCACCAAGGTATTGCAGCGGTCCTCGTGGTGGCCGTGACGTGATTATGGAGTTGTGGCCTGAGTGATGGGTCCACGTTTTTGGGGGATAACATGTGTTATCCGGGCATGTGTTGCCGTGATTGGTGGTTTTCGTTGGTGGTCGTTGGTGGGGGACGACGGTCCCGGGGGAATAAGGTTGGACTAAGAAGTACAGGGGTCCTGGAGGTAATGGTTGGAAAGGAGATACAAGGTTGGGGGTAGCTATAAGGTTGGAACAGGGCATAAGGAAGGCATACCAACTCGTGATGGGTGATGTTGCGAGGGCTTATAAAGCCGGCGTTGTGTGATCTTCTCTCGTGACGTGTGAAGTCACGGAGGCTTGTGTTGTTTTGGCATGTGTTGCCGTTGGGTGAGTCTTTATCCTTTGCGTGTGGTTAACCTTTGTGGTTTGGGATGTGTTCCCGTGTTATCTTTGAGAGTGATGAGTCTTGTGTTGACTGTTGATCTTGGTTTTGACTTATATATATGTATTCCGTTTCGAAAATGGTTTTTATGACTTATATCTATCTATTTATGATACTTAACGGTATTGGTGGGTTACCAGCATTATTCGCTGACCGGGCGTCGTCCCAATGTTTATCTTTGTATCTTTCAGGTGATGTTTAGACGAGCGCGATGTCTAGAGCCTGGTAGCTTAGCACCTTTACCCTTGCTTTTGTGGCCTGTGCGCCAATGTAGTTAGATTGATGTTTTGGGATAGATGTATACACTTGCAGATTGTTTGCCGTAGCGTTTACCGTGTTTGGTAGACGTGGCGTGATACCCCGTTGGATTCCTTTTATCCAGTTTTGTTTTATCTTCCGTTGTGCTAGTTTTGTTGTTTAATCTGCATGTGTTAAAGGCTTTTATATAGGTCTTGTTTGGGGGGGGGGGGGGTTACACATTCCCATCTATGCTATGCAATCTACACTATTACCAACTCGGTGATTAAAACCATTGAAAGACTAGTTCGCAATTTCCTATGGGGTGGGGGCGCTGATGATAGAAAGCATATTCTTGTCGCTTGGGAGACAGTTACACAAGATACGAGTAATGGGGGCTTAAGACTTAGAAACTTGGAAGGCATGAACTTGGCTTTCATGGTCAAATTGGGATGGAGGATCCAACCAGGTGAGGATGGTCTCTGGACATAAATAATGAAAGCTAAATATGGAGTTCAAAGCTTAGATCCTTGTACATGGCAACCAAGGACAGCCATGACAAACTCATGGAAAGGTATCCTTAAGGCAATACCTGTATTAAAGAAAGGCACCACGAAGATGGTCAGGAACGGTAGGAACACGCTTTTCTAGCTTGAGCCTTGGATCGACTAGCAACCACTATTTGAATCAACTACAGTTCACTTACCTTTGCCAGACTTGTATGCTCAGGTTTCTGACTACTGGGATACCTCCACGGGCTGGAAATGGGGAGAATTAAGGAATAGATTACCGGTACAGGTATTAACTAAATTAGTAGCCTTCATCTTGATCGATGATGAGGAGATGGAGGATACCATTGGTTGGGGTTGCAATAGTTCTAAGGACTTCTCTGTATCCTCGGCCTACTCATGGATAATCAATCCCCTGAGGGATGTTGACTCGCGCAAGTGGAACAATATATTGAAGCTAAAGATCCCCAGCAAAATAAAAATTTTCTTATGGCTAGTAAGGCACAATAGAATAATGTCTAATGAGAATAGAGCAAGGAGGGGTTCTACAGATTGAAATATATGTGGCCTCTACAGCAACAAAGTGGAATCAACATAACATATCTTGCGAAGCTGCCCCAACGCTAGGCATGTCTGGAATGCAGTTATGCCAAACATGATCAATAGAGCGCAAGGTATGTCCTTTGTAGATTGGCTTGATGCAGGTCTGGAAAGATTTAAATGCAGCATACACAGTCATAATAATAGTGTAATAACCCTGGATTTTAAGATAATTAAAACTTATAAAATAAAGGTGAATCTAATATTTAAATCCCAAACAGAGCATAAACTATCCATAAGAGTCGGGGTGCTATGCCACACCTAGGTTTGAGAACCTAGATGCACAAGCTAAACTAACCAAGCATGGCCAATCCATAAATCGATATTCAATTACAATCCAAGGCACGCAGGCCATCTACTATGCTAGAACTAATTAAACTAAGTCCAAGGTTCTGACTAGCGCGCTCCGTAGCTAATGCTCATCACCTGAAAGACATTCGGTGTAACAACCGTCAGCGAATAATGCTGATAACCCACTCCAACGCGTTAAATACAATATAGATAGATATAAGAAACTCATTTTGAATCTGGAATACATATATACTTACGAGACTCTAATTCAAATCCAAGATCAAGACTCAAGGCACATTAACATACTCAACAGTATAGAATAATCATAAAGACTAACATGCTTCCTAAGAACATGATAGAAGAAATAATACACAGTCAAGCATATAAATAACAAATAGGGACAACAAAGGCATTCAAGGCAGTCAGTTAGAAAGTATTAATCAAAGCACACAATACATCCTCCATCCTTATACCAAGTTCTAACCTTGTAGCTCCCCTCCGTCCTTATATCAGTTCCAACCTATACCTCCAGGCCACCCTTATATCGCCTCCCTTATTCCTCCAGACAACTACATGCCCCCACCTACAAACCACATATGAAGATGGTGCCGCAGTGCCATTCACATGATCCGCACCTCTAGTGCCAATATCAAGGGGTCCGCGCATATAGCCCTGACATGACACCGCAGCACTTATAACCTGACCCATGCTTAACGGCAAGCAGGCCTAAGGCGGGTTTGTGCCTTTAGCACAGTAACCGCTAGGCCTGTACCTTTAGTACAATGACCGGACACAAGTGGTGCCAACTGCCAACAATTCATTTCCACCAATCAAAATGTCATCATCATCATCATCATTCACACCGGCCATTGCGCAATGACCACGATACTCTCATCATCATTCAATCAAGCAACACATCATCAATCAATTAACAATCAAGACACAACAACAACAACACGTATTACACATAAATTCCTAGAACGGTACCCAAAACATCAAACGAGACTCATACACGACAAACGGGGTACAACGGGACACAACGGGACACGGGGAAACATCAAACGTGGAAAAACATCACGAACCATGACCGATTTCCAGCGGGTGGGTGGAGGACCACTCTCTGGCAACCCGCCGGCGGCGTCCCACTGTTCCATTGGGTGCGCCTGCCCGTTGGAATAGTACCTACGGGCAGCGGGTAGGTGGCGGGCACCCCTGTCCCCACCTACCCCTCACTGACTAACAGGCAACTTTTCGGTTCCGGGATCTCTTGTGGAACCCGAAACCATGTCCAGACACATTCAAACACATAACGACAACACCACGGATTCAATTAATGGACTTAAATCAAGAATCATACCAAATACGTTCTAACACGATTCCTAAACGTGCCAAGACTCAACATAAAATCATATAACGGTTCAGGAGCATCCGGAACCACAAGAACATCAAGAAATCTATATGCAAAGTCCTAAATATAAATCCTAGGCTAGACTCAACACCCGATCATGCATAATCCCACCCAAATATACCAAGAACATCATAATACGAAATTAACGATATAAACCCTAGGGCTCTAGACATAATTAAAATAAAAGATCATACATATAATCAATCACAACATCAAGATCATCAAGATTATCATATAAACACAATATGAATCCTTGGCAAGGCTCTATCAAGACTCAATCACATAATCACACATACGATTACCAAAGGAGCCAATGAATAAGATATAGCAATGAAAATAGGTTTTGTTGAGACATGGGTTACCTCGTAGCCTCAATTAATCCTCCCTTGGCTATTAAGGTTCTTCTCTAACACTTCCCTCCGATTGATCTCCCTATGATTGGTGGTGGGGAATTTTCCGGGGAATAATCTCGTGTAATACAACTATGGGTGGGAAGGGTTCTAATTGCTTTCTAATCCCCTCTTTATAGAGTTGGCAATCCTGATTAGAGTGTGAATAGTAAAGACATATGTTCTACTCCTAATAGGTTTATAGGTCTAGGATCCCTAATTAGAATCTAACTGGTAAAAGGTCTACTCTCTTTATTCCTGATAGGCTTAAGACTCTAGTTTAGGCAAGGGTCCACGATCCATGGTGGACCGCGTTAATCAGTTAAAGGGACTCCTAATCAAATTAAATCCTTTTTAATTATTATTAATTGCATTAATTTAAATAATTAATCCAAGATTAAAGGCCATAACACGGGGTGTTACACCCTCACTCCCTTGTAAGGAGCTTCGTCCCCGAAGCTCAGACACAGATCACTCCCCTCACTCCTAGGTGTCTTGTAATTTGGTCTCCTAATTAAGGAAAGGTGGCTCAGGTTTGTCATTTAACGAGTGTAGGGTGGGGGTTGATTAGGTCGGTGGTAGGTAAGGTTTGAGATTTCGAGTATACTTTGGTTTCCCGCACCTGAGCTTGAAGCTCCAAGTGTGCCCAACATGGTCTCGATTGCAGCCACCTTCCTGTCCAATGAGCTCGTCGCAAGAATCAAGGACGAGAATCCTTCATCCATGATCCGATTCTGCCTCGTGAGCTGCGCGAGGATGCGCTCATTGGTGGACCTCTCGTCTCGGTCCTCCAGGTTTCCCATTCCCTGTGTGGGTTGAGGTTAGCTAGGCTCGCTTTCTTCTACCTGCTCCTCGCTTTCTTGCATTGCCTGTTTTATTTTCTTGTTTCAGATCTCCAACTAATCCACCAACATTCGTCATTCTTCCGGGGATTTCAGGCAAACCTCCTCGAGGGTGATGTACTGTCCCTCTCCGACATGGTTGATGTCATTGCGGCGGAGGTTTTGGGCATTGAAAACCATCTCACTCATGGGTCAGGCCTCGGTCCGGCTTATGTCCACTCCCTTCTTTTCCATGATCCAGCTTAGGATCATCCCGTAGGGTAGACTGAGCAGGTTGCTAGATTTACAGAATTCCATGTGCTTCAACATAAGGGCAGACAGATTGAACCTGACCTTATGCTTAAGGAAATATGCAAAGGTGCATTCCAAGCTCCCCATATCCTTGCTCTTGTTGTTAGTGGGCAACAAGCTGTGGGACACAATCATAACTAGCAGCTTTTGTTCGGCGGTTAACAGCTTCTTAATTGGCCTTGTGGCCGAAGTGAAACTGTCTTCCCTTCCCAACAGATAACCGAGATAGTCCTTGTACCCTGTGTCTCGGGTGCTAACCCAAGCCTTTCAGTTATAGTCTGACACACTCGTGGCGGTCAATTTCAGGAGTTTAGTCAGGCGGCCCTCTGTGAGCACTATCTCCTTGCCCCGGACTTTGGAGGTGATCTCCAACTTATCCCCTCGTTTGGTAGCTACCAAATGGCAATAGAACTCCTTGACCAATTCAAGTACGTGTCCCCTTTTAGCCCGAGGTACGTATCTAGCAAGCCTTGGAAATTTAGCATGTCAACCAACTCCGGAGAGAATTGGTCGGGTTCGAGTGCTTTACCTCCAATCACTGTGTAGTCAGCATTGTTCCACTCCGGGGTTCGGGCATTGGAGGGCTTTTTCGACATCGTAAGATCTTTAAGAGGTGGTTACGGTGCGAGGTCGATTTCCGGTGAACTTTCTGATGAGGTCTCCGGTGGGATTTCCCGGTGGGTGCGGCGGACGGCAGTCGTTACGGTGGGGTTTCTCGCATAAGGTACTGCCGAGGTGGTGGTGCGGTGGTCGCCTGGTTCCTGCGACGTGCTAGGCGGGGTTGTGTCGGCTAGGGTGTCGCGGTCGGGTGGGTGCGAGGTGGCTGGTCACGGCGGTGGTGCAGCAGCTGTAGCGGTGTTGCGTCGGCTGTGGTCGTCCGGCGGGCGACGGACGGGCGATGGGTGGTTGACGGACGGGAGGTCGACGGTGTCGGTGCGGTGGTTGGATGAGGAGGAAAGATCGTGGGAGGGGGTGAGAGAGGAAGTGGGAGGAAGAAGAAGGGTTTTTGATTTGGGGATTTTAGGGATTTGGAGGGGGTTAAGAAGGTTGGATTCCGTTGAGGTTTCAAGAAATGTTTGTGGTTTAGTGGTTAGGAATTTGGTTTTGTAAGTGGGAGGTCCAGAGTTTAATTCTCATTGGTTACATTAGCCCTTTTAGGGCACTCTGTAACACCCCAGATTTTCAAGACATTTAAAACTTATAATAAAGGTAGAATCTTACTAAATCCCAAGATATAAATACAAGCGTTCGGGGTGCTATGCCACACCTGGGCTAGAGAACCCAACTGCACAGGCTAACTAACTAATATCCTTAAAGCGTAAGTACGTAAACGTGGCACGCAGGCCAAAAGGGAAACTATCTACTTCTAAGTTCTAGCGCACTCCAGTGACTTAATCTTCTGTGCCTGAAAGCCAAATATATCTGTTCAGCGAGAGATGCTGGTAACCCACTCCAACGCGTTGAAATACAATACATATAGAGATATATATAGATATACGAAAACCATTTTGAGCATGAAGATATATCCTACGAACTCTAGCTTTAAAACCGGGAATGACTCGACAGATAAGGCCCGACACAAGCAACAGTTATAACGAGCATATACAGTTCACAACAGATAAGGCAAAGCATAACAATAATCACAACCCAACATAAACAATCCCCAACATAAATCCCACAGTCACATTCCCCCAAGGCACTCATAATCACAACTCATCCATATCACAACACATAGCACACTTTGTTGGCGCCACAGGACCAATCGCATGCCCATACATGAGGGTCAGCGCATATAGCTCTGACACGGCCCCGCAGCACCCTGCCCCGTATCGCAACACGGAGGGGTCGATCGCAACCGAGCGATGAACCGCAGCTCATAAGAATGTGTAATCTGACTGTAGCCAGGAATTCCCATCTGACTACAGCCAGCCTCCGAACCGCAGCTCGGGAAAGAGTCATCTGATTGCAGCCAGGAATTCCCATCTGACTACAACCAGCTTCTGGACCGCAGCCCAGGATACCGTCATCCGACTACAGCCAGGAATTTCCATCTGACTGTAGCTGGCTTCTGAACCGCAGCTCAGGAGTAACCAATCCGATCGCAACCGAATTGGGACAACACGCACACATAACACATAGCAAGCACATGCAACCCACGTTACACATTAGGAAGGGGGAGAAAACGTATAATAAAACCTATGCGTGATCCATCACTTACTAAGAATAGTCCTAAAGGGTTCATACTCCTTCCACCTAGGTCAACGGGATACCAATTCAACTAGCATGCAATATAATAGACTCATAAACCTACGAACGGTACCCGAAATATCAAACTAGACATAGGCACGACAAACGGGGTCCGTTGGGACACCACGGGGATCGGGAAAACATCAAACGGGGAAGCCGGGGTCCCGAGGGGGGAAGATTCAAGCGGGTAGCCGGTGGGTGGGGGTCCACCCGCCGGCTGCCCGCCGGACAATACTGTTCCGGGCAGCGGTCGCCGGCGGGCAGCTGCCCGCCCGCCTGCTGCCCGCTGCCGGAACAGTGTTCTCGGCCGTGGGTAGGTGGCGGGTCCCCTACCCCCCACTGACTCTTTCATCAAATTTTCATCCCGGGAACCGTTGTGGAACCCGAAACCATGCTTAGACACTTTTCAACGTAATTAACGACAACACATAGACAATTAACGGATCAAATACGATAAACGAACGGCACATAACCTATCATGCTTTTCTAATCATAATCAACACCCAAACATGCGATTTCCCCACCCGATAACCCAAGAATAATAACATACGATACAACCTAGGGTTCTAATTATTTTTATATCAACAAGGATGCGATTCATCTTCTAATTGCAAGATTCGGTAAGAATGACACATAAACATCGAGGATGCCAATTAATCATCAATAACATCATAATCATCAAGAACAACACATAATCATCAAAATCCCAATTAATCATCAAGAACATCATAATTATCAAGAAACTCCCAATATCAAGATTATCAAGATTCCCCATGGAATCATCAAATCAACATCAATGATAATTACCATAATTTCGCCATTCACAATAACATGGGGGAAACCCTAAGGGGAAATCATAGCTATGAAAATAGGTTTTGTTGAGACATGGGTTACCTCTTAGCCTTAATTAATTCCTTGGCTATGAAGGGTCTTTCTTTAAGCTTTCTTGCTTTCTTGATTTCTTCTAAGGGGATTCTTGGAGCACTTTGGGGTGGTGGAACGTTTATTGTGGTGGGGGGTTCTAGGTGTCTCTTAAGTCCCCTATTTATATATTTAGGAGTCCTGGTTAGGAACTAATATTATAGGCTTGCTAATTCTATTCCTTTTGGAACTAAGGATTGGGTTTAGGGATAAGGGTCCATGGGCCATATTAATTAATTAATTAAAGGGAATCCTAATCGTAGTCTGAATAGTAAAAGGCTTACTTCCTTTATTCCTAATAGATAACTAGGTCTAGGATTCCTAATTAGAATCTGAATAGTAAAGAGTTTACTTTCTTTATTCCTAATAGGCTTAGGACTCTAATTTAGGCAAGGGTCCACGGTTCATGGTGGACCGAATTAAATCATATTTAATTATTATTGATGGGATTAATTTAATAATTAATCCGGGATTGAGGGCCATAACACGGGGTGTTACACTCTCCCCCCCTAACGAGAAGCTTCGTCCCCGAAGCTTGGAAATCATTGCAGGGTTAACGAGTCAAGGGAAGAACCGTGGTCCTATAGAGAAGGTATTCCACGGGGAAATTGTATACTTGCACGCCTATGTGTGTTGGGTTTTTGGGAGCGATTAGGTTTTACAGGGCTAAGAGAGTGGGTTTCAAACTTGAGGACACGGTGAATTTAGGGATTAGGATCAAGTTTTCGAGGTTGCAACTTAGGTTGTGAGGTTGCCACTTGTATGGAATCGTTAAAACATGGGATTGAGAATGGGGTCTGAAGGGTAAAAAGGGTTTTGAAATAAGGAAGGGGCCGATTTTCCGAGTGAGGAAAAGGAATTCGGCTAGGATGGGTTAAGGTTTCTCGATCCCAAGTGAATAATCTGGTTAGATGCTTTGATCACGATGCGCCGACGAGCTGATGATCCTCCTTCCTTGGTGTTGGTGCTTGCTTGACTTTAAGATCCTTGTTAGACCTTGCTTCCCAGGCTAAGGTTTCATCCTTCTCTTCTTTCTTGAGGGAATTTCCCGTGGTGATTCAACACTTACTTCTTTAATGCGTCCAGGGTTTTGACCGAGTTGGGTCAACCAAGCCAATCTCTTAGGGCGCACTTCCCAAATTCTTCCCAAAGTCTCTTGGGAGTCGATGGACTTTGGGTTGAATTTCTCTTCTTATTGAATTTCATCTCCTCTTTAGTGGATGAAATTCTTAGTAAGACTTCATGTCTTACCCGAGGTTCGGCATTGTTGTGCCTTGTTTGTGTTATTTTTAATGATGAAGGTGTCCTTGCGTGACCTTTTTCTTTTAAAGCGCAGTCGGTTACCAAATCTCGTTGTGGGATGACTCGGCGACTTTACGAGTCACCTCATTTCCATGTGGGTCCTTAATGACCCTTGAAGTCTTGGCGCGAATGTGTTCTTCACCCTTTTGCTTAGCACCATGGGCTACGTAGTTCTTGATTCCATACAACTTGTAAGGAGTCCTCTGATTTGCTCGAACGATGTCCATGGTTTGGAGGAGTCCCGGTCCCTCCTTAGCATTTTGACTTTTAAGGTTTTCGTGGGTTCTTAGTACGAGTTCCCAACTCGCCTCCTTGGTTTGCGCAATCCTTTATGCCAAACATCCCTAGTCGGTTGTATCGTAGGATCCGATTTCAATTATTCGTGCAATGTAATTGATTGTGATTTCCCAATGGTGTCTCGTGTGTCAAGGTCTTTTACGTAGGACACTATGTTTGGGTGGTCCATGTTTCCTTACCCAAGACTCACATTCCTCAATCGAGGCACACAAGTGCGCCACAAATCAATAAAATGAGGGGTTAAGAAATCAGCACATTGTACCAGTGGGCGCGAGGTGGGCGGTCATCCACCTGCCAAGCTCCTGCCAAGGACCCGCCAAGGTCCCGTCAAGGACCCGTTGGGGACCCGCGGGAAAGTGACTAGGAATAGTCAATTCCTTCGGGAAAGACCCCAAAAATGCACAGATTCATGTCCTGACAAGTCCCATGCCCTTGTGCACAATAAAAGGGACTTGGATACATAGGATGACCCATCGTACAATGTTCATTGATCCTTAAGCACGAGTTCTAGAGGTAGATATACATACATGTATATATCTATGTTTTCTTGGTCTGGGTTTAAAGGGGTGTAAGGAGTGCAAGGGCTAGGTTTCAATGTCAAGGGGCGGATAGGGTCGATGTCTCAAGGTCGTAATACAAGAAGGAAGGTTGCCACCTTGTATGGGTTCGTTTGTAATGAGGGATCAAGAGCGAGGTTTGGAGTGATAAGACGGATTCTTTAACGAAATGGTACTTGATTGGCAAGGGGAGGGAAAGGGGCTAAGGACTCTTGGCTTCGAGTGATTATGCCTGTTTGGGCTTGGTTGTGGCGTGCGGTCGAACTGGTGATCCCTTTTCCTTGGCTTTGTTTGATTCTAAGATTTTCGTTTGATCTTCTCTTCCCGTGTCGAAGTCCCCTTCGTTTCTATGGCTTCCAGGGGAATTCTCGTGATGGTTTCCGTGCACGTTCCCCCCGGATGTCCAGAAGTCTGGACCCAGTTGGTTTAGTGGGTCAAACCCCTAGGTCTTGACTCCTAATCCTTGCCGAGGGTTCTTAAGGGTAAGGGGGTTTCGGGTTAGTCTTTCTTGTTCTGTTGGGTTTCATCCCTTCCTTGGTGGATGAAATTCTTAGCAAGGATTTATGTCCTCCTCGAGGTTCGGCCCGTTGCACCTATTTGACGATGTTTTCTGTAGCGAGGGCCCCTCACACATTGAACGCATTTGTTTGCCCGCTCTTGTCAACGCATGGCGTTCTTCGGTGGCGTACGTACAGGCTATGGTTTCTCGTGAAGCCTTCACGGTTTTCATGCACGGGTGGGGTGATACGTATTCGTAACCTCCACCTACTTCGCCGATTCCTATCTAACAACTTATTTTAATATTGAATCAATGAATGTCGGTTCTTCACGCCCCTGGGCAGGGTAAGGGCCTTATGCTGCTCTACGGTTTTTAACAGGGTTTCCAAACGGAGCGGGGATAGGAACTTAGATTAAGGGCAATAACAATTTAGGGTTTCCGAGGGTTTGGGTTAAGCGTAACAAAGGGTGAGCAAGGTCATGACGATTGCGAATTTGCTCTTAAGGTAATTAAGGATTCGGGGTGGGAGTTTTCAACAAATAGGGGTATCAAGATGCTGGGGTTTCAAGGCGGATGATATTTTAAATTGGGGTGGTGGGGTCGCAAGGTGTCGCGATATACTTACCTTGCACCCAAGGATTCGACTAATGGTGTCGTTCCTTCGCTACTTTAATAGGCGTCCTAGTTCTCCTTCCTGTTTGTTGTAGCCGCAACCCGGGTTTGCCGAGATAAGGCAACTTGTCGGAAGGTGCATGTCATTTGTCTGACTCGGGGGTTATCGTGGTTACCCTGGGTTGGTGCGTATTGCAGTCCGTCCCTTTTAGTAGTCCTGACTGTAACGCTTCTTCTTAGTAGTCATCCAAATCTTCCTTTTCTTTGGTCAGGGTCCTTGTCAAGTCTTTTGATGGGAGCTAGGACGAGGCGATTTATCGGGTAAGTGTACGTTACCCGGTTGTGGAAGTAAACTTATCTATTCGCACCCTTACCTGGTGTGGTAAGCGTAGGGGAAGGTTCCTTAAATTAGTGAGGGATAAAGTGAGGGGAGGTTATGTGTAGGTTTCACAATCTCACCGCGCGTCTTAAGATTCCTGAGTCCTATGTTCCTAAATACCTAGAGTTCAAGCTTAATGTCTTAAAGTCCGGTCTTAAGAGTTTTATCCTAGGGTCAAATTTAGGCTCTGATACCAACTGTAACACCCCAGATTTTCAAGACATTTAAAACTTATAATAAAGGTAGAATCTTACTAAATCCCAAGATATAAATACAAGCGTTCGGGGTGCTATGCCACACCTGGGCTAGAGAACCCAACTGCACAGGCTAACTAACTAATATCCTTAAAGCGTAAGTACGTAAACGTGGCACGCAGGCCAAAAGGGAAACTATCTACTTCTAAGTTCTAGCGCACTCCAGTGACTTAATCTTCTGTGCCTGAAAGCCAAATATATCTGTTCAGCGAGAGATGCTGGTAACCCACTCCAACGCGTTGAAATACAATACATATAGAGATATATATAGATATACGAAAACCATTTTGAGCATGAAGATATATCCTACGAACTCTAGCTTTAAAACCGGGAATGACTCGACAGATAAGGCCCGACACAAGCAACAGTTATAACGAGCATATACAGTTCACAACAGATAAGGCAAAGCATAACAATAATCACAACCCAACATAAACAATCCCCAACATAAATCCCACAGTCACATTCCCCCAAGGCACTCATAATCACAACTCATCCATATCACAACACATAGCACACTTTGTTGGCGCCACAGGACCAATCGCATGCCCATACATGAGGGTCAGCGCATATAGCTCTGACACGGCCCCGCAGCACCCTGCCCCGTATCGCAACACGGAGGGGTCGATCGCAACCGAGCGATGAACCGCAGCTCATAAGAATGTGTAATCTGACTGTAGCCAGGAATTCCCATCTGACTACAGCCAGCCTCCGAACCGCAGCTCGGGAAAGAGTCATCTGATTGCAGCCAGGAATTCCCATCTGACTACAACCAGCTTCTGGACCGCAGCCCAGGATACCGTCATCCGACTACAGCCAGGAATTTCCATCTGACTGTAGCTGGCTTCTGAACCGCAGCTCAGGAGTAACCAATCCGACCGCAACCGAATTGGGACAACACGCACACATAACACATAGCAAGCACATGCAACCCACGTTACACATTAGGAAGGGGGAGAAAACGTATAATAAAACCTATGCGTGATCCATCACTTACTAAGAATAGTCCTAAAGGGTTCATACTCCTTCCACCTAGGTCAACGGGATACCAATTCAACTAGCATGCAATATAATAGACTCATAAACCTACGAACGGTACCCGAAATATCAAACTAGACATAGGCACGACAAACGGGGTCCGTTGGGACACCACGGGGATCGGGAAAACATCAAACGGGGAAGCCGGGGTCCCGAGGGGGGAAGATTCCAGCGGGTAGCCGGTAGGTGGGGGTCCACCCGCCGGCTGCCCGCCGGACAATACTGTTCCGGGCAGCGGTCGCCGGCGGGCAGCTGCCCGCCCGCCTGCTGCCCGCTGCCAGAACAGTGTTCTCGGCCGTGGGTAGGTGGCGGGTCCCCTACCCCCCACTGACTCTTTCATCAAATTTTCATCCCGGAAACCGTTGTGGAACCCGAAACCATGCTTAGACACTTTTCAACGTAATTAACGACAACACATAGACAATTAACGGATCAAATACGATAAACGAACGGCACATAACCTATCATGCTTTTCTAATCATAATCAACACCCAAACATGTGATTTCCCCACCCGATAACCCAAGAATAATAACATACGATACAACCTAGGGTTCTAATTATTTTTATATCAACAAGGATGTGATTCATCTTCTAATTGCAAGATTCGGTAAGAATGACACATAAACATCGAGGATGCCAATTAATCATCAATAACATCATAATCATCAAGAACAACACATAATCATCAAAATCCCAATTAATCATCAAGAACATCATAATTATCAAGAAACTCCCAATATCAAGATTATCAAGATTCCCCATGGAATCATCAAATCAACATCAATGATAATTACCATAATTTCGCCATTCACAATAACATGGGGGAAACCCTAAGGGGAAATCATAGCTATGAAAATAGGTTTTGTTGAGACATGGGTTACCTCTTAGCCTTAATTAATTCCTTGGCTATGAAGGGTCTTTCTTTAAGCTTTCTTGCTTTCTTGATTTCTTCTAAGGGGATTCTTGGAGCACTTTGGGGTGGTGGAACGTTTATTGTGGTGGGGGGTTCTAGGTGTCTCTTAAGTCCCCTATTTATATATTTAGGAGTCCTGGTTAGGAACTAATATTATAGGCTTGCTAATTCTATTCCTTTTGGAACTAAGGATTGGGTTTAGGGATAAGGGTCCATGGGCCATATTAATTAATTAATTAAAGGGAATCCTAATCGTAGTCTGAATAGTAAAAGGCTTACTTCCTTTATTCCTAATAGATAACTACGTCTAGGATTCCTAATTAGAATCTGAATAGTAAAGGGTTTACTTTCTTTATTCCTAATAGGCTTAGGACTCTAATTTAGGCAAGGGTCCACGGTTCGTGGTGGACCGAATTAAATCATATTTAATTATTATTGATGGGATTAATTTAATAATTAATCCGGGATTGAGGGCCATGACACGGGGTGTTACACACTCCTTTTATGCCTTTGATGACTGTCCTAGGGTAGGGGAGTCCCGTTTAGGCTTTCTAGTTGCACCTATTGATCTTGCCGAATGTTGGTCTCGGGATTCATAGTTTTGTAGGAGGCACAAATTTAATTCTTTAATTAATTCGAGGGGTGGAACAACAGGGATTTAAACTGATTGAACTAATTAACTTCGTTTTTTATTTAAAAGTACGAGAACTTCTAAATAATCGAACTAAATAAGCGATTCTACTAAAAGGTAGTTTACAAGGGTTCGTAGTTTATCCTAGACAGAATTCTCTTCCGGATTCTCTTCCAGTTGATTTGTGGGGTCCTCGTCTCCTAGAGCTACGTTCTCTGCGTCGATCCCGGCTTCGGTTTCGAGGTCGGCCTGGGTGCGGCTAATGACGAATACCTTTCCGGGTGCCCCGTAATTCCCCCGATTGTTCGCGTTTCCTTGTTGGGCCATAACCGTAGGCTTTGCACTTGGGGGTTGAGTGCATTAGAATGCCTTATATCCTTCTCCTCCGCAGTTGAAGCATAGTAAGGCGTTTCCGAGGCAGTCCTTGCCCCTATGGTCCTTATTACATTTTCTGCAAAGGAATTGTCTTACGTTGGTTTCATTGTATCTTATGGGCAGTCCTTGATTAGGTGGGTTAACCGTCCTTGTGTTAGAGTCGTTCCTTGCTCTTTTCACAGTCAGTCCCCCACTTCCGGTATTCCTCTTGCGGATTTGTTCTTGAACTCCTCGTTGTAGAAGTTGGATCCGGTAAAGGTCGGCGGCACTGGTGTAAGCCTCGTTAAGGGTCATGGGGTTACTTACGATTAGAGCCTTTCGAGTTTTGAAGTTGAGGCCCGCCACAAACTTCTCTATTTTGGTCATCTCTGTAGGCACCAATTCAGGTGCGAAATGAGCTAGCTCAAGAAATCGTTTGTGGTATTCCATGACCGTGGCCATCCCCTGTTTCAGGTGGAGGAATTCTTCGTACATGGCTGCCCTTATGTGTGCGGGGTAGAACCATCCTCGTAATCGTGCCTTCAAGGATTCCCAGTTGAATCTCGGTTCTTGCCTACAAGCAGGTCCTACGTGGACCCACCAAAGATCGGCTTTGTGTCTGAAATAGAATGAGGCTAATTCTACACGACGTCCCTCCGGGCATTCTACTACCTCGAAGATCTTGTCAAATGTCCGGATCCATTATTCGAGGGTCGTGGGATCTTCTTCCCCTGAGAAGATAGGTGGGCGGTGGCTCGAGACTTGGCGAGCTATGTCTGAGTTTCCGTTTGGCGGTGGTGGTCGGTTATTGTTATGGAGGATGGCTTTGCTCAGTGTCTGGGCGACCTGAGTCAGTTGTTGTAGGTTCTGAGTTAATGAATCGTGGACAAAAGGCTCGGGGGTTCTTGACTGACTCCTTGTTGGTGCCATTCCGGTGTCTACAGGGTCAACACCGATTGCAACGGTAAGTTAGGGACTTGTATCCTTACCTTGATGTCATAGTTTCATGGGGGCCTTTAAGCTAAGTACAAAATAGATTAAGAGAGAAGTTAAGCAGATAATGTTAGATAAACGCACATCCTCACCGTGTGTCCTAGATTTCCTAGATCCTAAGTATTTTAACACCTAGAGTTCAAGCCTAATATCCTAAAGTTCTTTCCTAAGTATCCCAAACACTTAGAATTCAAGCCTAACGTCTTAAAGTCTTACCCTAAGGGCGTTGTCCTAGGGTCGAACTTAGACTTTGTTACCAACTGTAACACCCCTGGATTTTAAGATATTTAAAACTTAGAAAATAAAAGCGAACCTAGCATTTAAATCCCAAACAGAGCATAAACTATCCATAAGAGTCGGGGTATTATGCCACACCTATGTTTAAGAACCTAGATGCACAGGCTAAACTAACAAAGCATGGTCAATCCATAAATCGATATTCAATTACAATCCAAGGCACGCAGGCCATCTACTATGCTAGAACTAATTAAACTAAGTCCAAGGTTCTGAATAGAGCGCTCCGTAGCTAATGCTCATCACCTAAAAGACATTCGGTGTAACAACCGTCAGCGAATAATGCTGATAACCCACTCCAATGCGTTAAATACAATATAGGTAGATATAAGAAACTCATTTTGAAACTGGAATACATATATACTTACGAGACTATAATTTAAATCCAAGATCAAGACTCAAGGCACATTAACATACTCAACAATATAGAATAATCATAAAGACTAACATGCGTCCTAAGAACATGATACAAGTCATAATAGACAGTCAAGCATATAAATAACAAATAGGGACAACAAAGGCATTCAAGGCAGTCAGTTAGCAAGTAATCATCAAAGCACACAATCCATCCTCCTTCGTTATACCAAGTTCCAACCTTGTAGCTCCTCTCTGTCCTTATATCAGTTCTAACCTATACCTCCAGGCCACCCTTATATCGCCTCCCTTATTCATCCGGGCAACTACATGCCCCCACCTACAAACCACATATGAAGATGGTGTCGCAGTGCCATTCACATGATCCGCACCTCTAGTGCCAATATCAAGGGGTCCGCGCATATAGCCCTGACATGACACCGCAGCACTTATAACATGACCCATGCTCAACGGCAAGCAGGTCTAAGGTGGGTTTGTGCCTTTAGCATAGTAACCGCTAGGCCTGTAACTTTAGTACAATGACCGGGCACAAGTGGTGCCAATCGCCAACAATTCATTTCCACCAATCACAATCTCATCATCATCATCAGCATTCACACTGGCCATTGCGCAATGACCACGATATTCATCATCATTCAATCAAGCAACACATAATCAATCAATTAACAATCAAGACACAACAACAACGACACGTATTACACATAAATTCCTAGAACGGTACCCAAAACATCAAACGAGACTCATACACGACAAACGGGGTACAACGGGACACGGGAAAACATCAAACGGGGAAAAACATCACGAACCATGACCAATTTCCAGCGGGTGGGTGGCGGGTGGAGGACAACCCGCCGGCGGCGTCCCACTGTTCCATTGGGTGACCGGCGGGCAGTCGCCTGCCCGCTGGCTGCCCGCTAGAACAGTACCTACGGGTAGTGGGTAGGTGGCCGGCACCACTGCCACCACCTACCCCCCACTGACTTACAGGCAACTTTTCGGTCCCAGGATCTCTCGTGGAACCCGAAACCATGTCCAGACACATTCAAACACATAACGACAACACCACGGATTCAATTACCGAACTTAAATCAAGAACCATACCAAATACGTTCTAACACGATTCCTAAACGTTCCAAGACTCAACATAAAATCATATAACGGTTCAAGAGCATCTAGAACCACAAGAACATCAAGAAATCTATATGCAAGGTCCTAAATATAAATCCTAGGTTAGACTCAACACCCGATCATGCATAATCCCACCCAAATATACCAAGAACATCATAATACGAAATTCACGATATAAACCCTAGGGCTCTAGACCTAATTAAAATACAAGATCATACATATAATCAATCACATTATCAAAATCATCAAGATTATCATATAAACACAATATGAATCCTAGGCAAGGCTCTATCAAGACTCAATCACAGAATGACACATACGATTACCAAAGGAGCCAATGAATAAGATTTAGCAAGGAAAATAGGTTTTGTTGAGACCCATGGGTTACCTCGTAGCCTCAATTAATCCTCCCTTGGCTATTAAGGTTCTTCTTTAACACTTCCCTCCGATTGATCTCCCTAGGCTTGGTGGTGGGGAATTTCCCGGGGAATAATCTCGTGTAATACAACTATGGGTGGTAAGGGTTATAATTGCTTTCTAATCCCCTATTTATAGAGTTGGCAATCCATATTAGAGTGTGAATAGTAAAGACCTATGTTCTACTCCTAATAGGTTTATAGGTCTAGGATCCCTAATTAGAATCTAACTGGTAAAAGGTCTACTCTCTTTATTTCTGATAGGCTTAAGACTCCAGTTTAGGCAAGGGTCCACGATCCATGGTGGACCGCGTGAATTAGTTAAAGGGACTCCTAATCAAATTAAATCAGTTTTACTTACTATTCACGGAATTAATTTAAATAATTAATCCAGGATTAAAGGCCGTAACACGGGGTGTTACAAATAGCGTCTCCTTCGTTGTCTCCCCTTTGGTGGCTTTGGAGGTGGATGAACGACAGGGTGTTTAATGGGAAAGTTATTGGGATTAACTAGAAAAACTACTGGATTCATATGCAAGCAAGGGAGGTGAATGCGGCTTTTGATAGAGCTAGTAGGGTGGGATTAAGTGCAACTACGAGAAGTTGGAAGCTGATTAGATGGTCTAAACCTCCATTAGGTTGGGTCAAGATCAATGTGGATGGCTGGCATGATCCCATCACGAACCGGGCTGGGTGTGATGGTCTTATCAGAAATGATCAAGGCTGTTGGATTCAAGGCTTCGTTTATGCTGTTGGATCCTGCTCAGATGAAGCCGCTGAAGCTTGGGCCTTGCTAAAAGGGATTCAGCTGACAAATGCTCTTCACTTGAGGAAGGTGTGCTTTGAAAGCGATTCTAGAAGTATAGTCCACGCAATGAATCAAGGAGGAGTTGTTGATAATGCAGCAAGCAACATTGTTCATGCATGTAAGCGTGAACTTGGTAGCATAGCTGAATGACACGTATCTAAGGCACCCAGAGATCAAAACAGAGCTGCGGATTACCTGGCCAAATCAAATGGGAATAGTAGAAGAATGTCTATACTTGACTCTACCCCAGATGCATTGAAACAAGTCCTAGAAGAAGACATATTTGGATTGCCTGTTTGGCACCAAACAGATAGTCCATCTTTGTAATTTTTTGGGTGATGCCCTTCCAAATATTCCAAAATAATAATAATAATAATAATAATAATAATAATAATAATAATAATAATAACAATAACAATAACAATAACAATAACAATAACAATAACAATAACAATAACAATAACAATAACAATAACAATAACAATAACAATAACAATAACAATAATAATAATAATAACAATAATAATAATAATAATATTAATAATAATAATAATAATATTATCAATCCCCAATGATACTTTTGTCATTTCTTCTATTTTATCTTTTCCCACAAGCATTGAATTGCGATTCAACAAAAGGAGGGAATTGTAATTCGGTGGAATTGCATTTCCCTCTAACCAAACAATGTAATTGAGGCTTTCATTAAAGACGTTTAATTGGATTCTGGAGCCTTCACGCGTTCTACGCTACCGCTACGGGATGTGTTTGAATCTTGTTGAATGTAGTTTTACTACTATTTATGCATTATGTTCGAATTTCTGGATACTATTGGGTTGGACAGAGACCGATGAATGGTCAAATCCAGCACCATATGACTAGAAAAATTGTTAGACAGAGGTTTAAAAGATCAAATCCAACATTCTGTCTCTCGAAAATGTAGCGACATAAGAATTCGCTACGAGTTATACGCTTATAGCTTTTGATGTAGTGATAAACGTTTGATCTTAACAAGTGGTATTATAGTCAGGTTACGGTTGCAGGTGTTGGGAATAATTGTTGGGCAGATGTCAGTGAAGGGCTAAGTCCAGCACCAGGTGGCAAGGAGGTAAAGTTGTGCTTTCTCTGTAAAATATAGCTTTTGATGGAGTGGTAAAGGAATGAAAAAAATAAAAATTGGCACACCTACAATTAAAAGAGACAAATTAAATTTTTTTTTTTTTAAGAATAGACAAATTAAATTTTTAAAACCTCAAAACCAAATGCAAATATTTCCATCACTATCACAAGAAGCGAGTGGACTCCCACCGCTACTCCAGCTACAACAAACCACCGGACCACCGTGCCCTTTCAAAGCACCCACCATTTTCCCCATCTTTATCGACCACACATAAACCAATCCCTCCGCCGAGCCCACGGCGGCGTATTCCCCACAAGGGCTCACGCACGTCCTCGTCCCATTCCTTGCCACTTTATTACCTTTTGTCTTAAACTTCCCACAAACTTTCATCGCCCTAACATCAATAACGTTGTGCACATTGTCCCTCCCACTGGTCAACACAACATTCCCACCCTGCATTAATGCACAAATGGACGTCACGGATTGCATGTGCGCCACGATTTCGCCTATGGACCGTGTGAAAAACCCCTCTATATTTGTGAATCTCACCATTCCATTAACGTGGCCAGAACAATAGATCGTTTCATCTTTGGTAAATCTTAGCCTCTTAGGGCATTGCATGGGCTAGAGATGTAGGAACTTATGCAAGGATAACATGCTGACCCGGTTTCAGTGTCCCGGGACAAGTCCCAAGCCTTTAGTACATGACCATTGGCCGCAGCGCCAATCACAACCCGTCCTGTAGATTGACTGACATCCACTACACAAATTTTTTGCTCGTGCCCTATTAGGGTACGTCGGGTTTGGGTCGAGTAGCTCAAGTCCCACACACATAACTTGTGGGTGGATAGGCCAGCCACGAGGAGATTGTTGGTTGGATTAAAGGCAAGATCAGAGACAAAACCATTGAAACCATCTAGGGACTTAACAAAGGCTGCAGTGAGTGTGTCCCATATTTTAAGACAAGAAGTAAAAGTGTTGTGATTATCTGAGTTGTTGTTGTTGTTGTCTCTTCCACCGCTGACCAAATGGTTTGGAGTGTTGAGGAATAAGATGGAGTTGCATTGGTCATGGTGGGCTTTAATTTTGTGGATGAGGGTAGTTGGGCATGGTTCATTATGTTGGATTTTGGCCTTTTTTCTTGGTGGACTTCTGGGTTGATCTTCTTCAACTTGTTGCATATATGTGTCTGGGCAATAGAAATTTGGGTGCAGCAAAAAAAGGAATTGAAGAAAGAATTATTCAAAGAATAGATGGAGGTGTTGATGTTTTTGGGGTGTTTGAGTTAGAAAATTTAAAGGAACTCAGAACTTGGGCACCAAGCAGAATCTTCATATTTTTTTAACAAGGACATGCATCCCAAGCAAAGTAGTCAACTTTCAGACCTGTACTCCAGCTGTCCAGTTGTCGCCTTCACCCAAAAATCGAGTTAATATCCAAAATTGTCCTCGACTATAGTGGTTTTTCTCAATTTCGTCCTAAACGACTTTGGTGATCTGATATCGTCCCAGACTTTTGTGTTTTGCTCAATTTAGTCCCGGACTTTTGTGTTTTTGTTCAATTTAGTCCCTCATTTGTTATTCTGTCTATTTGGTGTTAAATAAATAGACAATTCAGTAATTTTAATATTGGCATCTCTTTACTCATAGACATGTGAACTGCGAAATTCTTTTTTTTTTTTTTTTTTTTTACGAATTACTCCTAAAACTGCGAATATAAAATTTGATTTGCAGGTTCGGGAGTAATTCTGGGTGTAATTCGTACAAAAAAGAGAAATTTCACACTTCACATGTTGAAGTAAAGAGAGATCAATATTGACATTACTGAATTGTCCTTTTATTTAACACTAATTTGATGAAACAACAAATGGAGGACTAAATTGAGCGAAACACAAAAGTCTGGGATGATATTACTATATTAGGTCACCAAAGTCGTTTAGGACGAAATTGAGAACGATTTTGGATATTAACTCCCCAAAAATCATATGAAACTACCTATTGTTCCTATTTAATCGTTAAAAACAGTTTCTCATCACTTAAAAGTCATAGCCAAAATTTTCTGTGGACCATGGATTCGGTCTAAATGTTCCTAATTTACATACTAAATGTTCACAATTATCTTTTAAAAATTCACAATTTGCATACTACAAACACACAATGTTAATATATATGTAATTGATTACCTTGTTTTGTATTCACAAGTTCCCTTCAAATACTGCAGTTACACAATATTAACATATTAAGATTTGATGACCTTGACAGCTGCTATGTGTTTGGACTTAGAAACACAATTTATATTCTATAAGTTCACAATTCTAATACTAAAAATGCACTATTTATATGTCGTTTAGGACCAGGGTCCATGGTATATATAACAACTCAAAGTCAGATTTTCGCTCAAAACAAAAGGCGAAATCCCTTGCCCCGTGGCAAATTATTTTGTGAACCGTGGTCCAAAACAACGTCGTTGAATATTATGAGTTAAAATAATGTGTTTTATGAGTTAGAATAATTTACTTTGTGTTAAATAATGTAGTTTATGTGTTAAAATAATGTACTTTATGTGTTAGAATAATGAAACTTTTAGGGTAAGATGATGTATTTTATAAGTTATAATAATGTATTTTATGAGTTATAATATATATATATATATATATATATATATATATATATATATATATATATATATATATTGCAGCGGGTCACGTGAAAAAATAATGCACGAAGCAGCATAGGTTTTGGACTATGGTCCACGCAATAACGGTTGTTGCCCCAGAGGTCCCCACACCCTGGCTGGCCCAACAAAATTTGTGACCACATTAGGTGTGGTGTGACTTCCACACTCCAATTGCCAGGCTCGATTCCGTGTCCTTGCTCATAATCTATTATTCAAGAATTTTGTGTCCTCGCTCATAATCTGTTTATCCACAAACCAACTGAACTACTTGTGTAAGCCATAGATGCTTTAATCTAATACGGAGTACATCATATGACAATATCCTTTATAGATTTAGAAGAAAAAAAAAATGTTGTATTGCAGTCTTGCAGAGATTCCTAAGGTACTAGACTTTGGTGAACAGTAGCATAGAGCAAGAGCACAGGAAAGGAAGGGAAGAAAAGAGAAAGCAAAATATGATTGCCAAATTTGTAGACAGAAGAAACTTAACTACAGAATGCATAAGCAATAATAATATTCAAACATGAGTGGCAACAGATTCTTTAAAAGAAGGGAATTTCAAGAAAGAAAGCAATCTTAGGAAAATGGCACTCTCAAGTTTCAGAAAACATTTCCTATACAAGCCTGCCCTGTCTCTGTCTCTGTCTCTCTCTCTCTCTGTCTCTATCAACACATGCAATGCAAGACATGCTGCTTAATCTGTGTAGTAACAATGTCATCTCATCCATCTTTTTTCCCCCACACCATAGAAACAACAAAGTATACTCCCATTACAGAAGAAGCTAAGAAGAAGACACCAATCTTAACAAGTTAATCATATCATGTTTTTCAATTCTTCTATCCTTTCCCCCCTCCATCCACTAAAATACCGTACGTACGTGCTCGAATTTACATTGTCTCTCTTCGCGCTCGCTCAACCAACACGAATCCTATCCAACCAATCCACGCTTTTCCGTGCCTTTTCCATTTGTTGGTCAATGCTTCTACGGGGCTTCTCAAAAATCTCCACGCTCCTCCGCGATCTCTCCATCTGGTCAAAAGGCATCCTCAGCTTTGAGAACTTCTCGTCGTTGGAGAATTTGTATTCGAAGTTCTTCAGCTTTTCAGCTTTATCTGTGCTTCGTCTTGGCTTTTCTCTCCTGTCTGTGCTTTTCCTTGGGGCTTCAAAACAGTCGGTGCTCTTCCTCGAATTTTCAGGTCGGTCTACACTCTTCCTTGAGATACTCCGCTGTGAAGGTGGCTTCTCAACTGTACATACAAACTTCTTCAGATGTCTAATGTATTCTGGATATAGTTCCAGGTCACAATGGGTTCCACCCTTTAGCCATAAGGGTTCGTATTTCTCTTGACATAATTCCCAGAGCTGCTTCCCATGGGAGCAATCAACTACTTCATCAGAAGTACCCTGCAAACAGATTAAATGTATAAACATTATGAAATTTACTTTATCTCATCAAGACAGACAAAGACAACTCGGATGACACCCAACATGGGCCACAGCTGGGGATTGGGTTGCTGTTCTATTAAGGTTCCCTCTCCCTGTTGAGCCAACCCAACCACTCTTCAAAAGGAAAAGGGTAGGCCATAGAAGGGGCTGGCTGTACAAAAGTTGTAACTCTGAGGGTCCTTTAGTGTGAATCAGTAAATGTCCCATAATCAAGTATGGCACGTGTGTGTGGCAGCAGCCACTATCAATAGGAACAATCCAAGATGTCACTTTTTCTTAGAACATAGGGTAATTTAGCAGTTGTTGGGGACCAGTTAAAAATGGAACTTTTAACTTTCTTTTACAAAGAATATGAAATTTTCCCTCCAATGATGAATTTTCCCCCTATTTCTGTTAGGGTGTTTCATTTGAAGCAAAACAAAGTGGGTCAAGAAAACTTGTGATTTACAGCCCCCTCCCATAAGATTAAGGTTCAAGAGATAGTATTCAGTTTGTAAGCACATGAGCTCACACAAGGAAACCTAGTATCCGCTATTTTGAATAACGCTACTACTACTTTCAAGACCCATCAATTGTAGAATATGGTTAAAATGATGGATCTCAGTTATTCTCATCCTCCTAGTTGCATGGAATCCTATTACATATACTATAAAACAGTTCCTAGTCTTAACTGATTCTAGAAGCCATAGAAACAGACATCCATACACTGCATAAAAAAGCCTACAGAACAAATGTTTAATGGACTTTATAGAGTTAATACCCGATTTGGTCCCTCGACTATTAGGATTTCACCACTTTGGTCCTCGACTTCCAAACTTACTCAATTTCGTCCCCAACTATGCAATTTTTACCTAAAATAGTCCTTCTTCCAAACCAAAATAGTTCAGATTAGGACCATTTTGGTTAACAATTGCATAGTTGGGGAAGAAAATGAGCAAATTTAAAAGTCGAGGGACTAAATCGGATATTAACTCGACTTCATTATTATATAAATAAAGATCAATATATACTTACATGAATAACCAGAACTGGACATTTCACCAAGGGGATTTTGTCAATATTCTGCAGGCATCACCATCAAATGTGTTCAGGAAATAGTATCCTCGTGGAAGTTTTTGTTTGAAAGATTTACAAAGTGAAACATTAAATATTCATATAAAATGCAGTAGCAAGAGCATAAAAATGGTGTTGAAACTGTAAAGTGAAGGTGGTAGACTAAGCCACAAGCATTTACCTTGTAGATGTCAAACCAGTATGTGCGCTTCACAGGATACATGACCCTTAACCCAGAAAGTATAGGACTGTGCAGAACAACTGCCCTTAGTCGAGGCAGACGAGCAGCAAGATCCACAGTGGGGCCACTTCCAACAGATTGGCCATAAAGGATAATATCCTCCTGCTTAGCACCATAGCTTTCTTCAAGGCACTTGTAAGCAGCTTCTATATCTGCATAAGTATTTTGCTCACTTGGCTGCAAAACCAAAACAGGATATTCAGTGAAATGTTGAGTGCAATTTTAAAACTTGAGAAAGAAAATGGAAATTGTATTGCCCAAGTTTTTTGCAACTACTCGCCTTTCCAGTGGACTGCCCGTACCCAGAGTAGTCATACCTGCATTGATCAAAAAATAAGCAAGAACAC
Source organism: Ipomoea nil (assembly GCF_001879475.1). NCBI lineage: Eukaryota > Viridiplantae > Streptophyta > Magnoliopsida > Solanales > Convolvulaceae > Ipomoea > Ipomoea nil. Next base: position 1,023,391 of record NW_017619207.1, on the reverse strand, counting down.
TTGGTTAAAGATAGGAGAGAAATAGATTCTACTACAATGTTAATGATGTTCGCATTGTGTAGCATTAATGTTCAGCTTTTATAACAAAGTTCAAATTGTATTAAATTGATGTTCATGTTTGCTACAATTGAAAAATCGTCGAAATAGAATATGAACACTGTCATTATGCAATTTGAACATCATAATAGGGTGTGTGTGTAGTTAAGTACACCATTTCCTATCTAATAACAAGCGGTGGTAGCTTTATCACTCTCAAGTCTCAACTTCACCATGCTGAAACTATGATTGGGTGAAAACATGTAAGAGGAATGGTGATCCCACTTGAGAAGTTTTTGCAAGCTTTATAGACTTGAGTCCATATGTATGTATCATCTTAAAGCCAATACAAGTTTGACTCCTAGCGGGAGCGGCCTATTGGCTTTTTGGTTTGAGCTGGTCAGCTATGGGCAACCTAGGCTAGTTTACCTCCTTGTGATCCTTTGCCAGCTAAGGTCACAAGGCGGGCCCACACCCTTGGATAGTGGTTGCAGGTTTCTCTCGTCACCCAAAAAAAGCCAATATAAAATATTAAAATCATCATAAAAGCATCCATTAACAAAGAGGACAGAGGTCCTATTCTGAAAGTCCGTTTTCCCTCTTATAACAAGTTGTAGGGTGTTTGCAGTATTTAGGATTTGCTTAAATGCACAAGGACGGGAGGGCCCATCCTGAAAATCTGTTCTATCCATAACTATCATACTATTCATGAGTTGAAATGCACAATTATATTAGTCAATTGATTAATGGTGAACCTTATAGGACACATGAAATGGAGCTCAACCAAGTGTCTAACCTAAAGATTACAAATAAAGGGGCATAAGATAGTTTTATGATTAAAAAATGTAAATCAGTTATTTCATATGGGCTTTAGGCTTAAAACTATTTCAGCCATCAACTTATACCATACCAGAGAAAAAGACCGTAGATTTCATAAGGGATCTTGCAATTTTATACTCCCAATGTTCTTAAATATAACGTCAAAGCACATGCCAACTTGTTAATAATCCACTAATATATCACTTGTAGCCTGAAAACTAAAATTTCCATCTGATTCTTCTCTCAGATTAACAGGTAAAAGCAAAACAAATGCCAACCTCCACAAGTTACCATATTATATTGTACCCACTCTACCAGAGAAGACGCTAGGTGCTAACAGCAGAACAGATGCGACCTTTTAACCTTTTATTTTTTATTTATTTTTTAAAATTAGATCATCATATATTATTCCTTCAATCAATTTTAAAATATAGTACACCTTTCCATATAAGTAGAATAAAATCCTACAACCCGCACGGGTAGCAGGTTGGTTCCTAGGTGGCAGATAGAGAGCAAGAACGCAGGATTGAGCCTTGACAACTGTAGTATGGGAGTCACACCCAATGTGGTGAGCTCCTTGTGGGCACTGGGCACTGGTCCTCCCACCTAATGAGCTGCTGAGTCACTGTGATTTACCACCTCCACAAATCATGTCGGGCCGAGGTGTGAAGGCCCCGGGCAAGGGATTTCACCTTTTGTGGGCAAGAATAAAATCCTACAAATTTTAATGTCCAAAATCCACACACCAGCCACGTCACGATGCAATATGTTGATTCATTCATCTTAACTTCCACATGTATCATTGACCTTACATTTGAAAGCAACGATCTAAAATCAAACCTACTAGCTGATCTGCGATGCTTGTGAACCCACTATCATCTAGAAGTCCAAAACTGTACCAATACCACAGTACACATTCCAAAATCAACCTAGATGCCTCTTATAACCCCGCGAAAAGAAAAACAATTCGTGCTTATAATCCAATCCAATACATCTACCAAATGTAGCCAAATAGCTTCCCAATTAGCTCTGGCCTTTCTGCAGAATATCGCCCAAAAAATGAATAGATCTAAAGAGATTGCCCCGAAATCAAGTAGTCCCAATCTGGAATATGCTATTACCAGGAAAAACAAAAAATAAACCATTCATATCTGTCTGTAATCCAAAAATTTCAGTGAACATTTCTAGGATATATGAAGATGAGCTCACACAAGTGATACAACTGGGGTTAATAATATCCTTAAGAACAGAAATAAGGGCAAAACAGGACTAGTCCCAAATCGATTATAATAAATAAATTAAATAATTCGAAACTCAGAGAGAATACAGTCCGTCCATTCACTACCTTTTTTACCAAGAAAAGCAACTAATTTTCTAATTAAATAACCAAAATCTCCCAAATTAACGGAATATATATTGTTTTGTTCTTGCGGGTTTTAAGGAAGAAGCTTGACTAGAAAGCAAAAGAAGAGAAACTGACCCCATGAGATTCACCTTGAGGTGAATGCTAAGCTGGATGAAGAGCTCATACATCTGCCCAATATCGGCGGCGTTGCCGTGGGAGTAGAGCAGCGTAGAGGTGGCCATCGGATACCGGACATACAGCGCCACAATCTCCGAGCCCCGCCGCGTCGGCAGCCGCAGAACGTCGACGTTTTCCCTGTGCGGGAACGGCTCCAGCAGCAGCAGCCCCGTCACCTCGTCAGTCACCACTTTGTACGACGGCGGGTTCGGCGGGAAGAACGCCAGCTTCGCCGCCATTGATGACGTCACCCCACCCATGTTTTCACTCCCCCCACTCTCCTATATATACACACACACCACACCAAATCTGCAATCACCTCCACAAACCCACTCTATATTTATCAAGAAAATTCAGCCCAATCCTCGAAAAATGAACAGCAACCCAAAAAAACAAAAACAAAAAACCCACAGAAAATTAAAATCCAGCTGAAAGGGAGTATGTATGCAATATATTTGTATATTTATATGTAAAAATGTTTATGTATTTATATGTGGGTAAAGGAATGGAAGAAGAAGGACATTCTTTCTCCTGTGTAGAAGACAGTGAGGAGAGAGAGAGAGAGAGAGTAGAGAGAGAAAGCTTTTGGAGTGTGGGAAGGGATTAATTATGAGGGAAAAGTTGATATGATGACCAGCTGTGATGGCTACTGTTCCTCACACCATGCCCACATGTGCATACTTTATTAAATACTACCAGCACCCCTACTATTTTAACTCTACTTCAATTTCACTCCTATAACTTTTTTTTTTCTAATCAAGCAAAATTATCTTCTTTTCTAATTTACAATATTCAATAATTTTAATTAGTATTATTTGTAATAAACCTTATTTTATATTTTTATATATAGTACAATTAGAGTGTATTGGCTTAATTAACTATTTTTAAATTTTTTCCCTCTTAAATTTGTGTATTTGTTTGTCTAATAACATTTTTCGTGAATTTGATTAAATAAATAACATTGAATACGTATAATAATGATTTTTGTTATCGATCTATAGCCTACTCTATATTTCTAATGAAAATGATACTCGCATTCTTACTTCGTGACACAGTATGGAACTTAATTATTAAAAAATCGTTCTTAATTTGGTGACATGATATGATTTTTACTTCCTCAATCTCTAGTTTTAGTACCCCTAAAAGTTGTGAAGTCGTTACTATTAATTGATATTGTCATCATTGTACGACCTTAAGTTGTTTGATTTCTTTTGTCATTTTATTATGTTTTGTTGTATATCAACAAATAAAAATTACTATCATGTTTAATTATTGTAAACATGTAACAATGAGTCTTAACAAAACTCTTAGGGTCCGTTTGGAAAGCAGGAAAATGACTTCTGGAAAATGGTTTCTGAAAAATGAGTCATTTTCCGGAAAACATTTTCCTTTTCCAGTGTTTGGTTGCATTTGGAAAACTGTTTTAGTGTGTTTGGTTCATTTTCTGGAAAATGAGAGTAGAATGGTATAGTTAAATATTTTAATTATTTTATTCTAAATTAGAAATTTATTTTAAATCTTTAAAACAAAAAAAAAAAAAAAATTATGGCCAGTTCCGCCGGAAACCATAAGCTATGGTTTCTGGCGGAACCCAGTTCCGCCGGAACCATGGTTACGGTTTCCGGCGAAACTGGGTTCCGCCGGAAACCATAGATTTTTTTTTTTTTTTTTTTTTTTAAATGAAAGAGAAGAGGCGGAAAACGACTTCCGCCCAAATTTGGCGGAAGTCGTTTTCCGCCAAATTGGCCTCATTTTCCCCAGTCAACGGAAAATGGATTCCGTTGACTGGATTTTTCAGGTGTAGCCAAACACCAAAAATCCGGAAAATGACTTCCAGAAGTCATTTTCCGGGTTTCCAAACACAGCCTTAATTCAGTTTTTAAATAAATGCACACACAAAATTTGTTTACTAATATTAAATTAAATAAAAAAAATAAATTTATATAATTCGATTCAACTCTCATTAATTGAATCAAATACATAAAATAAAATGAGGAGAGTACATTTTAATCTATATCACCTTAGGCTTTGATCAAAGTATGCAAGATTCTCGCTATAATATTTATTATTTTTTAAAAATACCCTAAACTAAAAACATTTTAAAACTTCCATTCTTAACCTTAAAATTGGGACATGAATATAGGATATTTTGATTGTATTATAATTTGGATGCATTTTATTTTGATATAAGTTGATAGGATATGGATAAAGGGTTAAATTCTATCACCAAAGTGGAGAATATTTGATCTTTTCAAGATATTAGGGCTTCTATTGCTCTTGGTATTTTAATTTTTCCAAAGGACCGTTTGGGAAAAAGTTGGGAAACCATCACAAAAATAGAAAAGAAAAAGAGATTGTCCTAAAAGCTTTAAAAGTATTAAAGAAGAGTTTTGCTTTTGGTACCACCCCAAAGCAAGCTTTCATTTGGGCATAGCTCCACTGATTTTACCATTTTAGACACCCTTTGGTGCCCTAATCAATGAAAGTTCTTCATCAATCTATTTTTCCCAATTATATTGTTTTTCAACTTTAATGTTTATATTATTTGTTAGGAAATTGATTTCAAAGGTGAAAGAAAAAGAATTAAACTTCATATTATGATAAATTAAATGTTGGAAAATAGATAAAGATTTGTCAGTTGTGACATTACATACCGACATTACATATAGAGTGCATGCGTGGTCTTGCAATCTCAAAGACACAACTCATGTTTTGATGGGGAGCTTGCAACATGTTCTCTATAGTGTCGAATGTTGGGACGATAGCCCCGAAGGGTGAGCGAGTGAGTGAAGCATGATTCCTATACTAAAAGATCATGAGTTTAATTCTTGTTAACATTTTTTTGATCGAATCGATTACACATGATCTTTCAAGTACAGTGTATTTCTCCGGTGCGGTTTGTAGGTTATTACACAAGAGTCAAGTTTATCTAGTGCCCACCCTCAGGTAGCGGCTATAGGGATTTCTTCCAAAATGTAGTCAACAAAGAGGAATTTCTTAATAGTTTAGGGGTAGGTTACGTTTTATTTTGTAATAAGAAGATAGTAGGTGCAAGATTCATGCTTCAATCGTAGGATTGAAGAGAAAGCATGACGAGTAATGGTGTTTTAAATTCTAAGAAAGTTGAAGCTTTAAGCAATGGTGAGGCTTTTGAGCTAGGCCAAAAAGTTAAATTATGATTGTATTCAGATTGAAACTGATGCTCCCTAAGTTTACTCTAAAATCAAAGTTGGTACCCACTTCTCCTCCGCTAGTTTAATCATTGATGATCTAAAAGAAATCATGAGAAATTTCTCTCAATTTGTTTTCTGTTTTATTAAGCGGTCTACTAATCGTGTTGCTTATTTGTTAGCTCGTGAAACTGGTTCTTTACCCAAATGTATGGAGTGGTTTTTTACCCCTCTAGATTTCATTGCAAATGCTTTATCGATGGATCTTGATGTTTAATGATATTTCCCTTTTACTTCTAAAAAAAAAAAAAAAAAAAAAAAAAAAAAAAAAAAACCTTGTTGGGGCAAGGTTGAATTGCTTTTATTCTTATTGGGTTAGCATTGTTAGTTTGCATACTATGAGAGTAGTGAATCTTGCGTGTTAGTATACTCAGGTGGAAAACTAGAGTGTCATCCGGAAGTTTAGTGCAATTCCTCTCATTGTGAGGGATTAAACTAGATTTTTACCTTATTTAGTTTAGTTCATGATAGGCATTATACCAATCCATGGCATTTGCTTTCGAGACATTCTTTATCGATCTCTCTTCATTATTTACATTTAGTTTAAATTTAACTTAATTTTTTATTCGTTGCGATTGAGCTAACTTTACAATAATCAATCCTAATTAGTGCTTAACACCTCAGTCTCTATGAATCAATACCCCAAAACACTTGAAATCCATAAATTTAGGTGAGCTCAAATGCTGCAAGCTTGCAATCACTCTTCATAGAGTTAATTTCAAGAATAGTCCATTGACTATTGTCATTTACTAAAGTCAAAAGATAAAAAATGGTAAATGTCATCAGTCTTTGTGAATCAATACCCCAAAATACTTTCGAAATCCATAAATTTAGGTAAATCCATAAATTTAGGTGAGCTCAAATGCTACAAGCTTGCAATCACTCTTGCATAGAGTTAATTTCAAGAATAGTCCCTTGACTATTGTCATTTACTAAAGTCAAAAGATAAAAAATGGTAAATGTCAATGGACCATGTAATTAACTCAACTGCATAAGACACAAGAAATGGGAATGAAAGTCATACATATTGTTTTTTTACTGCATAAAACACAAGAAATGGGAATGAAAGTCATACATATTGTTATTTTTTTTTTCCAGTACTATTAACTCTCCCCCACACTGGGGTTCAAACCTAAGACCTCTCATTTGAGCGGCCACAACTATGCTACTCAACCACAAGGCACAAGGCCTTTGGTTGATAACTTTTTTAAAAAAGTTACTGAAACACAAAGAGCCAATAACGCCTCCACTGAGGCTCGATCTCACAACCTTCCAAATGGAAGTCCAACCCGGGTACCATTAGACCATATAGTCCTGGTCAGGTATAGGATTTGATTACCCATATAATTACAAAACTCATTACCTATTTTAAATCATGTATCATTCCATTAATTCAGCCTTATCCTTCCTCATTTTATCGCCTTTCTCACTCATCTCTCCTCACTGCATTGCTCACTCACTTCATCTCCACTCTTAAGATCAATTACTTTGATTTTTTGTTTTTGTATTTTAAAAACATTTATTATGATTATAGGGTTATACATAACCAAACATCAATATTGGTAATCATTTCAATTCCACCCTACTACCAAATATGCAAAATACTTTCACCAAAACTAATTTCAATTACCAAGTATTTGATTATCATTATCATTCGAATTCCAATTCACATATTTGAACCAAACAAACATTTATGCCCTGTTTGGTAACATAATTAGCTTATCAGCCAATTTTTATTTATTTGACCACTATTAGTTGTTTGACTTGATTAAACAACCAATATGAGTGTTTGGTTAATCAGCTTTTTGTAACAGTTTATTACTCCAAAACATTAAAATTCAAAAATTTGTTCAAAGCAGCTTTTTCAATAAGCTTTTTGAGAAAATAAATTATAATGTAATCAGCTATATATTAACTAACAAATAATTTACCAAACATCTTTCTACAATTAACTAATGGTATCAATTAGTCAAACTCACTAACTCAATCAGCTAAGAACTATTTTTCAAACACCCTTTAGTTGACATTGAGTCGTTGTCTAAGAAGGACAAAGAATCAATCTTCATCTAAATATGGATGAGAAGAGGGCTTCAATGACGTTTTTTGAATGCTTTCATGCAATTTTTTGGTCATGAGGAGCCTAGCACATACATTAGCCGAAGTTCCACATAAGTCACCACATCAACAATAAACTAGAAGGTCACTTAAAAAAAAAAAGTCAATTGTACTTTTTATCAAGTTTAGATATAATTTTGGAGGTTTATTAATGACTTGTCAATTTATGAAATAGTTCAAGTGCATATTTCGTCATGATTTTTAAAATTTTAAATGAATGAAGTTTATTTAAAATTTGCCTTCCTTTTTTTTTTTTTTTTTTTTTTGCCTTTTTTGTTTTTGAAAAAATTGAACAATTTAATTATTATTTAAAATTGAGAAAATGACACTTTCCCCCCTTGAATTATAGGTTTATAGCACTTTTTTTCTAAGTTATTCATATATCCATATTTGCATCCTCAATTATTTTAAAAGTGGCAATTTCTCCCTTCGGTGTTAAATGGACGTTTTTACCCTTAAAATAATTATTCCATTTATTTTGCTTCTCCTACAAATTATTGCTTATATGTAGCTAGGGATGACTAGAGTGTTTCACTATTTAAAAAATTTTGAAGCTTAGACATTGTATTTTATTTTAAATTGACTTTTGTGTTTTTTTTTTTTTTTTTTTTTTTTTTGGTTTGACCACAAGAAATTATTGCTTATATGTAGCTAGGGATGACTAGAATGTTTCACTATTTAAAATATTTTGAAGCTTAGACATTGTATTTTATTTTAAAATTGACTTTTGTGGTAGTTTTTTTTTTTTTTTGTTAGACCACGAGGTGTCATTTTAAATTGACTTTTGTGGTAGTTTTTTTTTTTGGATTAGACCACGAGATGTCTTGTGGGCAAATTATATCGTGCACCGCTGTGCATAATCGATTATGCACCGCGCGTCAGACAGTACAGTGTGTCTAAACCGACACTGTCAAAACGACGTCGTTTTATTTAATGAAAAGAAACAGAATCTTCGCAAAAAATAACTCTGTTCTTCAGTTTTATTTTGTATACACTGCAGTTTCAGTTCAACACAACTACAGTTTCATTTTGATATAACTACAGTTGCATTCAATATTTATACACTCAAATATGTGAAAATGTTATTTAATTTTATTTTATATATACTATAATTTCATTAAAACACAACTACATGATCATTTGAATATAATTACAGCTTCATTGCACAATATACACTCAAATATTTGAAATGTTATTCAATTTCATTTTATAATCTAAAAATAAAATATATGACCTATTGTCGGTTTAGACACACTGTAGTGTTTGACGCTATTATGCACCGCGGTGCACGATATAACAACCCGTCCTGTGTAGATCATAACTGTATGAGGCACCTTTAAGTCCAGCCCGTAGGGACAAATTGGTTTTCCATGTAAGTGGAGGTTAGTGCTTGCCAGATCGATTTTTCCATACAAGAGGAGGTTCGAACTCCCACCTCTCTTAAGAAACAAGAGTGCACAATCACTCACGCCAATCAAGCTGGTTTGACTTTGTGGTAGTTGGTATTTACTATTTAGCTTTTATTAGTGATTTAGACAATTGGTTCACTATTTTTATTTATTAGTAATATTTTAAATTATGAAATAATTAATATTTAAGAAAAAAATCTTTACAAATGTACTTCTATATTTTTTTTATTTACATATTTTCCTCACATTTGGTTTCCAATATTTTTAAAAATATCATTTTTTCTATTTTTCATTTTTCATTTTTCCATTTTCATGAAACATAAAATAAATGACTTAATACCCAACTTAGTTCTCGATTATATAGTGGGTTTTCTCGATTTAGCTCTACACGACTTTTTGTGTTTAATTAGGCTATTGACTTTGATGGTAAACCCAAGATTAACTTAGGTAAAATATTATAATTGATGACTAAATTGAGTATTAATAGATATGAAATTACCAAGTTATCTTAATATATGACCTAATTAAACATAAAAAGTCGTTTAGAACCAACTCAAGAAAAATTATTATAATCGATGACTAAATTCAGTATTAACTCTAAAACAAATGCAAATGTAAAATATTTCGCGTACCTTTGAGTCTAGGGTGCAAAGACGGGCAAATGGTGAAATTACAATGACTAGTCTTAGTATCTTAGTATAATTACCCTTGATTCCTTATCATTCTAGTCCAATATAGTGTAAGTTCCCACACACACAAAAAAAAAATGTAGAAAAATGAGTTAAACAATAACTCTCTAAGTACTTCACTTTATACATTTGGAGCCTTTAGTACAAGTTATATACCATTATTTAGATAATATGAGTATGGTAATATTATAAAAGTTTGTTTGGTTTAAGTTATGTGATTACCTTAATAATATTATATAACTGTCACATAAAATTGTGAGTTAATTTAATGTTGAGGTAATGTGATTATCTTCTTCTTTTCAGGTATTCTTACATTACTTTTCAATATTTCAATTTTTCCCTTATAAACTATTCGATATATATATATATATATATATATATATATATATATATATATATATATATATATATATATATATATATATTGATTGTTTTATTGGGATCTGGTCCACCATAAACCGGGTATAGAAATATAGAACGGGGGTAGGCAAAGAATAGCTTTATTGTCCAGGGCGCTAAGCCCAAAATAGTACGTACAAAGCTCGAGGTACAGGCCCAAAATGATGGCCCAAAATAATAACTAAACAAGTTAAGGAAACTAATAAATGAAATAAAACTAAATATGTTACTGATAAGACTCGAACCCTGGTGTGCCAGCAGAGGGTTGAAAACTTAGACTAATGGACCAAGAGGGGTTTGGTGAGCCAAGGGGTGCCTTTTAAAAGGAGGGAAGAGTGCCTATTTATACTATTAAGGGATTCACGGATGGTTGACAAATGGACGGCATCTGGCAGCCTCCATTCTGGACGACACACGTGTCACCGCACTACCTTGTTTCTAGCACACTCCCCTCCCTAAGTGGAGCTTCCTATCCTTTAGCAGACAAGATCTTGATTGGCTTGGTGGTTTGGGACTTGTGTTGTTATGCTTGAGGTCGTGGGTTTGATACAGTTCCATTATTCTTGTTGGGTCAACACATCACCCATAAAGATGGACACCCCGTTAGGGCGGTTGGCCGACTTTCCCAATAAAGTGGCCCCCCCTGGGGTCCCATATCGCCATCACAAGTCCCCCACTTTCTTTAGGCATCTCGATGCTTGAAGGAAGTATAATTCAATACCACCACCTCATTCCTTTTCCAAACTCAACTTCTAGTTCCAAAATTTCCAGATATTTTTTGTTCCCCCCACCATCGTACGTTGCTACCACACGTCACGCTGCTACGCGCCATGCCATTATCGCGCGTCGCTATCGCACAGCCTTGACAGCCATCGACTCATTACTTGCTTCATCGCCTCGCCTTCAGGATCTGGTTTTCTGGACACACTTCTTGCATTGGATATCTTCCTTGTTAGTCAGTACCCGGCTTATTTTGAATATTTTGTTGTTTTACACTGTTCTCCCTTGTTGCTTTGTCCTGCGTTTGTTGATTTCTCCATGCTGTACGTCCATGCTTCTTTCGAATATTCACTGGATGTCTTTGCTCCTTCTCCATGCTGTACCTGCATGCACCCTTTTTTTTTTCTTTTTTTTTTTTTAATCGATGAATATAACCAATGGTTGCAGGATGGGGTAGTGTGGGTTGCGATAACCCACACGGCCCATCCGCCAAAAACTATGCCGCCGCTTGCTGAGACCAAGTCCACGCATGTGGGTTGCGATAACCACACGCCCCATCCGCCAAAAACCATGCGGCTTGTCGGGGCAAGTCCGTGCATGTGGCTTGCGATAACCCACATGCCCCATCCGCCAAAAACCATGCGACTTGCCGGGGGAAAGTCCGCGCATGTGGGCTGCGATAACCCACATGCCCCATCCGCCAAAATCATGCGACTTGCCGAGGGTAATTTCGCACATGTGGGTTGCGATAACCCACACGCCCCATCCGCCAAAACCATGCGGCTTGCCGGGGGCAAGTCCGCGCATGTGGGTTGCGATAACCCACACGCCCCATTCGCCAATTGTACATGGACTACCTACCTCGCCTTGTGAGTCCGGTACTCGATCATCTGAATGGCCGTGGGGCCAGCATGCATAGCACATAGGAGCACATACTCGGGAAATAAACATAATATTTACTGAACTAAGTGTAAAAGTGCACTCACCAGGGTAGCGTTTCAATGTGCTAAGTGTGTTACCTCGTAGGGTAGCTCATCATGCGAATCAGCCATTTGGGCATTACCTCAGAATCTTGCCCAGATAATAGAGACTACAAACACGGGCTAATCGTAGCGATCCCCACAGACGCCGCCAATGAATGTTTTAATGGGACCAGATCCACCATAAACCGGGTATAGAAATATAGAACGGGGGTAGGGCAAAGAATAACTTTATTGCCCGGGGCGCTAGGCCCAAAATAGTACGTACAAAGCCCGAGGTACAGGCCCAAAATGGCGGCCCAAAATAATAACTAAACAAGTTAAGGGAACTAATAAATGAAATAAAACTAAATATATTACCGATAGGACTCAAACCTTGGTGTACCAGCAGGGGTTGAAGACTCAGACCAATGGACCAAGAGGGGTTTGGTGAGTTAAGGGGTGCCTTTAAAAAGGAGGGAAGGGTGCCTATTTATATTGTTGAGGGATTCACGGATGATTGACAAATGGACGGCATCTGGCAGCCTCCATTCTGGACCACACACGTGTCACCCCACTACCTTACTTCTAGCACACTCCCCTGCCTAAGTGGAGCTTCCTATCCTTTAACACACAAGATCTTGATTGGCTTGGTGGTTTGGGACTTGTGTTGTTATGCTTGAGGTCGTGGGTTTGATAACTCGTAGTAATAATTCTAACAATATTTTGTTCCAAACTTCCTTCTTTCCTTAGCCCGATAGAATTCCATTATTCTTGTTGGGCTAACACATCACCCATAAAGACGGACACCCCGTTAGTGCGGTTGGGCCAACTTTCCCAATAAATTACCCCCCCCCCCCATATATATTGATGGATGGTATACTAGGCCTGGGCCACATGGACCGGCCTAAGAAAGTAACTGGATCAAGGAAGCCCAAGAAGGATACTCAGTACGGAACAACTCAAGAGTTCGTTAAGGATTGGGCTTATTATTCCCAATATAATCAGAATTGGACTCATTATTTCTAATATAATAGAATTAGGTCTTATTATGTAACTAAGACACCCAATATGAGGTAGTCTAGAATTCTTATTCCTTATAGGGCTTTAGGCCCAAAATATGTATAAATAGACCCCTTACATAGAGGGGAGTGAGGCAATTTCCACCATACAGGGGACAACTTTCATTATTCACCAGTAATACTCATAAATACAAAGTTCCTATATTTTCTCCATATATTTTTCCTATATTCTCGTTATTCTAACGGTAGTGTTGGCCTGCCATTGACTACCCAAAAGTCATAAAACCAGCATATATATATATATATATATATATATATATATATATATATATATATATATATATATATATATATATATATATATATTTATTTATTTATTTATTTATTTATTTGTATTGAGAGCATTTAAATAAATTATATAAAATAAAATATAACTCTAACTAAACATGTTAATGTTACATCCTCATGCCACAATCACAACTAACACATAATAAGGTAATCTTATTACATTTTAATAATCTCACATTCTCACATCATCTCTAAAAAGTAATATTATTATTTAGGGCATCAAATCTCACATTTCGGAACCAAACGCCCCTTATTATCATGATAGTTAAAATTTACTATTTATATAATGTCTATAAGGTAAGTAAAGTCTAACTACGTAAATCGTCATATCCATAGTTTCTTCCTTCTTTTCTTTCACTAATTTAATAATTTTATTTATATCTATCTTTTTTTTTTTGTGGGTCAGAGACTCAGAGGGACAGAAGCCCCAAGTTAACTAATCCTCCTTCGTTAGTTCCGCAGCTCTGGAGGATTAGTCGACTCCTGATTTGTCAATGTTCGTCCTGCACTGCATTAATACGGGATCCTTTCCGCTGGGTCTTAACGATTCAAATATCGATTTGATTCCGAAGAAAATAAGCCCGGAGAGAGTTACGGACCTTCGCCCAATTGCACTCTGCAATGTAGCCTATAAGGTTATAGAAAAAGTTCTGGCTAATAAGCTGAAAGGGGTTCTAGACTCGGTGGTATCGCTTTCACAAAGCGCGTTTGTCCCCGATAGGCTGCTTACTGACAATATTATCATGGCCCGGGAAGTTGGTCATTTTCTCCGCAGAAAAAGACCGGTGTTAAGGGTTGGGCGGCCCTTAAACTTGATATGGCCAAAGCCTATGATAGAATGGAGTGGCCGTATCTAGAAGGAATGCTGGCTGCTTTTGGTTTCGATCAGAACTGGATTAATCTTTTGATGCTGTGTGTTTCTACGGTCAGGTATTCCATACAGGTAAATGGAGAAGGAATAGGGGTAGTGAGTCCTACCCGGGGTATTCGTCAGGGGGACCCGCTTTCTCCGTATCTCTTCATAATTTGTGCAGAAGGTTTGTCCATCCTACTTCAATAGGCAGAGGGGAGTGGCAGTATTCACGGCGTACGAATTGCACGAAGGGCCCCTCCGGTGTCCCATCTTTTTTTCGCAGACGATAGTCTGCTCTTTTTCCGGGCTTCGTGTGAGGAGGCGCAATCGGTAAAGGATTGTCTAGATCGCTACAGCTCAGTCTCAGGACAGTTGATCAACTACGATAAGTCAAGTGCCATGTTCAGTGCGAACACAAAAGCGGATGTGAGAGCGCAGGTGTCTGCGTGTATAGGCGTTCGGGAAACGACAGATTTCGGCAAGTATCTTGGTTTGCCGTCGGTCCTTGGCCGTAATAAATCCGCCACTTTTCAGTATATAGAAGATACTGTCCGGGCAACGCTAAGCTCATGGCAACATCGCTTACTCTCCAAAGCAGGTAAAGAAATAATGCTAAAAAGCGTTGCACAGGCCCTCCCTATATTTACTATGTCTGTTTTCTTGCTGCCAGTACGGCTTTGTGACAGATTGGAAAAATTGTTTAATCGTTACTGGTGGGGTGGAGGCAAATCAAATAATAAAGGAGTGCATTGGATGAGTTGGAGACGATTGAGCATCCCGAAGTATCACGGTGGGCTAGGATTTCGAAAACTACATGAGTTCAACGTCGCTTTGTTAGCTAAACAAGGATGGAGATTACTGACGACACCGCAGTCACTGGTTAGTCAACTACTTAAAGCTAAATATTGCCCGAATTGTGATTTTACTGATGCCGTGCTGGGCAATAACCCGAGTTACATGTGGCGTAGCATCTTGGCGGGTCAACATGTTTTGAAGGCAGGTTTGGCTCGCCGAATTGGGAATGGCAGGAACACGAAAATTTGGGATTGGCCTTGGTTGGCCGATCGCATTAACACTGCTCTTAATACTGTGCCATTGGATCACTTGCGAGAAGAGAGAGTCAGCGGGTTGTTGAACGAGGATGGGCAGTGGGATGTCGAACTGATTCGGGACCTGTTTGATGCCGATGATGTGCGCAGAATCCTAGCTACTCCAACGGCCGTCCACGTACCAGATTCGTGGCGCTGGGTGGGGGATACTCGTGGGCTCTATTCGGTAAAACATGGGTACAAATTATTGACGTCACAGACTACGTCGAACAGCAATCCTGAAGTTTTTGACGCATGGGATAAGTTATGGAAATTGCCAGTTCCCCCCAAGGTACGTCATTTGTTATGGCGGTGTGTCCGAGGCATTCTCCCGGTGCGCGAAAATCTTAAATTAAAACATGTTTGGATTGGGGGTGGCTGCCCACTCTGTGTCAGCGATGTTGAAACGGCGGAGCATCTGATTGGGGAATGTTGTTTCGCAAAACAGGTCTGGGTGAACGATGAAAGTTGGCAGGGAGAGACGATTCAGACGTTCATTGCTTTGAAAATTAAGGATGCGCATGAAGAGATGGTGGTCCGTATGGCGGCAGTAATCTGGGTGATATGGACGGCGCGGAACGATATGGTGTGGCGGAATAAATCATAGACCGTGGAAGCAGCGCACTGTCAGATTGCTTTATGGGTTCAGTCGTGGAAGGAGGTTTACAAGCGGGAACACACTACTGGCGTTTTACGTGATGAAGGTGCATCCTGGGATCCCCCTCCACTGTTCTGGTTAAAGTGCAACGTTGATGCTACACTCACGACGTCAGGTGCGGGTTTCGGGGCTGTGCTTCGGGATCATATTGGACGTTTCGTGGCGGCAAGGAATGGTCGTCTAACCTGTGATCGTGATCCGCTAATGGCAGAGGCATGTGCAGTTAGAGAGGCGTTACTGTGGCTTCGTAATAATGGTCGTAATCACGTGATTATTGAATCAGACTGTTTAGTTTTTTGTAATGCGTTCAATTCTTCTAAGTTAGATTTATCTTGTGTAGGTTTAGTAGTGAAGCAATGTACACAAATTGCTAGGGACATTGGGGACGTTGCTGTCCGCCATGTCAGGAGATCAGCGAATCGTGTGGCTCATGCCCTTCCACGGGTAACCGATTCTATGACTGACTCGGAATCGTGGTCTGATGTACCACCTGATTGTATTTCTGGCCTTTTGGCTTAGTAATGATATATGCGTTTTTGTTCAAAAAAAAAAAAACTAATCCTCTTAGTCGGTATACTTTGCACGTCTTGAGCTAAAATGTCTCTTATCTCGTCTGGCAAATTATGCTGTGCATCCGTATGCATCATGCATGGTGCATACGGATGCAAAAACGACGTAGTTTTAATAAAACCAGCGTCTCCCCTTAAAAAAAAAAAATCAGGTTCGATTCCCAGCAACAACATATGAACTAAAATTCCATAATCGATGAACTATAATTCCATAATCGATGAACTATAATTCCATAATCGATGAACTATAATTCCATAATCGATGAACTATAATTCTATAATCTAATCTATGAACTAAAAATTCCAGAATGAATGAACTAAAATTCCATAATCTATAAACTAAAATTTCAGAATCGATGAACTACAATTCCATAATCGATGAACTATAATTCCATAATCAATGAACTATAATTCCATAATCTATGAACTAAAATTCCAGAATGAATGAACAATATAATGTTGTTGCTGGGAATCGAACCTGAATTTTTTTAAAGGGGAGACGCACGTTTTTTAATAAAACGACGTCGTTTTGGCATCCGTATGCACCATGCATGGTGCATACGGATGCACAGCATAACTATCCATCTCGTCTAGTAGTTCTCTAATCTTGTAGTCGCCTAGACACTTGCTTGACCCAACAACATTGCGGGGGCAAATTTTACTGTGGACCAAGATCTATGTAGCAACGTGGATCATGAAGTATGTATCATTTTAATTACCTGCACTTTAGTTTCATTTGACAATACATACTAGTTTCATTATAACAATATTAAAATATCATTTTAATTCTACTCTAGTTTCATTTGATAATATACATTATTGCTTGAGCTCTATTTTTTTGTTTTATTTTCATCACACACTAGTTTATTAATTATAGTAATGTTGAAATATTATTTTATTTGCACTTCAGGTCATTTGACAATATATGTTATTGTGTGTCTTTGGATTGTAGTTTCATTTTCTACGCAAACTAGTTTCATTATATCAATACTAAAATATCATTTTAATTATACTACAGTTTCATTTGACAATAATGTGCTCTGTTTTTTAGTTTCATCACACACACACACACACACTAGTTTCATTATAGTAACACTAAAATATCATTATAAGTCACCTACAATTTCATTCAACGATCATGGTTCACACAGCCATGGTCCATGTATAACAACTGCATTGTGGGCTCCAAAAGAATATTAAAAATATTATATAAATTATGATATAAATATTCTATGGAAAAAAAAAGTTTCCACTACCTTTGATTAATGAGTACACCTATTATACTTGATCAAATTTGGCACTCACTTTATTTTGAATTTTATTGTGGAAAATATTGATTCCCCTCTTTGGACCGTTTTTCATGTGGCATGAAAGCAAAATCCCAATGCGTGTGCACGCGCATGGTTGACTATGAATTAGTACATGTTACCATATCATTTCCAAAGGGACCAAACCATTATATTCATAAGTCAAAACAATATTGTCCATAAATGACCAAATAACTTTGAAAATATTAAACATGTAACCAAAGGAAAAAACAAATGCTAGAATATCACCACATTATTTTATGTGTGAATTTACATATTTTATATTTATATAGTGACGAGAATGACTGGCCTAGTTTAGTTAGAAAATACACTATTATTGATTATGATGAACATTTTATGACAATATATAGTAGCCGATTTAGACATGATGATGAGAATAACTTATTTACATTAGGACTAGAGTAACTGATTTAGACTAATGTAAGAAAGAGATTGTTGGGGTGTTTGGTAAATACCTGTTAGTTGATTGGGTTAGTGATTTGACTATTTGATATCATTAGTTGATTGTAGAAAAGTGTTTGGTTAATTAGTTGTTAGTTGATAGCTGATTACATGCAAAATGATTCTCAAAAAGCTTATTGAAAATGATAATTTGAGCAGCTTTTTGAATTTTAGTATTTTGGAACAATAAACTGTTACAAAAGGATAATTAATCAAACATTTATATTGATTGTTTAACCAAGTCAAACAGCTAATAGTAGTCAAATAAGTCAAAATTGGCTGATAAGCTAAGTACCAATCGTTATATCATGGACCATGGTCCACAAAGCTTTGTGGACCATGGTCCAAAAACAACGTCATTTCTTTAAGTAAAGAAACGACTGTCGTTACATCTTAACGAAGCCCATATTTTTCGTGTGTTAATTACAAAATGAAACTACAGTATATCTAAATTGAAACTGTCTCACGTATTGTTTTTATATTATCAAATAAAATTGTAATTGAATTGGAATGAAACTGTAGTTGTGTTGAAATGAAACTGTAGTGTATATAAAATGAAACTGAATAACAGTTTCACATATATGAGTGTATATTGTCCAATGAAACTGTAGTTATATCGAAATGATACTATAATTGTGTTGTAATGAAACTATAGTGTATATAAAATGAAACTTAATAACAATTTCACATATTTGAGTGTATAATGTCGAATGAAACTGTAGTTATATTAAAAAGAAACTGTAGTTGTGTTGAAATGGAACTGCAGTGTATATAAAATGAAACTAAATAATAGTTTCACATATTTGAGTATATATTGTCCAATGAAACTGTAGTTATATCGAAATGATACTTTAGTTGGGTTGTAATGAAACTATAGTGTATATAAAATGAAACTGAATAACAGTTTCACATATTTGAGTGTATAATGTTGAAAGAAACTGTAGTTATATCGAAATGAAATTGTAGTTGTGTTGAAATAAAACTGCAGTGTATATATATATATAAAATAAAACTGAATATGTTATACAAACAAAGCTACTTTACGCGGAACGGATGCCGTTTCTTTTTATTAAAAGAAACGATACCATTTTGGACAATGGTCCACAGTATAGTTACGTCACCAAACAGGGCCTATGCCAATCAAAGCAATGGATCGCTCTAACCACTCTCCAAACATTGATCTCGCAATTTTACAATTAGGGTGATCTATTATTATTTTTTGAATGCTACTGACTCTATTACATTGAAGTATCTGTTCAAACATACTTTCTCAATCTAATGAAGTACACAGAGTCAACAACGCATCCAATGAGACTCGATCTCGTGATCTCCCACATAGGGGATCTATTATTTTAGTTGCCCTAATAGTTAAAAATTTTATTTGAAATGACAAGAATTTGGTGGGAAAAATGAATTGTTTTAATCTCAATATCATCATTCTAATTATTATATTTTCTACTATTGTGAAATAAGAAGAATTTTTGCAAAGTCAAACAAATAGACACCTTAGCATATCTATACATATTTTAGAAGTTAATGATAAGCATAAGGTTTTGTTATTTGTAAAATATAGATTTTTTTTTTTTTTAATTTTGCATAGTCTAATATCATAATTTAGCCAACTACCATGTAGTGTGATGGCATCCCGGTTACCATTTTAAATGGATGATCATAGATTCGAACTCCGGTAGTGTGAAAGTATAGAACAGATAATACCTTGTAAACAATCATAAGTATTTCAAAAAAAAAATTATAATTTAAAAATAGAAAGTTTACGATTTTTTTTTTTGAAAAGAAAATTCTGAGATTAGAAGAAATAATCATAAATAAATTTATATTTTTAGACAACTCACCCAAATTCTCCATCGTGAAATTTTTGTATATATATAGTTAAATGTCTATGGAACATTTTAAATGTTGTTTGGTTCTGATGATAAAGCTTCCTCGTAGTTTTGGTGTCAAAAATAAAATCTGAAAGCAACATTTAACTAAATATCGTGACGTTTTAAGGTACGTAATTTCTGTCAAACTAAATCATTTTAATTATCAAAATTTAATTTTGGCACTTCTACACATCTGCACATCAGCTACATTTGTACAAGTGAATCCACTACATTTATACAAGAATAACGGATGCGGATGACGCGGAAATATATAGCTTTCGCGGAAAGCATACGTTTTTTTTTAAGAAAATAAAAACAAAGACTTTCCGCGACACCCTCTGTCGCGAAAAGTTTTTTATTTTTATTTATTTTTTAATTTGTTTTTATAAATGTATTCTATAGTAGTAGTAGTAGTAGTAATAATAATAATAATAATAATAATAATAATAATAATAATAATAATAACAATAACAATAACAATAACAATAACAATAACAATAATAATAATAATAATATTGTTGTTGTTGTTGTTGTTGTTGTGTGTATAAATCAGTGCAGAGGGTAAATTTGTCTTTTGAATGCACATTGCATTTCTATTCCTCTATTAGGGCTTATCATATTTACTGTTGTATTATTTGTGTAAGTCTATGGTGTATAGGACTCTAGGTTGTGTATCTTGTAATTTCTTTCATCGTTGTTCATCTATCTAATATAATCACGAGAGTTCTACATTCATATGGTATCAGGTTCCAGGCATGGCTAACGTCTCTTCCTCCGTTTCCGATAGCCGAACCGTTACCGCCGCGACTTCCTCTCTGTCGCCGGCTGCCCCTGTTTCTCTTCAGGGTGCCCATCATTTTGTTTCGTTGAAACTTACGTCCAAGAATTATCTCTTTTGGCGGACGCAGTTGGTGTCATTCCTTCGCGGGTAGAACCTTCTTGGATATGTTGACGGTTGCCATCCCTGCCCGACTTAGTTTCTTCCCTCCGGCGACGGCGCCACCGTCACTCTGAATCCTGCCTTTGCTGTTTGGATGCAATAGGATCAAACAATTATCTCCATGATCATCTCATCTCTTTCCGATGAGTGTATGTACCTTGTTGTAGGCAAGGGTACTTCCCAATTGGTGTGGTCCGCCATTGAAGCCTCCCTTGGTTCCTCCACCCGTGCGCGTTTTCTTAGTCTGCTGAGCCAACTTCAAGCGTTGCGACAAGGGGACTCCTCCACTGCCGAGTATCTTGGACGAGCCCAGGTCCTCATCGAAGAGTTTGTTTTGGCCGGCCAGAATTTAACCCTCGATGAACAGAATCTCTATGTATTTAGGGGGCTCCGGCCGGAGCATTAAGCTCTGTCTTTGTCTCTCTTCGTCAAAGATGTTGCGGTGACGATCGAGCAGTTGGGTGATTATTTGACGGCGCATAAGTTCATCTGCTCCGACTAGGTTGACGGTCGTGGTTTGCTTCATTCGCCACCGGCTGCTATGACGGTCTCTCGTTCTGGGTGCGGCGCTGGTAATGGAACTGGTTGGACTGGCGCACGTGGAGGATGCCGCTGGCAGAATAATCGTGGTGGCGGTGGTCACAGTGGGAGAGGCGGTTGTAACACCCCTAAATTTCAAGATATTTAAAAACCTATAAAATAAAGGCTAATCTCTTATTAATTCCCAATCAGAACATAACTAGACAAAGTAGTTGGGGTGCTACGCCACATCTGAGCTGGAGAACTTAGATGCACAGGCTAAACTAACTAACAAAGCATAAGCCATAACTAATACCCAAATACAAATCAAGGAACACAGGCCATCTCATCCAGACTAGAACTATCTAACTAAGTCCATGGATCCACTAGCGCGCTCCGAAGATACTCATTGTTCCTGAAAAGCATTCGGTATAACAACCGCCAGCGAATAATGTTGGTAACATACTCCAACGCGCGTTAAGTACAATATAGGTAGATATAAGAAACTCAATTTGAAACTGGAATACATATATAATCCCTATGAACTCTAATTTAAAACCAAGAACAAGACTCAACAAGCAATAACAGATACATTCAATATAATTAAACATAAAGATTCTAGCATGCATCCTAAGGTCACAAGACTACACAATATAAACACAATCAATACCCAGTTATCATCACAGACAAACAATCAACAACAGGACACGCATTCGTGCCCACACATATGGTGGTGCCGCAGAACCATTCACATGACCCGAACCTTGAGTTCCATTGCCAAGGGATCAGTGCGCATAGCTCTGACATGGCTCCGCAGCACTTTAACTTATACCGCAACACAAGGAAGAACCAAACGATTGATCGTAACCAATCAATGAACCGCAGCTCATTTGTATCATAAATGTTTGATCGCAACCAAACTATGGACCGCAGCCCTATTATCACATATGTCCAATTGCAACCAGACTATGGACCGCATCCCTATTAATATAACAGTCGATTTTTCTCAACCAATCCAATTGCCTGTTTAGCCGACCGTTCTCAACCGATCGGGTTAATACCTGGTTGTTCTCAACCAACCAGATAGTCATTATAGCCAATTGATCGCAACCAATTAAGTCATCATGCACAACAACATTGAAGCGAATCACAAGCAACCCACATTAACACATAACGAGGGGGAATCATCAGGGAACACGTAACCCAACATAACTCATCCATAACAAACGATATTAATCCACCCACGACACTCCAACGGGATCATACAACTTCCTCCTAGGCCAACGGGATACCAATTCAACTTGCATGCAACACACAAGACTTTTTTATCCTAAGAACGGTACCCGATACATCAAACGAGACTCACAAACACCGACGGGGTACAACGGGGCATGGGAAAACACAATACGGGACCAAACCGCACCGCCCTGGCCACCTTCCAGCGGGTGGCTGGCGGGGGAAGACTTCACCCGCCGGGGGTGACTAGAATTCCAGCGGGTCGTTGGCGGGCCGGCGGCAGCCCGCCGGGATTCTAGGCAGCTTTGGCGGGTAAGTGGTGGGGACTCCTTCCCCCCACTTACCCCCCATTGGAATAACACGATAGGCATATTTTTCCCCAATTCGGGCATTCATCAATTAACACGCAAAACGGGACTAAACACATTCCAACACGTAACAACAAACGGAAACATTACAACGGGTTACCCCAAGAATTCAACACAATTAAATCCTAGTTTCATGCTCCTAATACAACAAGACTCGAGACTCGATTCTCAATTATGTAAGAACATCAAGAAACACAAGAAACCATATAACGATCCTAGAAAGGGGCTCTAGACAAATCAAAATACGAGGACGTCACGATTATCACATAAACATCAAGATTATCGTATAAACATCAAGATTATCACATAAGCATCAAGATCATCATATAAACATCGAGATTATCACATAAACACAATATAAACCCTTGGCAATGCTCTATCAAGACTCAAGCACATAATCATATATCAAAGGAGCCAATGAATAAGATATAGCAGGGAAAATAGGTTTTGTTGAGACATGGGTTACCTCTTAGCCTTAATCAATATCCTTGGCTACTAAGGTTCTTTCTCTAAGATTCTTCTTCCGATTGTCCTTCCTAGGCTAGTTGGTGGGGAATTCCTTGGTTGGGGTTCTTGTGGGTGATTTCGTGTGAGGGAAAGGGAGAGGAAGGGTTCTACTTGCTTCTTAATCTCCTATTTATATATCTAAGAGAAACCTATTCAAGGCCTGAGTAATAAGGCCCGCTTTCTCCCATTCCCTATGGGTTTAAGGTTCCTTGTTCAGGTAAGGGTCCATGATCCATTGTGGGCCACCTAAGTTAATTAAGCGGATTATAATTGGATTAACCCCTTTTAATTGTATTAATTACCGGGATTAATTTAATAATTAATTCGGATTTGAAGGTCGTAACACGGGGTGTTACACCCTCCCCCCCTAACAGAAAGCTTCGTCTCCGAAGCTTAGATTTGATGGGGTCGACCATCGTTCCTTATCCTAGGGGTTAGTCTAGGTTACCTTGTGTGAATAGCTAGGGATAGTGTTCCCTCATGGCGCTTTCAAGTTCCCAGGTTGCCTCTTCGGTCCCGCGATTGGACCAGAGGATTTTAACTATTTCTATGGTTCTTTGGCGGGTGGCCCCTGTCTTAGTGTCCAGGATCTTTACAGGTTTCTCCTCATAGGTCAGGGCGTCATCCAAGCTTACTATTTCGGGTTGCAATTCATGATTTGCATCGTGCACATATTTCTTTAGTTGCGACACGTGGAACACATTGTGCACTCGTTCTAGCTCGACTGGTAAGGCGAGGCGGTAAGCCAGGTTCCCGACTTTTTTTAAAGATTTCGTAAGGACCAATGAATCTAGGACTTAGCTTCCCTTTCTTTCTGAACCTCATCACTCCTTGAGTGGGTGAGATCTTTAGCCAAACCTTCTCTCTTGTGGAGAATTCGGCTTGTTTCCTACCTAGGTCGGCGTAGGACTTCTGGCGGTCCTGTGCAGCCTTCATTCTTTCTTTTATGCATTTGACTTTTGTTATGGTGTCTTGTAGATATTGTGGCCCCATAGTTACTGGGTTGACCATGTCTTCCCAACATATGGGTGTCCTACATTTTTGACCATATACTGCCTCGTAGGGAGCCATGCGGATGCTTGCGTGATAGCTGTTGTTGTAAGAGAATTTGATAAGGTCTAGGTGTTCTTCCCATGTTCCCTGGAAGTTTAACATACAGGCTCTTAACATGTCTTCGAGGGTTTGAATTGTCCTATCGGTCTGGCCATCGGTAGTAGGGTGGAAGGCGGTGCTCAAACTCAGTCTTGTCCCCATGGCCATTTGTAGGGATTTCCAGAATTGTGAGAGGAATCTGGGGTCCCTATCGGAAACAATGTTTCAGGGGACTCCGTGATATTTTACCACCTGACTCAGGTAGGCTCTGGCTAGTTGTGCCATTGTCCAGGTTTCTTTCATGGCAATGAACCGTGCTGTTTTGGTCAGTTGATCCACTATTACCCAGATTTTGTCTTTCATTGTTGGTGTCGTGGGTAGACCTCCTACGATGTCCATAGATATGGAAACACACTTTTCTTGGGGTATTTTGAGGGGTTTTACAAGTCCATTGGGCTTGCACCGTTCGGCTTTTACCCTTTGATAGTTCAGACATTTGCTTACGAAGTCTGCGTCTTCCTTTTTCATGTTGGGCCACCAAAATAGCTTCTTCACATCTTGGTACAGTTTATCGCCTCCAGGGTGCACGGAGTAAGGTAAACTGTGCCCTTCCTCTAGAATTTGCTGTTTCAGGTGGGGGCGTGTTGTAGGTACGCACCATCTTTCCTTATAGCGGAGGCTGCCATCATTAGTCAGTTTGAATGGCCCGTCCTTTCCCCAGGCCAGGTCAAGTCGGATTTTATTTAACTCAGGATTCTGTTGTCGTCCGGCTTTGATTTCTTCGAATAGTGTGGGCATGATTCTAAGATTAAATAGTTGGATTTCCGAATCTGTTCGCCCTTGCTCCACTATTTCTAAATTTAACCCTTGGAATTCTTTACATAGTTCGTCTGACAGTACCCACGTGGTTGTAACACCCCGTCTTACGGCCTTCAATCCCGGATTAATTATTTAATTAATCTCGTTAATAATAATTAAATATGATTTAATTATGTTAGGTTTACCTTTAATTAATTAGTAAGGTCCACCATGAACCGTGGACCCTTGCCCGAATAAGAATCTTAAGCCTATTAGGAATAAAGGAAGTAGGCCTTTTACTATTCAGATTATGATTAGGATCCTCCTTAATTAATATGGTCCACTATGGACCATGGACCCTTATCCCTAAAACAAGCCCTAGCCCTATAAGGAATAGAATTAGTAAACCCATACCATTTAGGCCCTAACTAGGAGTCTTAAATATATAAACAGGGAACTTAGGAGGCACCTAGAATCCCCACCACAATAATCTCTCACCACCCAAAGAGTTCCAAGAATCCCCTTAGGAGAAATCAAGAAATCAAGAAAGCTTAAAGAAAGATCCTTCATAGCCAAGGAATTAATTAAGGCTAAGAGGTAACCCATGTCTCAACAAAACCTATTTTCATAGTTATAATTCCCCCTTAGGGTTTTCCCATATTATTGTATATTGGCGAGTTATGATGATTATTATTGGTAATTGATGTGATGATCCCATGCGGGATCTTGATGATCTTGATATTGGGAGATTCTTGATAATTATGATGTTCTTGATAATTATATGGAGTTCTTGATGATTATGTGTTGTTCCTGATAATTGTGTGATGTTCTTGATGTTTATGTGTTATTCTTACCGAATCTTGCAATTAGAAGACGAACCGTGTTCTTGATTGATATAAAAGTGCTTAGAACCCTAGGTTGTATCGTATGATCTTATTCTTGGATTATCGGGTGGGGAAATTGCATGTTTGGGTGTTGCTTATATTTAGAAAAGCATGATAGGTTATGTGCCGTTCGTTTCTTGTATTCGATTCGTTAATTGTCTACGTGTTGTCGTTAATTGCGTTGTAAAGTGTCTAAGCATGGTTTCGGGTTCCACAACGGTTCCCGGGGCGTAAAGTGTGTGAAAAGAGTCAGTGGGGGGTAGGGGACCCGCCACCTACCCACGGCCGTGAAACACCGCCCGGCAGCGGGTGGCCGGCGGGCGGGCAACTGCCCGCCGGCGACCCACTGCCCGGAACAGAAAAGTCCAGCGGTTGGCCCCCCACCCACCGGCTACCCGCTGGAAATTATCCCACCTTGGGATCCCGGCTTCCCCGTTTGATGTTCCCCCGTTCCCCGTGGTGTCCCAACGGACTCCGTTTATCGTGCCTATGTCTAGTTTGATGCTTCGGGTACCGTTCGTAGGTTTATGAGTCTATTATATTGCATGCTAGTTGAATTGGTATCCCGTTGACCTAGGTGGAAGGAGTATGAACCCCTTAGGACTATTCTTAGTATGTGATGGATCACACATAGGTTTTGTTATACGTTTTCTCCCCCTTCCCAATGTGTAATGTGGGTTGCATGTGCTTGCTATGTGTTATATGTGTGTGTTACCCCAATTCGGTTGCGATCGGATTGGTTATCCTGAGCTGCGGTTCAGAAGCTGGCTGCGGTCAGATTGATACTCTTGGGCTGCGGTCCACCGTTTGGTTGCGATCAAACGTTTCTATACGAGCTGCGGTTCGTCCCTTTTTCTGGCTGCGGTCAGATGACATTCTCTTGGGCTGCGGTCCACTGTTTGGTTGCGATCAAACACTATGATGAGCTGCGGTTCATCGGTCGATTGCGATCGACCCCTCCGTGTTGCGATACGGGGCAGGGTGCTGCGGGGCTGTGTCAGAGCTATATACGCTGACCCTCATGTATGGGCATGCGATTGGTCCTGTGGCGCCAACAAAGTGTGTTATTTGTTGTGACAGGGACGAGTTGTGATTACGAGTATCTTGGGGGATGTGACTATGGGATTTATATTGGGGATTGTTCATGTTGGGTTATGATCATTGTTTATGCTTTGTGTTATCTGCCTTATCTGTTGTGAACTGCATATGCTTGTTATAACTGTTGCTTGTGTCTGGCCTTATCTGTCGAGTCATTCCCGGTTTTAAAGCTAGAGTTCGTAGGATATATCTTCATGCTCAAAATGGTTTTCGTATATCTATATATATCTCTATATGTATTGTATTTCAACGCGTTGGAGTGGGTTACCAGCATCTCTCGCTGAACAGATATATTTGGCTTTCAGGCACAGAAGATTAAGTCACTGGAGTGCGCTAGAACTTAGAAGTAGATAGTTTCCCTTTTGGCCTGCGTGCCACGTTTACGTATTTACTCTTTGAGGATATTAGTTAGTTAGCCTGTGCACTTGGGTTCTCTAGCCCAGGTGTGGCATAGCACCCCGAACGCTTGTATTTATATCTTGGGATTTAATAAGATTCTACCTTTATTATAAGTTTTAAATGTCTTAAAAATCTGGGGTGTTACAGTTGGTATCAGAGCTTAAGTTTGACCCTAGGATAAGACTCTTAAGACCGGACTTTAGGACACTAGGCTTGAACTCTAGGTACTTAGGAACATAGGATCCAGGAATCTTTGGACGCGCAGTGAGATTGTGAAACCTACACATAACCTCCCCTCACTTCATCCCTCTCTAACTTAAAGGAACCTCCCCCTACGCTTACCACACCAGGTAAGGGTGCGAATAGATAAGTTTACTTCCACAACTGGGTAACGTACACTTACCCGATAAATCGCCTCGTCCTAACTCCCATCAAAAGACTTGACAAGGACCCTGACCAAAGAAAAGGAAGATTTGGATGACTACTAAGAAGAGGCGTTACAGTCAGGACTGCTAAAAGGGACGGACTGCAATACGCACCAACCCAGGGTAACCACGATAACCCCCGAGTCAGACAAATGACATGCACCTTCCGACAAATTGCCTTATCTCGGCAAACCCGGGTTGCGGCTACAACAAACAGGAAGGAGAACTAGGACACCTATTAAAGTAGCGAAGGAACGACACCATTAGTCGAATCCTTGGGTGCAAGGTAAGTATATCGCGACACCATGCGACCCCACCACCCCAATTTAAAATATCATCCGCCCTGAGACCCCAGCATCTTGATACCCCTATTTATTGAAAACTCCCACCCCGAATCCTTAATTACCTTAAGAGCAAATTCGCAACCGTCATGACCTTGCTCACCCTTTGTTGCGCTTAACCCAAACCCTCGGAAACCCTAAATTGTTATTGCCCTTACTCTAAGTTCATATCCCCACTCCGTTTGGAAACCCTGTTAAAAACCGTAGAGCAGCATAAGGCCCTTACCCTGCCCAGGGGCGTGAAGAACCGACATTCATTGATTCAATATTAAAATAAGTTGTTTGATAGAAATCGGCGAAGTAGGTGGAGGTTACGAATACGTATCACCCCACCCTTACACGAAAACCGTGACGGCTTCACGAGAAACCATAGCCTGTACGTACGCCACCGAAGAACGCTATGCGTTAACAAGAGCGGGCAAACAAATACGTTCAATGTGTCAGGGGCCCTCGCTACAGAAAACATCGTCAAATAGGTGCAACAGGCCGAACCTCAAGGAGGACATAAAGCCTTGCTAAGAATTTCATCCACTAAGGAAGGGATGAAACCCAATAGAACAAGAAAGACTAACCCGAAACCCTCCTTACCCTTAAGAACCCTCGGCAAGGATTAGGAGTCAAGACCTAGGGGTTGACCCACTAAACCGACTGGGTCCAGACTTTTGGACATCCGAGGGGAACGTGCACGGAAACTATCACGAGAATTCCCCTAGAAGCCATAGAGACGAAGGGGACTTCGACACGGGAAGAGAAGATCAAACGAAAATCTTAGAATCAAACAAAGCCAAGGAAAAGGGATCACCAGTTCGACTGCACGCTACAACCAAGCCCCAAACAGGCATAATCACTCGAAGCCAAGAGTCCTTAGCCCATTTCCCTCCCCTTGCCAATCAAGTACCATTTCGTTAAAGAATCCGTCCTATCACTCCAAACCTCGCTCTTGATCCCTCATTACAGACAAACCCGTACAAGGTGGCAACCTTCCTTCCTGTATTACGACCTTGAGACATCGACCCTATCCGCCCCTCGACTTTGAAACCTAGCCCTTGCACTTCTTACACCCCTTTAAACCTAGACTAAGAAAACATAGATATATATATGTATGTATATCTACCTCTAGAACTCGTGCTTAAGGATCAATGAACATTGTACGATGGGTCATCCTATGTATCCAAGTCCCTTTTATTGTGCACAAGGGCATGGGACTTGTCAGGACATGAATCTGTGCATTTTTGGGGTCTTTCCCGAAGGAATTGACTATTCCTAGTCACTTCCCCGCGGGTCCCCAACGGGTCCTTGACGGGACCTTGGCAGGAGCTTGGCAGGCGGACGACCGCCCACCTCGCGCCCACTGGTACAATGTGCTGATTTCTTAACCCCTCATTTTATTGATTTGTGGCGCACTTGTGTGCCTCGATTGAGGAATGTGAGTCTTGGGTAAGGAACCATGGACCACCCAAACATAGTGTCCTACGTAAAAGACCTTGACGCACGAGACACCATCGGGAAATCACAATCAATTACATTGCACGAGTAATTGAAATCGGATCCTACGATACAACCGACTAGGGATGTTTGGCGTAAAGGATTGCGCAAACCAAGGAGGCGAGTTGGGAACTCGTACTAAGAACCCACGAAAACCTTAAAAGTCAAAATGCTAAGGAGGGACCGGGACTCCTCCAAACCATGGACATCGTTCGAGCAAATCGGAGGACTCCTTACAAGTTGTATGGAATCAAGAACTACGTAGCCCATGGTGCTAAGCAAAAGGGTGAAGAACACATTCGCGCCAAGACTTCAAGGGTCATTAAGGACCCACAAGGAAATGAGGTGACTCGTAAAGTTGCCGAGTCATCCCACAACGAGATTTGGTAACCGACTGCGCTTTAAAAGAAAAAGGGCACGCAAGGACACCTTCATCATTAAAAATAACACAAACAGGGCACAACAATGCCGAACCTCGGGTAAGACATGAAGTCTTACTAAGAATTTCATCCACTAAAGAGGAGATGAAATTCAATAAGAAGAGAAATTCAACCCAAAGTCCATCGACTCCCAAGAGACTTTGGGAAGTGCGCCCTAAAAGATTGGCTTGGTTGACCCAACTCGGTCAAGACCTTGGGCGCATTAAAGAAGTAAGTGTTGAAATCACCACGGGAAATTCCCTCAAGAAATTCCCTCACCTGTGTAGCAAGGTCTAACAAGGATCTTAAAGTCAAGCAAGCACCAACACCAAGGAAGGAGGATCATCAGCTCGTCGGCGCATCGTGATCAAAGCATCTAACCAGATTATTCTCTTGGGATCGAGAAACCTTAACCCATCCTAGCCGAATTCCTTTCCCTCCCTCAGAAAATCGGCCCCTTCCTTATTTCAAAACCGTTTCTACCCTTCAGACCCCATTCTCAATCCCATGTTTTAACGATTCCATACAAGTGGCAACCTCACAACCTAAGTTGCAAACTCGAAAACTTGATCTTAATTCCTGATTTCACCGTGTCCTCAAGTTTGAAACCCACTCTCTTAGTCCTGTAAACCTAATCGTTCCCAAAAACCCAACACACATAGGCGTGCAAGTATACAATTTCCCTGTGGAATACCTTCTCTATAGGACCACGGTTCTTCTCTTGACTCGTTAACCCTGCAATGATTTCCAAGCTTCGGGGACGAAGCTTCTCGTAAGGGGGGGAGAGTGTAACACCCCGTGTTACGGCCTTCAATCCCGGATTAATTATTTAATTAATCCCGTTAATAATAATTAAATATGATTTAATTATGTTAGGTTTACCTTTAATTAATTAGTAAGGTCCACCATGAACCGTGGACCCTTGCCCGAATAAGAATCTTAAGCCTGTTAGGAATAAAGGAAGTAGGCCTTTTACTATTCAGATTACGATTAGGATCCTCCTTAATTAATATGGTCCACTATGGACCATGGACCCTTATCCCTAAAACAAGCCCTAGCCCTATAAGGAATAGAATTAGTAAACCCATACCATTCAGGCCCTAACTAGGAGTCTTAAATATATAAATAGGGAACTTAGGAGGCACCTAGAATCCCCACCACAATAATTTCTCACCACCCAAAGAGTTCCAAGAATCCCCTTAGGAGAAATCAAGAAATCAAGAAAGCTTAAAGAAAGATCCTTCATAGCCAAGGAATTAATTAAGGCTAAGAGGTAACCCATGTCTCAACAAAACCTATTTTCATAGTTATAATTCCCCCTTAGGGTTTTCCCATATTATTGTATATTGGCGAGTTATGATGATTATTATTGGTAATTGATGTGATGATCCCATGGGGGATCTTGATGATCTTGATATTGGGAGATTCTTGATAATTATGGTGTTCTTGATAATTATATGGAGTTCTTGATGATTATGTGTTGTTCCTGATAATTGTGTGATGTTCTTGATGATTATGTGTTATTCTTACCGAATCTTGCAATTAGAAGACGAACCGTGTTCTTGATTGATATAAAAGTGATTAGAACCCTAGGTTGTATCGTATGATCTTATTCTTGGATTATCGGGTGGGGAAATCGCATGTTTGGGTGTTGATTATATTTAGAAAAGCATGATAGGTTATGTGCCGTTCGTTTCTTGTATTCGATTCGTTAATTGTCTACGTGTTGTCGTTAATTGCGTTGTAAAGTGTCTAAGCATGGTTTCGGGTTCCACAATGGTTCCCGGGGCGTAAAGTGTGTGAAAAGAGTCAGTGGGGGGTAAGGGACCCGCCACCTACCCACGGCCGTGAAGCACCGCCCGGCAGCGGGTGGCCGGCGGGCGGGCAGCTGCCCGCCGGCGACCCGCTGCCCGGAACAGTAAAGTCCGGCGGGCAGCCGGTGGGTGCTGGAAATTATCCCACCTTGGAATCCCGGCTTCCCCGTTTGATGTTCCCCCGTTCCCCGTGGTGTCCCAACGGACTCCGTTTATCGTGCCTATGTCTAGTTTGATGCTTCGGGTACCGTTCGTAGGTTTATGAGTCTATTATATTGCATGCTAGTTGAATTGGTATCCCGTTGACCTAGGTGGAAGGAGTATGAACCCCTTAGGACTATTCTTAGTATGTGATGGATCACGCATAGGTTTTGTTATACGTTTTCTCCCCCTTCCCAATGTGTAATGTAGGTTGCATGTGCTTGCTATGTGTTATATGTGTGTGTTACCCCAATTCGGTTGCGATCGGATTGGTTATCCTGAGCTGCGGTTCAGAAGCTGGCTGCGGTCAGATTGATACTCTTGGGCTGCGGTCCACCGTTTGGTTGCGATCAAACATTTCTATACGAGCTGCGGTTCGTCCTTTTTCCTGGCTGCGGTCAGATGACATTCTCTTGGGCTGCGGTCCACTGTTTGGTTGCGATCAAACACTATGATGAGCTGCGGTTCATCGGTCGGTTGCGATCGACCCCTTCGTGTTGCGATACGGGGCAGGGTGCTGCGGGGCCGTGTCAGAGCTATATGCGCTGACCCTCATGTATGGGCATGCGATTGGTCCTGTGGCGCCAACAAAGTGTGTTATGTGTTGTGACAGGGACGAGTTGTGATTACGAGTATCTTGGGGGATGTGACTATGGGATTTATATTGGGGATTGTTCATGTTGGGTTATAATCATTGTTTATGCTTTGCCTTATCTGCCTTATCTGTTGTGAACTGCATATGCTCGTTATAACTGTTGCTTGTGTCTGGCCTTATCTGTCGAGTCATTCCCGGTTTTAAAGCTAGAGTTCGTAGGATATATCTTCATGCTCAAAATGGTTTTCGTATATCTATATATATCTCTATATGTATTGTATTTCAACGCGTTGGAGTGGGTTACCAGCATCTCTCGCTGAACAGATATATTTGGCTTTCAGGCACAGAAGATTAAGTCACTGGAGTGCGCTAGAACTTAGAAGTAGATAGTTTCCCTTTTGGCCTGCGTGCCACGTTTATGTATTTACGCTTTGGGGATATTAGTTAGTTAGCCTGTACACTTGGGTTCTCTAGCCCAGGTGTGGCATAGCACCCCGAACGCTTGTATTTATATCTTGGGATTTAATAAGATTCTTCCTTTATTATAAGTAGGACACCCATTTGCCGTTCGGTCCCCTCAAGACCACTTTTTGTTCGCCGCATTGGATCTGTGGCTTGAATTTCCCCAACCAGTCCATTCCCAAGATTACCTGTATTCCGTCCAATTTGAAATGGATTAGGCTGCTAGGGAATTCTATTCCCCGATGGTGATCATTATGTTTTTGTACATGCGGTCACACTTCATTATTTCGCCCGATGCCACCTTGACTCTTAGTTGTACCCTTGTGCTTGTGGTTAAACCGAGTTTAGTGGCGAATTCGGCTGCTATGAATGAATTGGTGGCTCCTGAGTCAAATAACACGACGGCAGGAACGATGTGTATGAGGAAGGTGCCGGTGACTACGTTGCTGTCTCCGATTCGGGCTCCGCTCATGGCCAGGACCCTTCCTTGGGTGATTTTCGCTCCCTCTTCTAGGATTTGCGCCATTGCCTTTCCCTGGTATTGGGGCGGGGTGGCCCTAGCAACCTTTGATTTCCGTGGAGGGGTTGCGTGACTCCCATTGACTTTCCTTTTGTGTCCCTCATGTGTCCCCCGTGGGTTGCATGGTACTTGTTGGAGTTTGGCTGCCTTAGCATTGGCTTCCTCGAGTGTCTTTGATTTATGCATGGTCAAGGCCTTTTGGCTTTCGAAGTTGAGTCCAGCAACGAACCTTTCTACCCTGAAGGCTTCGGTAGGGACCAACTCGCTGGTGAAGCGGGTCAGCTCTAGGAACTTCTTATGGTATTCCTCTACTGTGGTGTTTCCCTGTCGCAGGTGTAGGAGTTCTTTGCTCTTGGCCGCACGGATGTGTTGGGGATGGAAACGCTCTCTCAGTTTAGATTGCAAGGCCGGCCAGCTCATGCGTGGCTCTGTCTGGGTCCACCACGCATCAGCCTCATGCAGAAGGTAAAATGAGGCTATCTGGGCTTGTCTCTCCCCTGGACAATTCGTTATTTCGAAGATCTTATTGAAAGTCTGAACCCATTCCTCGAGTGTCTCAGGGTCCTCTTTGCCGGCGAATGAAGGGGGCTGTATTCCCTGATTCGGCGTACTAAGTCGTGGTCTCCTCTTATTGAGGCTGGATTGTTATTGGTTGTTAAGGCGTGGTTCAGTGTTTGAACGATCTGGGTTAATCGGTGCAGGTTTTGGGTTAGGAGATCGTGTGTGTGTTGTTCTGGTTGGTCCCCTGGTGGCGCCATCCCGGTCGTCTATAGGCTTAATACTGGGCGTGGGTGTGAGTTAGAGGTTTGCGTCTTTGTCTGCAAGATGTTCCTATGCTAAGCACAGAGTATATATATTTGTAGATGCAGGTTTAGAGGGGTTAAGCATAAGATAGTAAATAAACTCACTGTCTCACAGCGTGCCATAAGTTTCCTGAATCCTATGTACTTAAATACCTAGAGTTCAAGCTTAATATCCTAAAGTCTTGTCTTAAGGGTCTCATCCTACGGTCGAACTTAGGCTCTGATACCAACTGTAACACCCCTAAATTTCAAGATATTTAAAAACCTATAAAATAAAGGCTAATCTCTTATTACTTCCCAAACAGAGCAGAACTAGACATAGTAGTAGGGGTGCTATGCCACATCTGAGCTGGAGAACTCAGATGCACAGGCTAAACTAACTAACAAAGCATAAGCCATAACTAATACCTAAATAACAATCAAGGCACGCAGGCCATCTAATCCAGACTAGAACTATCTAACTAAGTCCACAGATCCACTAGCGCGCTCCGAAGCTACTCACTGTTCCTGAAAAACATTCGGTATAACAACCGTCAGCGAATAATGCTGGTAACACACTCCAACGCGTTAAGTACAATATAGGTAGATATAAGAAACTCATTTTGAAATTGGAATACATATATAATCCTGAGGAACTCTAATTTAAAACCAAGAACAAGACTCAACAAGCAATAACAGATACATTCAATATAATTAAACATAAAGATTCTAGCATGCATCCTAAGGTCACAAGACTATACAATATAAACAAAATCAATACCCAGTTATCATCACAGACAAACAATCAACAACAAGACACGCATTCATGCCCACACATATGGTGGTGCCGCAGAACCATTCACATGACCCGAACCTTGAGTTCCATTGCCAAGGGTTCAGTGCATATAGCTCTGACATGGCTCGCATGCAACACACAAGACTCTTTTATCCTAAGAACGGTGCCCGATACATCAAACGAGACTCACAAACACCGACGGGGTACAACGGGGCATGGGAAAACACAATACGGGACCAAACCGCACCGCCTTGTCCACTTTCCAGCGGGTGGCCGGCGGGGGAAGACTTCACCTGCCGGCCGCCCGCCGGGGGTGACGAGAATTCCAGCGGGTCGCTGGCAGGCCAGCGGTAGCCCGCCAGAATTCTAGGCAGCTTTGGCGGGTAAGTGGTGGGGACTCATTCCCCCCACTTAACCCCCATTGGAATAACACGATAGACATATTTTTCCCCAATTCGGGCATTCATCAATTAACACGCAAAACGGGACTAAACACATTTCAACACGTAACAACAAACTGAAACATTACAATGGGTTACCCCAAGACTTCAACACAATTAAATCCTTGTTTCATGCTCCTAATACAACAAGACTCAAGACTCGATTCTCAATTATGTAAGAACATCAAGAAACACAAGAAACCATATAACGATCGTAGAAAGGGGCTCTAGACAAATCAAAATATGAGGACGTCAAGATTATCACATAAACATCAAGATTATCCTATAAACATCAAGATTATCTTATAAGCATCAAGATCATCATATAAACATCGAGATTATCACATAAACACAATATAAACCCTAGGCAAAGCTCTATCAAGACTCAAGCACATAATCATATATCAAAGGAGTCAATGAATAAGATATAACAGGGAAAATAGGTTTTGTTGAGACATGGGTTACCTCTTAGCCTTAATCAATATCCTTGGTTACTAAGGTTCTTTCTCTAAGATTCTTCTTCCGATTGTCCTTCCTAGGCTAGTTGGTGGGGAATTCCTTGGCTGGGGTTCTTGTGGGTGATTTCGTGTGAGGGAAAGGGAGAGGAAGGGTTCTACTTGCTTCTTAATCTCCTATTTATATGTCTAAGAGAAACCTATTCAAGACCGGAGTAATAAGGCCCACTTTCTCCCATTCCCTATGGGTTTATGGTTCCTTGTTCAGGTAAGGGTCCATGATCCATTGTGGGCTACCTAAGTTAATTAAGGGGATTATAATTGGATTAACCCCTTTTAATTGTATTAATTAGCGGGATTAATTTAATAATTAATTCGGATTTGAAGGTCGTAACACGGGGTGTTACAGCGGTTGCCGTAACTCTGCTCCTAAGTGTCATATTTGTTTTGGCTTTTGGCATACTACTTTGTCTTGTTTTCAAAGATACAGTAATGCACCGGGCCCACAGGTTAATTTGGTGCAATCTGGTGGGTTGGAGGATGCTTTTTTTTGCACACTTGGCTTCTGGATACCGGGGCGACAGATCATGTTACACCGGATATGAATGCTATGACCAGTGTGGACTCGTATAATGGTGGTGATACTCTCTGTGTAAGGGATGGTGCAGGTTTGGTTATCTCGGGTGTTGGTCATTCCTTTATTTCCACACATTCTCATTCTCTTTCTTTGTATCATGTTTTTCATGTGCCTGGTTTGTCGTATTCTTTATTGTCAGTTCAGCGGTTTGCTACTGACAATAATGTCTATTTTGAGTTTCACCCCACTTGTTTTTATGTGAAGGATGGTAACACTAGGGCTGTCTTGCTTAAAGGTGGGAGTTCTGGTGGTCTATACACACTTCCTGTCTTGGGTCCAATTGCTCTTCTGTCGGCCAAAGCTTCGTCGCGTGTGTGGCACTGTCGTCTTGGCCATTCGCGTTCTCAGGTTCTTCGCTCTCTTTTACGCACTTCTCTTGTTATTACTGAGTCTAGTTTAGATAGTTCGAGTTTTTTTATGTTCTGCTTGTCAAATGGGGAAATCCTTCCGCTTTCCGCTTTCTCGTGTTAGTAATAACAGTACTCGAATTCTTGAACTTGTGTATACGGATATTTGGGGTCCTGCCCCTATTTTATCTAGTGATGGTTTTAAATATTTTGTTTTATTCGTTGACGATTATTCTCGTTATATGTGGATATATCCGATGCGCTTAAAACTGATATTTATGATATATTTACTAAGTTTCGGGCTCGTGTTGAGCGTCAATTTGCGTGTTCTATTGTTTCTATTCAGTCGGATCTTGGTGGGGAATACAAAAAGCTTGGAAAGCTTTTCTCCAATTTAGGTATTCACCACCGTCAGTCTTGTGCTTATACGCATGAGCAGAACAGTCGTGTTGAGCGCAGGAACGGCCATGTTGTTGAGACTAGTCTGTCTCTTCTTGCTCACTCGTCTGTCCCCATGCATTTTTGGTATTTTGCGTTTGAGGCTGTTACATTCTTGATTAATCGGTTGCCTACTTCTATCTTATAGAATGTTAGCCTGTACTCTCTTGTGTTTGGTCGGCCTCCAGATTACTCATTTTTGCGGGTGTTCGGGTGTCTGTGCTTTCCTCATTTGTGTCTTTATAACCGCCACAAAGTTGAATTTCGTTCATCTCCGTGTGTGTTTCTTGGTTATCCCGAGTCATTCCGTGGATATCGGTGTCTCGATATTCAGGCTAATCGTATATTCATTTGCAGGCATGTTAGATTTGATGAGAGCTCTTTTCCCTATGTTGTTCCTAAACAGGCTTCTCCTGCTGTTGTACCCGAGCTTATGCCGTGGGGTGTCTTGGCTATGGCTCGACCTATGCCTACTGCTGTTAATGATGGTGTGCCTGTTGCTTCTGTGGTGCCTCCGGTGTTTGGTACCATGGTTGTTCCTCGTAGGAAGCACGCTCGGGTCCAGCCCGGGCCTCGTTCTCATTCCATGGAGCTTCGTGGTACGACTCGAGCTGCTCGTGCTGGTCGAGCTCTGGCTGCAATTGTTGGCTCAGAGGAGCTTACATGCTATTCTCAGGTGGTTCTTTTTCCCGAGTGGGGTTCTGCTATGGACCTTGAGTTCAATGCCTTGCTGCAGAATGATACTTGGCGGCTGGTTCCCTATCGTCCTGGTCAGAATGTTGTGGGTTGTAACTGGGTCTTTCGTGTTAAACGGAAGACCGATGGCTCTATTGAGCGTCATAAAGCTCGTTTGGTTGCAAAGGGCTTTAATCAGGTAGCTAGCGAGGATTTATTTGACACCTTTAATCCGGTTGTGAAGCCTACCACGGTTCGCTTGTTACTTACTTTAACTGTTTCTCGGGGGTGGACTATCCGTCAGTTGGATGTTCACAACGCGTGTAACACCCCTGATTTTCAAGACATTTAAAACTTAATAATAAAGGTAACATCTCATTAAATCCCGAAGCGTAACATAAGTGTACGGGGTGCTATGCCACACCTGGGCTAGAGAACCCAGGTGCACAGGCTGTCTAACTACTATCCTCCGAAATATAATGCATAATATGGCACGCAGGCCGAAAGGGAAACTATACTACTTCTACGCTCCAGTTCTAGCGCGCTCCAGTGCTCTAATCCTCTGTGCCTGAAAGCCAAATATATCTGTTCAGCGAGAGATGCTGGTAACCCACTCCAACGCGTTGAAATACAATACATATAGCAATATATATATAGATATACGAAAACCATTTTGAGCATGAGAATATATCCTACGAACTCTAGCTTTAAAACCGGGAATGACTCGATAGATAAGGCCAGACACAAGCAACGGTTATAACAGTCATAAGCAGTTCATAACAGATAAGGCAAATAAGGCAAGGTATAAGCAGTAATCATAACCCATCATAAACAATCCCCACTATGAAACCCATAGTCACGTCCCAAGGCACTCGTAGTCACAACTCGTCCGTATCACAACACATAACGCACGTTGTTGGCGCCACAGGACCACTCACATGCCCATACATGCGGGTCAGCGCATATAGCTCTGACACGGCCCCACAGCACCATGCCCCGTATCGCAACACGGGGAGGTCGATCGCAACCGACCGATGAACCGCAGCTCATCATAATGTTTGATCACAACCAAACAGTGGACCGCAGCCCAAGAGAGTGTGTCATCTGACTGTAGCCAGGAATTCCCATCTGACTACAGCCAGCCTCTGAACCGCAGCTCAGGAAAGATGTCACCTGATTGCAGCCAGGAATTCCCATCTGACTACAACCAGCTTCTGGACCGCAGCCCAGGATACCGTCATCTGACTGCAGCCAGGAATTCCCATCTGACTGTAGTCGGCTTCTGAACCGCAGCTCAGGATAACCAATCCGATCGCAACCGAATTGGGGCAACACGCACACATAACATATAGCAAGCACATGCAACCCACATTACACATTGGGAAGGGGGATAAAGCGTATAACAACCTTATGCGTGATCCATCACGTACTAAGAATAGTCCTAAGGGGTTCATACTTCTTCCACCTAGGTCAACGGGATACCAATTCAACTAGCATGCAATATAATAGACTCATAAACCTATGAACGGTACCCGAAATATCAAACTAGACATAGGCACGACAAACGGGGTCCGTTGGGACACCACAGGGATCGGGGAAACATCAAACGGGGAAGCCGGGGTCCCGGGTGGGACGACTTTCCAGCGGGTAGCCGGTGGGTGGTGGGCCACCTGCCGGCCACCCGCCAGTTTCTACTGTTCCGGCAGCGGGTCGCCGGCGGGCAGCTGCCCGCCCGCTGCCAGGCGGCGGTTTACGGCTATGGGTAGGTGGCGGGTCCCCTACCCCCCACTGTCTCTTTTCACACACTTTACGCCCCGGGAACCGTTGTGGAACCCGAAACCATGCTTAGACACTTTACAACGCAATTAACGACAACACGTAGACAATTAATGGATTAATTACGAGAAACGAACGACACATAACCTATCATGCTTTTCTAAATATAATCAACACCCAAACATGCGATTTCCCCACCCGATAATCCAAGAATAAGATCATACGATACGACCTAGGGTTCTAATTACTTTTACATCAACAAGAATACGATTCATCTTCTAATTGCAAGATTCGGTGATAATAACACATAAACATCAAGGATGCCAATTAATCATCAAGAACATCATAATCATCAAGAACAACACATAATCATCAAGGATCCCGAATTAATCATCAAGAATATCATTATTATCAAGAAACTCCCAATTATCAAGATTTTCAAGATTCCCCATGGAATCATCAAATTAATATCAATAATAATCACCATAATTTCGCCATTCACAATAATATGGGGGAAACCCTAAGGGGAAATCATAGCTATGAAAATAGGTTTTGTTGAGACATGGGTTACCTCTTAGCCTTAATTAATTCCTTGGCTATGAAGGATCTTTCTTTAAGCTTTCTTGCTTTCTTGATTTCTTCTAAGGGAATTCTTGGAGCTCTCCTGGGGCGATGGGGCGTTTAGGCGTGTGGGAAGTTCTAGGTGTCTCCTAAGTTCCCTATTTATATATTTAAGACTCCTAATTAGGGCCTGAATGGTATGGGTTTACTAATTCTATTCCTTATGGGACTCAGGGACTTGCTTTAGGGATAAGGGTCCATATTAATTAAAGCGGATCCTAATCACAATCTGAATAGTAAAAGGCCTACTTCCTTTATTCCTAATAGATAACTAGGTCTAGGATTCCTAATTAGGATCTGAATAGTAAAAGGTTTACTATCTTTATTCCTAATAGGCTTAAGCCTCTAATTTAGGCAAGGGTCAATGGTTCATGGTGGACCCTATTAATTAATTAAAGGGGAACCTAACATAATTAATCATATTTAATTATTATTAGCGGGATTAATTAAATGATTAATCCAGGATTAAAGGCCGTAACACGGGGTGTTACAACGCGCTCCTTAATGGGTGCTTGGATGAGACCGCGTACATGCGTCAGCCGCTTGGTATATTGATGATCGTTATCCGACTCATGTTTGTCTTTTGCAGAGGTCGCTATATGGCTTGAAGCAGGCCCCCCGAGCCTGGTTTCGTAGGTATCATGATTATTTGCTTCAGATTGGTTTTCAGTCGTCCAAAATGGACGTCTCTTGTTTATATATTCTGCATCTGACTGTCGGGTATACTTGCTTGTTTACGTGGATGAAATTCTCATCATGGGGAGTGATCCGAAACTTGTGTTTGTGTTGTGTGATCGGCTTGCTACTGCTTTTAAGATTCGGGACTTAGGTGCCCCGCGGTTCTTTTTGGGTATTGAAACTGTTGACGTTGGTGGTGCATTAGTGTTGTCTCAACGTTGGTATATGACGGATATTCTGCGCCGTGCAGGGATGGAGGACTGCAAGCCTATTCTCACTCCTATTTCCACGTCGAAGTACAGGACCACGGGTTCTCATGAGCCTTTGCCGGATCCTACTTCTTTTCGCAGACTACCGGGTGCTCTCCAGTATCTTACTATAACTAGGACTGACTTGTCATATGCAGTTAACAAGTCGTGTCAGTCAATGCATGCTCCCACGAGTACACATTGGACGGACTTGAAGCGTGTGTTACGCTACGTGAAAGGTACTCTGCACCATGGTCTCCGTTTTTCCAGGTTTGACTCTCTTGTTGTTCATGCCTTCTCCGACTTGGATTGTGCTGGTTGCCTGGTGGATCGCAAGTCTACGAGTGGCTTTGCCTTTATCTTGGTGGCAATCTGATTTCCTGGGTCTGTCGCAAGCAGAAGACTGTGGCACGATCGTCGACTGAAGCTGAGTACAAGGGGCTTGCAGATGCCTCGGCTGAGGTCACTTGGTTGGTTTCTTTGTTAGCTGAGCTTGACATTCAATTGTCTTACCCCTCCTCAGCTGTGGTGTGACAATTTGGGCGCAACTTATCTCTGTGCGAATCTGTTTTTTGATGCTAGGACCAAACATGTGGAGATTGACTACCATTTCGTACGAGATAAGGTGGTTTCTGGAGATCTGATCATCCAGTTCATTTCTACCAAAGATCAGTTGGCTGACATTTTCACGAAGACACTTGGCTCCGCTCGTTTTCCTTTTTACGTGACAAACTCAATGTTGTAGCCCTACCACCTTGGTTTTGCGGGGGAGTATTAGGGCTTATCATATTTACTGTTGTATTATCTGTGTAAGTCTATGGTGTATAGGACTCTAGGTTGTATGTCTTGTAATCTCTTTTATCGTTGTTCATTTATCTAATACAATCACGAGAGTTCTACATTCATCTCCTCAACCTAAACAAAATAATTCTTGAAGTCAATTCGTTTGATGAATCAAAATATCAAATAATGGTTCTATTCATTACCAATTTCATTCCTATAAAATAAGATTGAAATTTGTTCGACAATTGACTTGTTAATCACAAAGTTTCAAGTTTGACTTTCCATGAGAATGATCTATTAGACAACTTATGTTGGTTTACCTTTTTGTGGGTCTTTATTTGCTAGGGTCACAAGTCATGTTTTACCTAGTGTATCTTCGATAGCGGTTACAAATTTTCCAATAAATCAAAGATTCTTATTTTCTTAAAATTTATTTCATGAACCAAACATGGGGTAAGAATCACAATTCGACCAAAACTAAAATTCAAGTGCATGTAGAATATGTTGCCATTGTTGCCTTTGTTTGCGTGTGCATTAAGCATTTTTATGAATGCTCTTTTGAGATTTATTAAAGCCACTCTAGCAAATGTTTATTGCCAAGAAAATTTTATAAATGATGATTTATCTAATTATGTTTTAACTTTATCATTTCCTACTTTTTCTTTCATTTAATTTATTCTTCCAAAGTTTCACCTTTATGACCAATTGAGCTGCCCATGCAGGTACTCATTTAATTTATTCAATTTGCCACATGATGTAAAGTGTTTATAATTTTTTGAAGATTAGGTTTGATATATCCCAACTAATAAAAGTTTCAACATATTTTATAGATGACCGCTAATTAACTATGTTTTAACTTTATCATCTCTTGTTATTTATTTATTTATTTATTTTATTTGATTTGTCACATGATATAAGATGTCTATTGTTTTTTTTTTTTTTTGTTTTTTTTTTGAATATTATGCATGCTTCGTTTCAACTAAACTTTAAATAAATTTTTATAGAAGATGATTAGTTAATTAAAATGTCTATCATATTATTTTTTTGAAAATTTATACTCCATCTCAACTAAAAATTTAGCTAAATTTTATAAAAGATGGTTTAACTAGTTAACTATATTTTAACCATATCATCCACCATTTTTCTTTCATTTATTCAATATGTCACATGATGCAAAACTTTTTATTATATTTTTAAAGATTGTGTTGTAATTCAACTAAAAATTATGAAAATTTTACAATATCTTAAATTACATTGTCATGTAATTTGTAAAACTACGTATTATATATACTTTGCAAGTTGTACTTTGTAGTACTTTCTCCTTACTTTAAAGCCATTGATCTTCTCATATCGGCGGTTAAGATGACTCTTAGTTTTTTTCTTGAGCACCGGTTTATATGAGTTTTCCCATATATATATATATATATATATATATATATATATATATATGTATGGGAAATTGCATACTACTTCCTAGTTAGGGGTATTTTAGGGATGCTAATTGCATACTACTTCCTAGTTTTATGGGTTTTAAATTAATTCAAGTGCATTTTCCCTCATTCTTCATTGTTAAGAGTTTAGGGCACCCTATATAGAAGGGTTCATGTGCGAGGATGGCTTCCCGTGCGGTTGACGCAGTACCTTAAGCATTAAAATGACGCACCTTAAGTACACAAACCATGGTATCTCTTGTCACCCACAAATATGATAAGGTTG
Organism: Ipomoea nil; assembly: GCF_001879475.1. NCBI lineage: Eukaryota > Viridiplantae > Streptophyta > Magnoliopsida > Solanales > Convolvulaceae > Ipomoea > Ipomoea nil. The sequence goes on along the minus strand of NW_017619207.1, from coordinate 978,808 downwards.
AATTGGAACTCTTTTCTGTGTGAATGCCCTTAATTGTGGGCGGTGGTCTCATTGAGCTTCTCAAAGGTTGGTGGTGGTGTTTATGAGCATGGGAAGCCCACAAGAATTTATTTCACATGTTTTAACTTGGCGTTATTTGAAAAATAAAGCACCTTAAGTATACAAATCACACACCTTAAGAAGGAAAACAACACACCTAAAGCTTTAGGCCGACGCACCTTAAGTTTCAACAACTCACACACCTTAAGCATACAAATCACGCACCTTAAGAAGGAAAACAACGCGCCTTAAGAAGGAAAACCACGCACCTTAAGCTTCAGGTTGACGCATCTTAAGTTTCAACAACTACTCACATTAAGCACACAAACCATGCACCTTAAGCACAAAAATCACGCACCTTAGACAAAAAAACCACGCACATTAAGCACAAAAATCATGCACCTTAAGTTTCAAGAACTACTCACTTTAAACACACAAACCACACACCTTAAGCACAAAAACCACACACCTTAAGAAGAAAAACCACGCACCTTAAAGTTGACCTAGATACAAAAATTACCAAATTACCACCGCGTTTTTTTTAAAAAATTTTTGTTAATCTTGGACGTTGATTTTGGCAAGATCAATGGCTCTCCTCTCACCACACAACCGCACCTGGGCGCACCAACCGCATTTGAACCAAATATATATATACTCATGATCAAATGAGTCTACCCATTCCCATGAGTCTGTGTGGACAAATCTAATCTCTTAAAATGTGAAGATCAATGGCTTAAAATAATAGTTCTTAAAAAGATATTTTCATGATTTTGTGCGTTGTTTTGGCTGGATTATCAAGGGTTAGGGGTATTTTAGGGATGATAATTGCATACTACTTCCTAGTTTTATGGGTTTTAAATTAATTCAAGTGTATTTTCCCTCATTCTTCATTGTTAAGAGTTTAGGGCACCAGGGTAGCGACGACCGAACACCAGAGATGACCAAGGGGATGTAGATGGAGCAACACCAAGCCAACAAAGGAGTTTCCACCACCTCCCTACAGCTTTGATCCATTTTTGGTATTGATTCTCTTGATCCATTTTTGGTATTGATTCTCTTTGTTTTGCTTTTTCTTTATTATCATCAATGGTGGCACCACGGAGTGGCCTGTGGGTGACAAGGTCGATCTCCATTTTCTTTAGCTTCTTCTTAATATGTGTGTTCCAGTGATTCTTGATTTCATTGCCTATTCATCTGGACAAATAAGAGGCAATCTTCGACCACCTACGACATCAACAATGTTAATTTAGAAATGGCCAACCCAACAACGGCCAACAATCAGTGGTTGACGGTGCTGTGATGGCTACACTTACAGATTATTACTACTGTTATGTGCAGTGGTCTTTCGCAACTGTTCAACTGCTAGTCCGCATGACTTTTGCTACTACTATGTGCAATGTTATTTAATCATCTGTGCAACTATAGTTCGGATTGTTACGGGGTTGTAGCCCACTTGTTGTTTACTGTGGTGTACATGTGGTTGTTTTTGTGCAATGATTCGTAACTGAATGTGTAATTCGTTTAACTCTACGTGTATCCAAGTGTTGTCCTATGCAAACACGTTTTCCCAGTGTGCACCAAGGTGTGGTGTGATGTAATACATGTTTGTTTGCATTTCTCCCTTTGACTGTGTGCATATGTTTTTGTCTGGTATCTTAAATTGTGCAATGAAACATAAGCAACTGTGCAATATCATTTTAAAATTCAATTAATATAAATGTGCAATTGTGCACTTCACTTCTTTCCCGTGTGTAACTATCCATGCCCTGAACAAAGGAAACGAAACTGCGTAACCATTAAAAAGGGAACATTTACCTAACCATCAAAACCAATCCCTAAAATCATGGAGAATATCTTAAAATTAAATTAATAACATTTTAAATGCACAACAAAATTACCAAACAACCCCTATAGAAAAACAAGAAAGGAAAATAAAAAAAAAAGAGAAAATCTAAGCCATTCATAATGCAAAGATCAATGGATAGAATTTGACCACACAGACTCATGGAAAGGGTGGACTCACTTAAATAGTTGCCTATATATGGAATTGTGTTCGCGTGCGGTAGGCCTTCTCAAGTGCGATTGTGCAGTTGCTTTATGTGCATGGCTTTCCTTTTCAAGGTGGTTGATTTGTGTGTTTAAGGTGCGTCGACCTAAAGCTTTTGGTGCATGGTTTTCCTTCTTAAGGTGTGTGATTTATATGCTTAAGGTGCGCCAGTTGTTAAAACTTAAGGTGCGTGGTTTATGTTCTTAAGGTGCTTTGTTTGTGTGTTTAAGTGCGTGATTTGTGTACTTAAGGTGCGTCGGCCTAAAGCTTTAGTTTGTGTTCTTAAGGTGCTTTGTTTGTGTGCTTAAGGTGTGTGGTTTGTGTACTTAAGGTGCGTCAGCCTAAAGCTTAAAACAAGGTCTAGGATTACTATTTTTTTTTAAATGCGGTGGCAATTTGGTAAATTTTGCATCTAAGTCAATTTTAAGGTGCGTGAGTTTTATGCTTAAGGTGCGTGGGCTTTGTTCTTAAGGTGTACGGGTTTGTGCTTATGGTGTCTGGGTTGTGTACTTAATGTGAGTAGTTGTTGAAACTTAAGATGCGTGAGTTTTGTGCTTAAGGTGCGTGAGATTTGTGTGTAAGGTGTGTGGGTTTTGTGCTTAAGGTGTGTGAGTTTGTGCTTAAGGTGCGTGAGTTTTGTGCTTAAGGTGAGTAGTTGTTAAAACTTAAGGTACGTGGGTTTTGTGCATAAGGTGCGTGGGTTCTGTGCTTAAGGTGCGTGGGTTCTGTGCTTAATGTGCGTCAGTTACAAACTTAAGTGCATAAGTTATACGCTTAAGGTGCGTGATTTTACTACTTAAGGTGCGTATTTGTAATACTTAAGGTGTAACACCCCGTGTTACGGCCTTTGATCCTGGATTAATTATTTAATTAATTCCGTTAATAATAATTAAATAGGATTTAATTTGGTTAGGTGTAACACCTCGTGTTACGGCCTTTAGTCCTGGGTTAATTTATTTAATTGGTTCCGTTAGTAATAATTAGAAAGGATTTAATTTGGTTAAGATGCCCTTTAATTAATTGATATGGCCCACTATGGATCATGGACCCTTGTCCTTAGACCAAAATCCTTAATCCTATAAGGAATAGGATAAGTGGATCCTTACTATTACACTGAACCTAGATGGGACTCCTAAACATATATATAGGGACTTAGGGAGCATTTTGAAAACCTACCACAATTAATCCTACCACATAAGATATTCCGAGGAATGCCCCTGCCTCCAAACGTAGGAGAACCTACAGAGAAAAGATCTTAGAGAAAGAACCTTAGTAGCCAAGGATAGTGATTAAGGCTAAGAGGTAACCCATGTCTCAACAAAACCTATTTTCCTCGCTATATCTTATTCATTGGCTCCATTGATATATGATTCTGTGCTTGAGTCTTGATAGAGCTTTGCCTAGGGTTTGTATTGTGTTAATGTGATAATCTTGATGTTTATGTGTTGTTTTGATGCTTATGTGATAATCTTGATGTTCTTGATACTATGATTAATTATATGAACGATCTTGTATTTTGATTATGTCTAGAGCCCTAGGGTTATAACGTGGATTTCGTATTGTGTTATTCTTGGTATGTTTGGGTGGGATTTTGCATGCTCGGGTGTTGATTCTAGCGTAGAACTTATGGTTAGGTCTTGGCATGTTTAGGAATCATGTTTGAACGTAGTTGTTGTGATTCTTGGTTTAACTTCGTTAATTGAATACGTGGTGTTGTCATTATGTGTGGTCCTGGACTGACTGATTCAGTAACGTGAATTGTCAGTCATTCAGTTAGACGACAGATTAATTATAACAGAAGCTAAAGCAGATAATAAATCAACACATACGATGTTTACCCAGTTCGATATAGTGTGTATCAACATCTACGGGACGATCACCGAGGCGTCCAATCCACTAACTCAGAATCCAATGTTCAAAGGTAGAGATACAACAATCTCACCCAAGTGCCCCACATAAGGTACGTACCCAGTCTACAAAGGTTTAGTGAATTTTTGAAGTCGGAGAGCCACGCATGCAGAAGTCCAATGAAATCCCTTCAATTGGAGAGCTAACTCTGATGCAGTCCGCTTCAATGACGCAGTCCTACGTTGTTCCCACAACTGAGTGATCTTCGCGTCCTTTTGTATAAGCAACGTTAGTTCTTCTCAAGTTCTTCATCATAATCACCAAGAACTTATTATCTTGATTAGAAACATGAAAATCAAAGATATGTGTCTCTGTGTAGCATGGAGTGTTTATGTCTAGAGCCCTAGGCTTATAACGTGGATTTCGTATTTTGTTACTCTTGGTGTGTTTGGGTGGGATTTTGCATGCATGGGTGTTGAGTCTAGCCTAGGACTTGTGGTTAGGTCTTGGCATGTTTAGGAATCATGTTTGAGCGTAGTTGTTGTGATTCTTGGTTTAACTCCGTTAATTGAATATGTGGTGTTGTCATTATGTGTTTAAATGTGTTTGGACATGGTTTCAGGTTCCACAAGGGATCCCGAAATCATAAAGTTGCCTGTGTATCAGTGGGGGGTAGGTGGGGGACTGACCACCCGCCACCTACCCGCTGCCCACCTCTACTGTTCCAGCGGGCAGCCGGCGGGCGGTGGACTGCCCGCTAGCCACCCGCTGGAATAGTACCCGCCGCCGGCAGGTGGTCTTCCACCCGCCACCTACCCGCTGGAATCCCGTCATTGTTCGTGGTGTTTTTCCCCGTTTGATGTTTCCCCGTGTCCAGTTGTACTCCGTTTGTTGTGTGGGAGTCTAGTTGATGTATTGGGTACTGTTCATAGGATAAAAGAGTCTTGTGTATTACATGCGAGTTGAATTGGTATCCCGTTGGCCTATGAGGTAGTTGTATGATCCTGTAGGAGTGTCGTGGGTGGCTTAATTTTGATGTTATGGATGGGTTAAGTTGGGTTACGTGTTCCCTGATGATTCCCCCTTGTTATGTGTTAATGTGGGTTGCTTGTGATTGGCTTCGATGTTGTTGTGCATGATGACCCAATTGGTTGCGATCAATGGGCTATAATGACTATCTGGTTGGTTGAGAAGAACCAGGTATTAACCCGATCGGTTGAGACCGGTCGGCTATATCGGTAGTTGGATTGGTTTAGAACAATCAGCTGTTATATTTATTAATTGGGTTGCGGTCCATAGTCTGGTTGCGATCGGACATATATGATAATAGGGCTGTGGTCCATAGTTTGGTTGCGATCAAACATATATGATAATAATGAGCTATGGTTCATTGATTGGTTGGGATCAATCATTTGGTTCTTCCTTGTGTTGCGGTACAAGTTAAAGTTCTACGGGGCCATGTTAGAGCTATATGCACCGACCCCTTTGCAATGGAACTCAAGGTTAGGGTCATGTTAATGGTCATGCGGCACCACCATATGTGTTGACACCAATACGTGTCTTATTGTTGATTGTTTGTCTGTGATGATAACTAGGTATTGATATGGCTTGTATTGCGTAGTCTTGTGATCTTAGGATGCATGCTAGAATCTTTAGGTTTAATTATATTGAATGTATCTGCTGTTGCTTGTTGAGTTTGTTCTCGGATTTAAATTAGAGTTACTTAGGATTATATATGTATTCCGGTTTCAAAATGAGTTTCTTATATCTACCTATATTGTACTTAACGCGTTGGAGTGGGTTACCGGCATTATTCGCTGAACATATATTATTTGGCTTTCAGGTATAGACGAGTAGCTTCGGAGCGCGCTAGTTGGGTTCATGGACTTAGTTTAGATAGTTCTAGCCGGGATGAGATGTCCTGTGTGCCTTGATTTGTGTTTGGGTATTAGTTATAGTTTATGCTTTGTTAGTTAGTTTAGCCTATGCATCTGAGTTCTCCCGCTCAGATGTGGCATAACACCCCGACTACTATATCTAGTTTATGCTCTGTTTGGGAATTAATAATAGATTGGCCTTTATTTTATAGGTTTTAAATATCTTGAAATTTAGGGGTGTTACATTAGGATTCCCTTTAATTAATTAATGTGGTCCACCACGGATCGTGGACCCTTGCCTAAACTAGAGTCTTAAGCCTATTAGGAACAAAGAGAGTAAAACCTTTTACTAGTCAGATTCTAATTAGGAATCTTAGACCTATATACCTGTTAGGAATAGAAAGTAGGCCTTTACTATTCAGATTCTGATTAGGATTCCTAACTCTATATATAGGGATTAGAAAGCAATTAGAACCATTACCACCCATAGTTATATTACACAAAATAATTCCCAGGAAATTCCCTACCACCAAGCCTAGGGAGATCAATCGGATGGAAATCTTAGAGAAGAACCTTAATAGCCAATGGAGGATTAATTAAGGCTAAGAGGTAACTCATGTCTCAACAAAACCTATTTTCCTTGCAATATCTTATTCATTGGCTCCTTTGATATATTTTTCAGTGCTTGAGTCTTGATAGAGCTTTGCCTAGGGTTTATATTGTGTTTATATGATAATCTTGATGTTTATGTGGTAATCTTGATGTTCCTGATACGATGACTTATTATATGAACAATCTTATATTTTGATTATGTCTAGAGTCCTAAGGTTATAACATGGATTTCATATTATGATATTCTTGATATGTTTGGGTCGGATTTTGCATGATCGGGTGTCGAGTCTAGCCTTGGACTTGTGTTTAGGTCCTGCATATAGAGTTCTTGACGTTCTTATGGTTCCGGATGCTCCTGAACCGGTATATAATTGATGTTAGGTCCTGGCATGTTAGGAATCGTGTTTGAACTTATTTTTTGTGATTCTTGGTTTAATTCCGTTAATTGAATACCTGGCGTTGTCATTATGTGTTTAAATGTGTTTGGACATGGTTTCGGGTTCCACAAGGGATCCCGGGATCATAAAGTTGCCTGTGTATCAGTGGGGGGACTGACCACCCTCCACTTACCCGCTGCCCGTTTCTACTGTTCCAGCGGGCAGCCGGGCCACCCGCTGGAATAGTAACCCGCCGGCGGCGGGTGGTTCGCAGGTGGTCCTCCACCCGCCACCTACCCGCTGGAATCTCGGCGTGGTTCGTGGCGTTTTTCCCGGTTTGATGTTTCCCCGTGTCCCGTTGTACCCCGTTTGTCGTATATGAGTCTCGTTTGGTGTTTTAGGCATCTTTCTAGGATTTTATGTGTGTTATGTGTCATTGTTGTTGTGTCTTGCTTTTTATGTGACTATGTGTTGAGTGATTGATGATGATGAGTATCGTGGTCATTGCGCAATGGCCAGTGTAACTGATGAAGATGATGATAATGATATTGATGAGATTGTGATTGGTGGAAAATAAACTGTTGGCGGTTGGCAAAACTTGTGCCCGGTCATTGTACTAAAGGTACAGACCATAGCGGTGACTGTGCTAAAGGCACACACCCACCTTTGACTAGCTTGCCGTTGAGTATTGGGTCAGTTTATAAGTGCTGCGGTGTCATGTTAGAGCTATATGCGCTAACCCCTTGATATTGGCACTAGAGATGCGGATCATTAAATGGCACTGCGGCACCATCTTGATATGTTGGTGGTTGAAAGGTGGGTTTGTCGGTGGGGGCATGTAGTTGCCCGGAGGCATAAGGGGTGGGGATATAAGGGTGGCCTGGAGGTATAGGTTGGAACTGATATAAGGACGGAAGGGAGTTATACGGTTGGAACTTGGTATAAGGTTGGAGGATGAATTGTGTGCTTTGTTGACTACTTGCTAATTGTTTGTATTGAATGCCTTAGTTGCCGCTACTCGTTATTTGCATGATTATTTGTCTGATATGTCTTGCATTGCATGGTTAGGGTGTCTATTAGTTCTTATGATTATTCTATGATATTGTGTCTGTTATATGCCTTGAGTCTTGATCTTGGATTTAAACTAAAGTTTCGTAAGTATATATGCATTACAGTTTCAAAATGAGTTTCTTATATCTACCTATATTGTACTTAACGCCTTGGAGTGGCTTACAAGCACTATTCGCTGACGGTTGTTATACCGAATGTTTTTCAGGGTCAGTGAGTAGCTTTGGAGCGCGCTAATGAATTCGTGGACTTAGTTTAGATAGTTCTAGCCTGGATGAGATGGCCTGCGTGCCTGGATTTGTAATTGTGTATTAGTTATGGTTTATGCCTTGTTAGTTAGTTTAACATGTGCATATGAGTTCTCAAGCTCAGATGTGGCATAGCACCCCGACTACCATGTCTAGTTTATGCTCTGTTTGGGAATTAATAAGAGATTAGTATTTATTTTATAGGTTTTAAATATCTTGAAATTTAGGGGTGTTATAGTTGGTGTCAGAGCCTAAGTTCGACCCTAGGACAATGCCTTTAGGATAAGACTTTAAAGACGTTAGGCTTGAATTCTAAGTGTTTGAGGTCTTTAGGAAAGGACTCTAGGACATTAGGCTTGAACTCTAGGTGTTTAAGTACTTAGGGTATAGGAATCTAGGACGCGTTGTTAGATTGTGAGTTTATCTAACATCGTCTGCTTAACTTCTCCTTACTCTATTCTGTGTTTAGCCTAAGAGTCCCCCATAATTATCGCATCAAGGTAAGGATGCGAACCCCTAACTTGCCATTACGATCGGTGCTGATCCTGTAAACACCGGAATTACGCCAACGAGGAACCAGTCGAGAATCCCCGAGCCTCCTACCCAAGGCTCGTTAACCCAGAACCCTCAACGAGGCTTACGCTAGCACCGCGACCTTCACCGAATCCAACTTCTACAACGGGGAGTTCAGGAACAGATTTGGAAAAGGAGTAACGAAAGTGGGAGACCACCTGTAAGGAGAACTAGAACGCCAATTAAATACAAGGAGGTGAAATAACGCATGAACAACACCTTTGCTTAATCTTTAGTGCAAGTTAAATATATCATGTTGACTTGTGAACCCTTTGCCTCAGCTTAAAATATCATTTGCCCTTGAATCTCAGCCTCTCGATATTCCTAATTGTTGAAACCCTTGCCTCGAATCCTTGATTATCCTTGAAAGCAATTAAACACCCGTTATGCCTTTACTCACTCTTTGTTGTACCTAATTTATCCTTGGGAACCTTAAATCGTTATGAGCTTGGAATCATTACCACTGCTCTAAACATGTATCCCTCTATTTCGAACGCTTGCTAAAACCCTACAAGTGGTGTAAACCCCTTGCTTCGTCAATGTGGCATGAGGGTTGATGCTTATTAGCTTGGTGTTAGGATAGTTGTTAAAAAGGACTCGGCGTGTCAAGTAGAGGTGACGGACACGTGGAAAGTGTTGGAATGAGGACCTTGATGGTTTTCAGGCACCGTAAGAAGTACATGTGACACACAAACTCTCCAAACACCATGCAACGTCGAGAGCAGTCAACCAAATGCATTCCAAGGAAGAGAAAGGCATCACTAAGCATTTGGTCGCTAAAGGATTAAATAGGGACCGGGCGACAAGCCAAACTTCAAGAAAAACCAAGAGTGCTTGCCGTTAATCAAGACAAGGAAAAGACAAAGTTGGTTTATAACCGACTACCCTGTAAAGGTTACGATGTTGCTAATTGGAAACCAGACCCGACCTACTAAGCAACAATGAAGGACATGCAAGAGTCTTGACTCATCTAGAACTCGTGTTTAGGGTTCAATAACGTTGTTCGATGAGTCATTCTATGTATTCAAGTCCCTTTTGTTGTTCACGTGAGCATGGGAGTATACCAGCGGGACCTTGACGGGACCATGGTGGGACCCCGACGGGACCTTGGCAGGCGGTCAACCGCCCACCTCGTGCCCACTGGTACGGTATGATGATTACTTGACTTCTCGTTTTATTGATCCATTGTGCGCTTGTATGCCTTCCTTGATGATTCCTTATGTGTTTAATATGCGAACAACAATCTATACTTGAACATGAAGGGTGGATTATTTCCTAATTATATATAATTAATAGATAAAATACATAGATACGTAGGAGCATATACATGTACGGTACGTAGTAATCCTTGTTGCCTAACTCAATTACCTAACATTGTCACGAACCCTATTACATGTTGGGCCCAATACTATACTCATAGTTCTAATATACATGTACATAGTTATACATGTATGTGCCAAGTTTTGACATAGAAGACAATCTGAGAGAAACCGGGTGTCCCGTTGTACCCCGTTTGTCGTGTATGAGTCTCGTTTGGTATTTTACGCATCTTTCTAGGATTTTATGTGTGTTACGTGTCATTATTGTTATTGTGTCTTGCTTGTTATGTGACTATGTGTTGATTGATTGATGATGATGAGTATCGTGGTCATTGCGCAATGGCCAGTGTAAGTGATGATGATGATGATGATAATGATAGTGATGAGATTGTGATTGGTGGAAAATAAACTGTTGGCGGTTGGCACCACTTGTGTCCGATCATTGTACTAAAGGTGCAGACCATAGCGTTGACTATGCTAAAGGCACACACCCACCTTTGACTAGCTTGCCGTTGAGTATTGTATTAGGTTATAAGTACTGCGGTGTGATGTTAGAGCTATATGCGCTAACCTATTGATATTGGCACTAGAGGTGCGGATCATTGAATGGCACTGCGACACCATCTTGATATGTTAGTGGTTGAAAGGTGGGTTCGTTGGTGGGGGCGTGTAGTTGCCCAGAGGCATAAGGGGTGGGGATATAAGGGTGGCCTGGAGATATATGTTGGAATTGATATAAGGACGAAAGGGAGTTATACGGTTGGAACTTGGTATAAGGTTGGAGGATGAATTGTGTGCTTTGTTGACTACTTGCGAACTGTTTGTATTGAATGCCTTAGTTGCCGCTACTCGTTATTTGCATGATTATCTGTCTGTTATGTCTTGCATTGCATGGTTAGGGTGTCTATTAGTTGTTATGATTATTCTATGATATTGTGTTTGTTATATGCCTTGAGTCTTTATCTTAGATTTAAACTAGAGTTTCGTAAGTATATATGCATTACAGTTTCAAAATGAGTTTCTTATATCTACCTATATTTTACTTAACGCGTTGGAGTGGGTTACCAGCATAATTCGCTGACGGTTGTTATACCGAATGTTTTTCAGGGTCAGTGCGTAGCTTCGGAGCGCGCTAATGGATTCGTGGACTTAGTTTAGATAGTTCTAGCCTGGATGAGATGGCCTGCGTGCCTGGATTTGTAATTGTGTATTAGTTATGGTTTATGCCTTGTTAGTTAGTTTAACATGTGCATATGAGTTCTCAAGCTCAGATGTGGCATAGCACCCCGACTACCATGTCTAGTTCATACTCTGTTTGGGAATTAATAAGAGATTAGACTTTATTTTATAGGTTTTAAATATCTTGAAATTTAGGGGTGTTACATAAGGTGCAGCATTTTTATAAATTGAAGGTGCGTGATGCTAAGACTTAAGGTTCGCCATTTTAACACTTATGGTGCGTTATTCTAACACGTAAGTTGCGTCTTTGTAAACTTAAGATGCGCCATTTTTAGCCTTTGCATCTTCCTTCCAGACGTGCATTTTTTTTAACAAAAATTTCATTGATTTGAGCCGTTGATCTAGATTTGATCAACGACTCAGATCTCACCGCATGTTCGCACCCGGGACCTCCTTCGCACCTGATCACGACCATATATATATGGGCAGGTACAAGTGAGAATACATGCTCCATGTAAAAAAGTGCGGATTAATCTAATCATTCATCTAGGTTGATCAAGGGTTGAAAATTAAGGAAAAAATATAAAAATGTGGTAGCATATATGTAATTATGAAGGTGCATTTGGAAGCACTTGATAATGCATTGATTAATAACTACTAGTTCACACACGTGAGTGCACTACTATAGATTCTGAGTACAATATAATGACAGACAGTTATATGTTGATAAATGATGTAGTAAATACACCAAGGTATGTAGATACGAGCAGATATTATAATATAGTAGCTCGGGTAGTTAAGACTAAGGGTCGGGGGTTCCTGAGCTTATAAGTGTTCTAGAGAAAAAAATGCTCAAAGTCCCACTTTAAGGCATTAAATGTGCTATTTATAGGGGTGTGAAGGGAGCACATGCCGGGAGGTCGGCATGTGCAGCACATGTAACTCATGCACAAGTGGGTCAGAGGCGTTGCTGATTCCCCACGTGTGCGAAGGTTCCTTACGTCCATGTTCCTTATGTGGTCGGGTTGAAATAGAGAAATAAGGTTCATATATCTAAGTGGCCCTATTCGGGTTAATCATCCCGAGCCCCATAGGGTCGGTTCCGATCTCAAGGTAAAGTGGAAGGTATATGCTGATAAGTCACTCACTCGGTCTTCGCATTGAGGTGGGTCGGACTAGCATAAGGTCGATTAAGGTTGGGATCGGTTCCTCATGACGACTAAACCGGGTACCTAGAAAGTGTTCAGTGCGTATATTCGGGGGAATATTCCCATCAAGTAACCCCGCTAGCTCGTGCCTCGACGTTAGTTTAGCAAGGAGGGTGCCGCCGAGGATCGGGTTACGGACAGCAAACTGCACCGGCGCGACACAACCGAGAAGAAGCGGGGCCATCCGACCAAGAAAACTCCTCCCGGGTTCCTTTTAATATCCGCATTTCTCCTTTCCGACTTTCTTCTTCCCTAGTCATCGCAAACCCTCCGATCACTTCTTCTACCGGTGACTTGTTTCCCTAAATTTGTGATCCCACCTTAGCTAGTGAGAGGGACAAATATCTTAGTAGCGATGCCGTAGAAACTAACCAACCGCTACTTACCCACCCCGAGCTCCAGGAAATACCCACCCTCTTGGGGGGTCGGGTAAAATATGATGCTCGACGAAGCCTTGGGAACATAATCGAGGGTCATCAGGGGAATTTGATCGGGATTCACCTTGATTCACTCAAAGCCCCCCTTGCTCTTTCGTTCACTCTTCTTTTCTCTGCTTTTCTCCAGTTTTATGGCATCATGCCCCGTCAGATATGCCCGAACGCCCATCGTATTTTGGCATGTTTCCCGCAGATCTGTGGTCGGCACGATATCCCTTGCACCCACGAACTATTCTGATTCCTTTTTTCGAACCGAGCCCTTCCTTCAAAACACCAGGGAGTGGGGGGGGGGGGGAGATTATCATTGTCTAATCCCGAGATCACTTCTGCAGCATCACCTACCAGGCTGATAACAACAGGGTTGGAAGAACTGGATTTTGTCAATTATGTACAAGTGGCACCTACCAGTTCCGAACGTGTGGAGCTCCCAGTTCTGAAGGCACGTCTTCCTGGCCCAAACATGCACACTGGTCGATTTAGTATTAACATTTTCCATATTTAGTATTAAATGATTGCACTTGCAAAAATGTGAAATTGTATTGTACTTATGGTTTCGATTTTAGAGTTTATGACTGATTTTTGGTTTTATATTGTTTAGTGGTTCAATTTTTGCTGCTTAAGATTTAGCATTTACAGTTTAGATTTAAAATTTAGATTTTTTTGTTGATTTTATAAAATTTACATGGTTTGCATATTTAGTTGTTAAAGATTGCATATTTAAGTGTACAAGTTTGCATAGTGAAGTTGAAGATAATTACGAAAATGCCTATATATATATATATATATATATATATATATATATATATATATATATATATATATATATATATATATATATATATATATATAATGGTTTTATTAGGACCGGGTTCACTATAAACCGAGTACAAAATATAGAACAGAGGAAAATAACAATTTTATTACCAGGGGCGCGAAGCCCAATAAATTATATACAAAGCCCGAGATATTGGCCCAAAATGACTGCCTAAATAATACAAAAATGATAAATACTATTGTAACACGCCACTTTTCTTAATACTAATCCATATTTACTTAACTTTCAAAGATAACTAAACAAGCTTAAAACTTAAACAAAAGCATCCATCATGGGTGTTACCGCCACAGTCACCACCCACGGTGACTGCACAGGCTACAAAAGGGAATCTAACTAGAGTCAAAGCTCAAACAACTACAAGATAAGCTTGGGGAATGAAGCTCCGATGTTCAACACCAACAAAAGATTAAATAACGTCTAAACATCAAGTTCAACAGATTCTACACTAGAATCTAATATCTCGAGGTCTACGCACTAAACTAGCTCATGCGTGCTCAAACACTGGCCCACCTGAAAGGGGTTTACAAACAAGTAGAGAATAACCCGTTAGCACGAAGCTAAGTGTAAAGCCACTCAACCCTGTAAAGTACTACTGTATATACTTTTGGAAAACATTTATCAAGTACACTTAGATCAAGTAAACTTAATCACTTTAACCACACTTTAACATACTCAACAGTATTTCTATATACTTGCAACCTAATTATCAAATAGGCAAACTTTCTATATCACTTATCTCAACAACCAACTCAAGTCTTCAAATATCTCAAATGGCAAACTCATACTATCATATAACTCAATAAGCAATCTCATGCTACCTTATAACTCAATAAGAAATCTCGTGCTATCATATAACTCAATAAGCAAGCTCATGCTATCATTTAACTCAATAAGCAATCTCATGTTATAATATAACTCAATAAGCAATCTCAAGCTATCATATAACTCAATAAACAATCTCATGCTATCATATAACTCAATAAACAATCTCATGCTGTCATATAACTCAATAAGCAATCTCATGCTATCATATAACTCAATAAGCAATCTCATGCTATCATATAACTCAATAAACAATCTCATTCTATCGTATATCTCAATAAGAAATCTCATGCCATCATATAACTCAATAAGCAATCTCGTGTCATCATATAACTCAATAAACAATCTCATGCTATCAAATAACTCAATAAGCAATCTCATGCTATCATACATCTCAATAAGCAATCTCATGCTATCATATAACTCAATAACTCTATGAAGTCATGCTTCTTAAATTACTTTCATGCAACATGTGCAAAACATTTAATCATACAATAAAATGAACATGATGCTTTAGTATAAGTATAGATAGATATACAAATACACTCTTTCTTGGGTACAAAGAACACTTGTTCATGGAGGTTTCTTAGAGGTACAATGACTCGCTTTTCTCTTCTTCCTCTAGAGTCACAATGACTCGCTTTTCTCTTTTTTTCTAAGAGTCACACAGACTCGCTTTTCTCTTCTTTATCTAAAGTCACAATGACTTGCTTTCTTTACTCATACTCGTGGGCGAGGTAGGAACTTCACCATAATGTGAATGGACCTATCTGGGCTTAGCATATAGTCGGCGTAATACTCATCTCTCCCACAAAACCACTCTCTTGGTTCTTTTCTCAAACTCTGTGGAATCAGGTATCAAACTCTCAGTGTGCACCCCCCCCCCCCCCTGACCAGGATTCCAAGCCTGGCGGGAAGTTTCCAACCTAGTAACTCGGGGATATCGACCTCGTTACTTCATATCGGATCACAATGTCCGTTTCTTTCTTTACTTTCTCTTTTCTTCCGAAAGGACATAGTCCTAACGAGCCTCTAAACCTAGGATTACTCACACTAGGTACATATAGATATAACTCATGCAATTCATGCTCATGCAACAACTCAACTTATGCAAACTTATGCACGTAGTTTCTCAACAACTTTTCTTTTCTCATAAAAAGGAAATCAAATATCATGCAACTTCTCAATGCAAGTAGATAATGATTTTTCCAAAATAGATATATGTTTTTGAAAGAATACTTAGGCTTACATGAAGCCACTTATGCACTTAAAATCATGATATGCCTAAATATGAACTTTACTGTAAGAAATACTTCACTTTCATTTCACTGTGAACTCTCAAACAAATACCAAATCATGCTTAAATCATATTACTTAGCAATTCTTCTTAGCAAACACTTAGCAAGTATTGAACATGCACTTGAACTCAAAATACTCAACATAATCTCATTCACTGTAATCTAGCATTCAAGAAATCATGCTCTGTACACTTCCAATATTTCTAAAACTTGGTAGAAAGTCTCATCAAATCATAATAGACATTTAGGCATGCTTTTCTAGCAAAGCTTAACAAATAAAGTTCATGCTCCTTAGTCTAACAATTAAACAATTGTCATGCTCTTCAAACAAATAGCTAAGTCTGATACTTCTCATTTCTATTCACTGTAAACATACTCAGAAAACTACAAAGCATGAAACATCTCCATTTCTACTGTAAAGCACTCATATCAACTCCAAAATAAACAAAGTCAAATTCTACTAGTGTGTCGTGACGATCCCGAGTGTCCGAGTCTAAAGGGCTCGCGAGTCCCGGTTCGAACGACACGTAGCTGAGCTACAAAGGGCCCGGCCACTACACATATTTGGCCTAGCGGAGCTTGCGGCGGGGCTTGAGGAGGCCCGCCGCTTGGCTCCACCAAGAAACGGCTCAGGGTCGCGACCCTTGTCGAAGGCCGTGCCCTGAGGCCGTCTCTCCACGGGGCTGGCCAACGGCCCTTGACATACGCCATTGGCTAGTTCCGTGAACTTGTCTGGTGCACAGACAGATAGGTTCTTTTCACCTGTAAATGCAATTTCAAGCATTCAAACACTCCCAAATCCTCAACAACACACCATAGATCAACAATAGATCACTTAATAGCTCAGACACAACAAATATCTGGCATTTCTTGGCATTTCAGCTAATAAAAAGACTCACAGAGTTTATAAAAGCTTATGGGAGTCAATGAGGTTATAACTTTGTAGCTTCTTCTTCCTTGTATGGATTCCTTCCTCTTCCCAACTCAACCACTACCCCCTTCACCACCTAAACACCTCAACAAACCAAGCAACAAAACTTAAGAAGATAGTCTCAGAGATTGTGAATAAAAGGAATGAAAACTTAAAGTTCCCTTCTAATCTTGTCTTTCTGAAGACTTCAACTTAGAGGTCTTTCCGTAACTTGTCCTTCCTAGGACTTTCACTTAGAGTCTCTATACCCAACCTTAAGGGTTAAACTTCCTAAGTCTCCGGCGGTTCATACCGCTCTGATACCAATTTGTAACACCCCACTTTTTTAACTCTTAATTAAAACTCTAAACAACCATTTACATAACTAAGCAGCGGAAATAAAAACTAAAAAGATAATTAGTAGGAGTGTCACTGCGACAACCAGCACTCCGTGGTGATTGCACAGGCTTAGGGGTAAAACTAGAAATAAGATAAAAATCAGGCATCCAAATAAAATACTGGAATCATAAGGGGGAAAAGCGTCACCCCACAAGTCTACATCATCCTAAAAAACATAGAGTCAATAAGTCTAAAATCCATAACATGATCATCAATAAAACTAGAGTTTAGACATCTCAAACTAAGAGACTAATCTAACTCGATCTCTTCTCATTGCTGTGCCAACCTAAAAGGGGTTTTGCAAGCAACACATAGACAAATAGGAAAACACCCGTTAGCACGAAGCTAAGTATAATCACACTCAACCATGTAAAGCATTCTAGCATTTACTTTGAAAACATTTGATTTCTTTATAAACAATAAACTCATCTCAAATCATCATTAGATCTAACACATACTTTCTAGATACTTGCACCCTATTATATCAACTGGCACGCTCATATATATATATAAGTCTGTTCACCTAAATTCATCAGCATATAAACTCCTTAGTAAGGCGTTCTCATGCATGCAACAACTCTACTACTTCTCAATGCCTAAAAGAATGATATACCACATGCTTATGGTATTTGAAAGTATTCTTGGGCTCACGTTGGCCCCTTATGCATTTTTGAAATATGACACATGTGAAATGTCAAAATGCTCTATAACATGCTTCTAAACCATGTATAAAATAACATGAAATACTTAAGAATATAACGTCTTGCTCAGTTTGCAACACAACAATTTCTATACATTCTATCAACAAAACATGCTTCATTTCTCATTGATCAAATATCACAATCTAGTCATGCTTTCATAATAAATCATATTCTCAAATGATCATGCTCCTTTACTCAATAAAAACATCATTAGATCACATAGTCAAATAATTCTTCATACACAGTAAACTAGCAAATATATACTCTGTGTAGCAAATCTTCAATAAAACCTTCATAAAATACTCGTTTTTAATCCAAATTCAACGAAATCAAAGCCAAAACGTGCATCGAGACGGTCCCGAAGAGCCAAGCCACAAGGGCCCGTAACACTTGGCTCGAAACGACACGTAGCTGAGCCACAAGGGCCCGGCCACTGCGCAGATTCTTTTCAGAATCAAAGTCAGGGACCTGGGGCGGGACTCCTCATGGTCTGCCCCATGTACCCCGCTACTCCACCGGGACTAGGCAGCGGCCCTCCTCTAGGGTCGTGCCCTAGTCCCGTGCAACCATGGCTCTAGCCGGCGGCCCTCCTGATGGGCCACGGCTAGGGACGTTAGTATGGTTTGGTGTACTCTGTGTGCACCAGATGATATTTTCATCTGCAAATCTCAAACCAATCAAGTCCAAAACATTCTCAACAACTCACAGACAAATACTAGATCCCTTCTAAGCATAAACACAACAAAATCTCATAGTTTCTACTCATTTATACTCAATAACAAGGCTTCACATAGCCAAATTTAAGAAGGAATCCTTGGGGTTATACCTCTTGTAGCTTCTTCTTCTTGTGTGGTTCCCTATCCTTTCCTGCTCAGATGCTACCACCTTCACCACCTATTCCCTCACGTAGACATAGGTATATGCTAAGCTTAAGATAACCTCAGAGATGGGAGGCAAGGGTGAATGATCAAAGAGCAAAAGGAAATTGATGGAGGAGAATGAAAGTTAGAAACTTACTACTTTGCTTCTTCTTTGTTCACAGAAAGCTCAGGGAGAGGAGAAGCAAAGAGATGGATCAGATGAAGGTAAGGTAAAATGGTTCTATTTATATGGGTGCAAAACCCTAGGTAGATCACCAATGATTGGTGGAGGGCAAAGTGGTAAAAGCTTAGCTAAAGGGTGTTCTCAGGCAAAAACCTTCTTGGAGTAGTGTGGTTCACCTTGTATTATGGACCAAGGCTAGAAATGCTAACTTTAAATGCTTTGGGGTTGAAAATGAATTTTCTAAAAAAGCTATTTAGATGAACACTTATTTAAAGCCTCTTTGAATTCTCCCGGTCTCACTCAGATAAATTTCTCGATTTAAAACTTGGTACGCGAAGTACCCGAAAATTTAGGAATTTTGAATAAAATAAGTTTTGGTGTTGAATTAACTTGAAATGTGACAAAAATAATTTATTCAAACACCAATTGATCACAAATATTTTTAATGGAGTGAAAATGGCTAATTTGGAATTTCCTAATATTGGATTTATAAAATAAAATTTTGGGTTGTTACACTCTATCCCCCTTATAAGAAGTTTCGTCCCGAAACTTAGAAGGAACGGATCGATTTTCTCAAAACGGAAGCTTCCGAAAAGATGGTAAGAATCTCAAGAATTGGCTTAGAAGTTTCTCTTGGAATACTAAGAAGAAATGGAATCTCTGAGTTCCAAACAAGCACCGAAGCAACTAAGGCGCTAAACTTAATCTAACTGCTAGGATTCACTAACTCAAAGTTTCTTTGTTACTTCTCTTATTCTTATCGTTCTTACCACTTCTTTGGTCTCCACACTTGAACTTCTACGTTTTCTCTCATGAAAACTGAGAGTGTTTCACAAACACTTTTCTTTCTTATTCAGTAGCATGTTGCTCGTCGCTCGTCTTTACTAGGGTCAGATACCCACAAAGTTCAAACTAAAACCGATCTCAACCTCTCTTGTTTGAACTACTATATACTTCCTTACATACTGTTTACTGTTCTCACCCCTCAAGGATAGGTTACACGTAATGAGATCTAATTCTCATAACACTACTACGTCGACTCTGATTGTAGTTGATAAACTTCAACTACCTCGATCCTTTCATTTGACGTCATCACTTCCTCATCATTTACTTAATCCTTTAACTATTGATAGCAAACAAAATCAACATTCATTATCGCTTTCACTTCTCAAGTTCATCATTCGATTTCTATTATCATAATAGACATAATGTCGTAGCCCTTCTTTCATACCATACATGGATACTCATCTTAGGGATATATCAACCCTCCTGACCACGTAATGTGATCCAACTCACTCTTAGTTCTCTTTATTGTAGACCAAAAGTAGCAACTCTCTTTCAATCTGGTTCGGTGTATTCCTTTACGGCTTCCTTACTAATTCCATGGTATAACTTATCCCTTTACCAAACACTTCATTATAAAACTTCTTGATACTACTTATCTATCCTTGTTACTTTTATCAACTTCTTACTTATCTCTTGCTAGCCTTGTTCACCTTCTCTACCTCAAGGGATTCCCCACACGAGAAATACAATCATACACCCCTCTACACTTTAAATCTTTGTCTATGTTAGTCATCAGTGCCAACTTATAAGTTTCTTTTACTAAGTCTTTTCCAAAAACTTGTTATAGTTCAATAAACTCCGACCATGATTCCTCCCCTTCTTATTAATCTTTACCATAATCTTTCACACGAAACCCTTAATGTTACTTTCTTTCTCGCCTTAGCCACGTTACATCTCTTCACAAGTCCTTCGATGCAAAGTCTTGTTCTTATCCAAGAAAGTTCAACGATTGCATTAATCATTTAGACTTACTTCCACCAATCTCATTCCCTCAATTATCCAATCGTTCTATAAGTTCAACTGCTTCTTGTTCCATTCTCATCACTAAAGTTCTCGCGTATCTTGGCATATTTCAATCCTTCATCCTTTCATTCGTTTGTTCTTGCTTAATTCATCCTTTGATTCTTTCACAATTCTTAAAGTCACTACTTATTGACCATGTTTCTTCTCATTTATATATAACTCAGTTTCCAAAGTTACTATTCCACATCATAAGCTTTACTCTTTCGAAGTTCACAACCCCTAACTCTTCTCTTCCCCATCTCTTTAAAGGTAAAAGTTACTACCTTACTTTGTATACCTCAACCTTAAGTTCCAATTCCTTAGGATCATACGTTTACTTACAACGTTCTTCCTATCCTCTCATAACTCAAGGTCTGATGTTATTAGTCGTCATTTTAAACTCCACTCCTCGGGGTTCACAACTCTTAGTTAATCTCTTTCTTATCTTCTTAAAGATAGGAGGAACTGTTTTACTCTAGTGTAACACAATCTTATGTTTCAATTCTCTATGTTTAGAATTTAAATTTCACTCTTTGAGTTTAATCTTTGAAGGTCTCTTCACCGTCAATCCAAAAGCATAAAAGCCACGAAAGTTGAAATTCCAAAGTCAACTTTATTACTTAAACAAGTATGACGTACATTAGAAGTGCACCTGTCTTCGCCATCAATCTTTTCTTGAGCTCCACACGTCAGTTGATTACTGCCACTGTTACCTTGGTCTTGGTTTTGCTTCCTACTTCTCTTATTCTTGTTGTTGTTGAAGTTGTGTCCATTTTTCCACTCTTGTTTCTAGACTAGTTACTATAAGATCTTTCCTTCTGCTGACGTCCACTATCGTTAGGTCATGAACGTAAGGCGTTCCCTTTTTGGTTTGCGTAGCATTTAAAGGCTCGATGCCCAACTTCTCCATACTTTGAAGCACCTGATTGGGTCTCCTCTACAGTTGGTTCTTTGGTGATCCTTCCCGCACTTCTTGCAATGGTAGTGTCTTCCTCCATTCAAACTCTTCTTTTCTATACTTAATTCTTGACTTGAGTGATCATTCCCGTCTTTCGTGCCATAGTTGCCTTGGAAGTCCTTGACTTGATCATGACAGTCAAGTCTTGCTTTCTTTTCTAGGTGTTTTGCGTCTTCTTTAACTTTTCTCTTGCTTTGGATTTGCATGCTTTCTTGAATCTGATGTGTCCTGACGACAGGAGGATTCACTCCATGAATGCTCCAAATCCAAACGTTGCTTCTTGGCACCATTACGACCATAGGGGCAACACTCAATTACTAACGCTTGTCTCAATTTATCTCTTTACGCATGCCAAAGGCACACACCAACAGGATGCAAATATAACTATTACCTTGTCACATAGCTTCCTACTTCCAACCTTCAACTTCTAGCTTTTAACTTTTAGCTTTCAACCTTTAACTTTTATTTTCTTAAAGGTAGGGCTCACAATAAGCAAAGCACACAAGCAAACATAACCATAAGCTTTTATACTTCTTATTTAACAACTTTCACAAAGTTTTCTCATTCAAATTTTAACTACTAACTTTTTCTTTCTACTTGAGCTCTCAAAGTCTCAAATTCTAGCTTTCTTATCTTCTCACCTTCAGCTCTCAGCTTTTATTTCTACTTTCAACTTCCAGACTCTTGGTTTTTCTCTTTCAACTTCTCACTTCTTTACTTCTCTACTTTACTTTCAAAATAGACAAAAGCACTTTAAGCACATTGATAAACCACATAAACAGATAAGCAAACGCAAGGGAACTCACAACCTCACCGCGTTCCTACTGGTACTTAGAGATTCTCTTAACTCTGATTCTCATACTTAGCCACTGAACTTAGAGTCTTTCTCATCTCAATTTCATAACTTAGGACTCCTTCTTATCTCAAGTTTTGTAACTTAGGGCTCTTTCCCTAATCTGATCCTTCCTAGGATTTCCACTTAACCTCACCGCGTTCCCTTCTTATCTTGTCTTTCTGAAGACTTCAACTTAGAGGTCTTTCCTTAACTTGTCCTTCCTAGGACTTTCACTTAGAGTCTCTATACTCAACCTTAAGGGTCAAACTTCATAAGTCTCCCGTGGTTCGTACCGCTCTGATACAAATTTGTAACACCCCACTTTTCTAATTCATAATTATAACTCTAAACAGCCATTTACATAACTAAGCAGTGGAAATAAAAACTAAAAAGATAAGTAGTGGGAGTGTCACTGCCACAACCACCACTCTGTGGTTATTGCACAGGCTAAGGGGTAAAACTAGAAATAAGATAAAAATCTGGCATCCAAATAAAATACTGGAATCATAAGGGGGAAAAACGTCACCCCACAAGTCTACATCATCCTAAAAAACATAAGTCAATAAGTCTAAAATCCATAACATGATCATTAATAAAACTAGAGTTTAGACATCTCAAACTAAGAGACTAATCTAACTCGATCTCTTCTCATTGCTGGGCCCACCTGAATGGGGTTTTGCAAGCAACACATACACAAATAGGAAAACACCCGTTAGCACGAAGCTAAGTATAACCACACTCAACCCTGTAAAGCATTCAAGCATTTACTTTAAAAACATTTGATTTCTTTATAAACAATGAACTCATCTCAAATCATCATTAGATCTAACACATACTTTCTAGATGCTTGCAACCTATTATATCAGCTGGCATGCTCATATATATATATATATATATATATATATATATATATATATATATATATATATATATATATATATATATATATATATATATATAAAGACTCTTCATTTAAATTTATCAGCATATAAACTCCTCAAATAACTTAACAAGCAATTCATGCTTATAGATAGGATCATGCTAATAAACCATATAACAAGTAATCTCATGCTTTCATATTCTCATCTCATAATTCTATAAACAAGACTTCTAATACAACAAAACGATTATAAATCAACATTCTCATTATGTACTCTCATGCGATACTTTACTCAAATGCAATCATGTGCAACAATATACTCATATTCATATGCAATCTCGTGCAATAATATACTCATAGTCATATGCAATCTCGTGCAATAATATACTCATACTCACAATCGTTATACCCTACACCACGGCGCGCGTAGCACTGTGCGCCGCGCGCCTCCCAAAACGACGTCGTTTTGGGAGGCGCGGTCGGAAGTTGCTGTGATTATGTGTATTTGTTCACACAACTATGTGTATTTGTTCATACAATTATGTATATTTGTTCATACAGTTATGTACATTTTTATACAATTATGTACATTCTTTTTATACAATTATGTACATCCGAATCAGAAAATTTGTGTGTATTATGTTAAGAGTTGATGTGTATTATGTCAAAAGTTTATGTTTATTACTTATTATGTTAGATTACGTGTATTATCTTTTAAAAAGAGTATGTATATTTTGTTATATAATTAGGTACATTCGTGTATACAATTATGTGTATTCTAGTATAATATTATGTACATTTTTGAACAGGTTTTTTTTAAAAGAAAAAATAACTGCCATTCACTGGGGCGGGAAATTTCAAAAAAAAAAAATTAAAATTAAAACGACGTCGTTTTGCATCTGGGCACACAGTGCAACGCGCGCCGTGGTGTAGGATATAAATTGTCCTCATACTCATATGCAATCTTGTGCAATAATATACTCATACTCATATGCAATCTCGTGCAATAATATACTCATACTCATATGCAATCTCGTGCAATAATATACTCATACTCATATGCAATCTCGTGCAATACTATAAACATACTCATATGCAATCTCGTGCAACAATATACTCATACTCATATGCAATCTCGTGCAATAATATACTCATACTCATATGCAATCTCGTGCAATACTATAAACATACTCATATGCAATCTCGTGCAACAATATACTCATGCTCATATGCAATCTCGTGCAATAATATACTCATACTCTTATGCAATCTCGTGCAATAATATACTCATACTCATATGCAATCTCGTGCAACAATATACTCATACTCATATGCAATCTCGTGCAATAATATACTCATACTCATATGCAATCTCGTGCAATACTATAAACATACTCATATGCAATCTCGTGAAACAATATACTCATACTCATATGCAATCTCGTGCAATAATATACTCATACACATGCAATCTTGTGCAATACTATCTATATATACTCAATCACTCATTATAAAAATAGAGTACTTTCTGTGGAGGTCTCTTTCTTACTTTTGAGTCTCTCTTGACTCGTTTTCTTTCTCTTGTGTCTCTCTTGACTCACTTTCTTTTCTTGAGTCACTCTTGACTCACTTTCTTTCTCTTGAGTCTCTCTTGGCTCACTTTCTTTCTCTTGAGTCTCTTTTGACTCGCTTTCTTTCTTTTACTCGTAGACGGCTTAGGGTTTCACCGATGCATGAATTACACCATCAGGAACGGCATAAATCCCACCCAATATCTCCTACCGTCTACGGAACCAATCTCGTGGTTCTATCTCTGTGGAATCAGGTATCGAACTATTAGTGTGCACACCCCCTAACCAGGATTCCAAGCCTGGCGGACAGTTTCTAACCTCGTAACGTGGGAATACGCCGCGTTACATATACTGGGACTGCAATGTCCATAAATATCTCCCGAGAGGACATAGTCTAAACGGTATCCTCCAAAACCTCACCGATATATATAATACATAAATATATCTCTCATGCATGCAACAACTCTACTACTTCTCAATGCATCAAAGAATGATATACCACATGCTTATGGTTTTTGTGACACCCCGTAAATCCAAACTCTAGTTAAGGATTAATTAGAGAATTAATCCTAGTCTTCTTGTTAATTTATTTCTAAAAATCCTGAAAATTCAATAGTCAGAGGACTAGAATTTAACTAGTCAATCAAGGTCAAAGGGTTGTACCTTATGCTTTGTGGGTTGTTCCCTTGTTTCCTTATTCTTCCAACTTTAGTAAGGGCAAAGATGTCTTTCTACCTAAAGTTGGTGCTCCAAGCTAACCTAGCATCATCTCTTCATTTCATCCACCAACAATCTAAACACAAAACTTCCACCTTTTCTCTAAGAATTTGGTAGCTTCTTCTTCAAGCCAAAATTTGGGCATCATAAATCTTACAAGTTGTCTTCCAAGATTCCTATTTTCTTAATCTTGAGCATAGGGGAGGGTAAGATCCTTGATCTCTTGGTGTTTTTAGCATCCTTTTAGTTGTCTTTTTTTTTTCTAAAAATAGAATCTTTGTTGTCTTTTGGTTGTTTATGAAGTTGGTGTTGAAGAAGAGCTTTAGGAGAAGCTTTCTACGGGTGAGAAAGTGAAGTTTTAGGCTACAAAGGTAACCCATGCTTTACAAAACCTATTTTCTTACTTATATGATGAATTCTTGGCTTCTACTTGTGATTCTTGTGTTGAAATTGTGAGATTTGATGCATTGTCTTGTGGTAATGCATGTTTAGAGCTTGTTCTTAGCGTTCTTGAATGCCATTACTTGGCTATTTCTTGGGTTCAAGTCATATTGTTGTTTTGTGTGAGATTTTGGGTGTTTTGGACTTGAATTTGGACTTGTTGTTGAAAATCCCCGAATGGATTATTTTGGAGCAAGGGTGTACCCGCGGGCGGAACGACGGGCAGTGCACCACCCGCCGCCCCACCCGCGGGGTAAATGTGGTGTGTGGGCTCGTACCCGCGGGCGGAACCACGGGCGGTTGTCCACCCGTGGCCCCACCCGCGGGGAACACATTTGGTTGTTGTCGGGGATTTGTTCCCCGTGATTCTTTTTGACTCAGTATTGATGTTTTGACCTCCCGATGTTGTTTTATTGGGCGATTTGAGTGTCTTCTTGATGTTTCGTATGTCTAGAACGGTATGTTAGGAATCCATGTAGATTTGGTGTCTTTAATCGTGCTTGTGGTCCAACTTTGTGATTCATTGGATTGATGTGAGTCTTGTATGTTCTATGGAACTACTTTTGGTTTACCCGTTTGATAAGCATGCTAGGTTGTTGTTGAAATGCTAGTGTGTGCGGTTTGTTCTTTCCTAGTGAGATTGGCAACTATTATTGACCATCGTTTGGTGTCGGATTGTAATCCTTCATTGTTGAGTATGGTTTCATATCTTTGTTGTGATCCATTAATTGATTTCTATGATGTGAACGTATGTAATTGTTGTACCCTTTGATTGATGCATGATTAAGGTTTATTTGGCCTTAATCTTCTGGGTAACGATGAGGTGCTCGTGTGGCCATGATTGAGATTGGTGGTTTGTTATTTGAGCTTTGCTCATGAGATTGGCGGTTTTGTGATATGATATTGAATGGTACCCTCGTGTACTGAGAGATCGGTGGTGAATAGGAGTGTCGGCGGTGGGGACGACGGTCCTCGAAGGCAAAAGGTTGGACTCAAGAAGTACAGGGTGACACTAGGAGGTAATGGTTGGAACTGAAATAAGGCCGGGGTAGCCATAAGGTTGGAACAGGGCATAAGGTTGGAACTCGTGACATGTAGTTGTCACTATGGCATGTAGTTGCCAATGTGTGAATGTGTACTCTTTGCTATTGAGCATGTCTTGATGTATTCTACTTTGTGATCAGTAGAATACATCTCGAGTTGTATTTTTTATAGTTGGTATTCTTGTCTTGTTGTTGTCATAAGGATGTTGATCTCCTTTCATTTGAGAGTGTGAATAAGTCTTTGAAGTTGACTTTTCTCTATGGCTTTTGAAATGATATATACTGTATTCCGTTTCGAAAATGGTTTTAACTTATACTATTTATATATGCTATTTAACGCGTATTGATGGGTTACCAGCAATGTTCACTGACCGGGTGTCATCCCCTATCTTTATGTTGCTTTACAGGTTTTGAGTAGCATCTTGGAGAGCGCGCTAGCAGATCGTTAGTTAGTGTGTCTCCTTGTGACTGTTTTAGTTAGACTTTTGGCCAGTGAGCCATGGGTTTTTATAAGTATGACTATGAGGTTTTGTTTAGACTTAGCCTGTGCACCTATAGATGTGTAGGTGTGGCATAACATCTCCCGTACTTGTTTATTAGCTTCCGCTTGATTTTATCTTAATGAGTAGTCTCTATCTCTTCCTTAAGCTTTAATTGGTTTTTAAAAGTTGTGAAAATCCGGGGTGTTACAGTGTTTGAAAATATTCTTGGGCTCATGTTTGCCCCTTATGCACTTTTGAAATATGACACATGTGAAATGTCAAAATGCTCTATAACATGCTTCTAAACCATGTATAAAATAACATGAAATACTAAAGAATATAACGTCATGCTCGGTTTGCAACATAGCAATTTCTATACATTCTATCAACATAACATGTTTCATTTCTCATTGATCAAATATCACAATCTAGTCATGTTTTCATAATAAATCATATTCTCAAATAATCATTCTCCTTTCCTCAATAAAAACATCATCAGATCACATAGTCAAATAATTCTTCATACACAGTAAACTAGCAAATATATACTTTGTGTAGCAAATCTTCAATAAAACCTTCATAACATACTCGTTTTTAATCCAAATTCAACGAAATCAAAGTCAAAACG
Source organism: Ipomoea nil (assembly GCF_001879475.1). NCBI lineage: Eukaryota > Viridiplantae > Streptophyta > Magnoliopsida > Solanales > Convolvulaceae > Ipomoea > Ipomoea nil. The sequence continues at coordinate 950,564 of NW_017619207.1, read as the reverse complement.
TGCGTCGAGACAGTCCCGAAGAGCTGAGCCACAAGGGCCCGTAACACTCGGCTCGAAATGACACGTAGCTGAGCCACAAAGGCCCGGCCACTGCACAGATTCTTCTCAGAATCAAAGTCAGGAACCTAGGGCGGGACTCTTCATGGTCCGCCCCATGTACCCCGCTACTCCACCGGGACTAGGCGGCGGCTCTCCTCTAGGGCCGTGCCCTAGTCCCGTGCAACCACGGCTCTAGCCGGCAGCCCTCCTGATGGGCCGCGGCTAGGGCTGTTAGTCTGGTCTGGTGCACTATGTGTGTGCACCAGATGATATTTTCATATGCAAATCTCAAACCAAACAAGTCCAAAACATTCTCAACAACTCACAAACAAATACTAGATCCCTTCTAAGCATAAACACAACAAAATCTCATACTTTCTACTCATTTCTACTCAATAACAAGGCTTCACAGAGCCAAATTTAAGAAGGAATCCATGGGGTTATACCTCTTGTAGCTTTTTCTTCTTGTGTGGTTCCCTATCCTTTCCTGCTCAGATGCTAGCTATAACAACCCAAAATTTCATTTTATAAATCCGGTATTAAGAATTTCATAACACCCTTTTTCACTCCATTAAAAATATTCATGATCAATCGGTGCTTGAATAAAATATTTTCATCACATTTTAAATTGATTCGACACCAAAATTTATTCTATTTCAAAAATTCCTAAATTTCGGGTACTTCGCGTACCAAAATTTTAATCGAGAAATTTATCTGAGTAAGACTGGAAGTATTGAAAAAGATTTTTAAACAAGGGTTCATCTAAATAGCTTTTTGAGAAAATTCATTTTCAACCCCAAAGTATTTAAAATAGCATTTCTAGCCTATGGTTCATGTTGCATGGTGGACCACTAGACATCCAAAATCCCTTTCCAGATTCATCTTCTAGCATATGAAATTACTCCTTTGCCCTCAACCAATCATTGATGATCAACCTAGCGTTTTGGACCCTATATAAACTCCATTATTCCATCTTGATTCCCTGATCTCTTTCTTTGCCTCTCCACACATTTTGTCTGCCAAGAAAAGAGGAGAAAACAACATCACAATAAGCTCATCTCCTTCTTCAATCCAAGTATTCATTTCTCTTCTAGTTTCTTTTAATCTTTGAGACTCTAGGCTAAGGTTCTATGGTGTTTGGGAAGTATAGGTGGTGAAGGAGGCACAAGCTAGATAGAGAGTAAGAAGAGATCCAATCTAGAAGAAAGTCTACAAGAGGTATAACCCCATGGATTCCTCTTTAAAATTTGGCTCTGTGAAGCCTTAGCTTTGAGTAGAAATGAGTAGAAACTATGTGATTTTGTTGTGTTTATGCTTAGAAGTGGTTTAGCATTTGTTTGAGAGTTTTTGAGATTGTTTTGGACTTGTTTGGTTTGATTTTGGCAGATGAAAAACTTTCTGGTGCACAACACAGTGTCCACCAGATCAGAGTTACGGCCCTAGCCGCGACCCATCAGGAGGACCACCGGCTAGAGCCGTGGTGGCACGGGACTAGGGCATGGCCCTAGAGGAGGGTCGTCGCCTAGTCCCGGTGGAGTGACAGGATACAAGGGGCGGACCATGAGGAGTCCCGCCCCAGGTCCCTAACTTTGATTCTAAGAAGAATCTGTGCAGTGGCCGGGCCCTTGTGGCTCAGCTACGTGTCGTTTCGAGCCGAGTGTTACGGGCCCTTGTGGCTCAGCTCTCCGGGACCGTCTCGACGCACGTTTTGGATTTGATTTCATTGAATTTGGATTAAAAACGAGTATGTTATGAAGGTTTTATTGAAGATTTGCTACACAAAGTATATATTTGCTAGTTTACGGTGTATGAAGAATTATTTGACTATGTGATCTGATGATGTTTTTATTGAGTAAAGGAGCATGATTATCTGAGAATATGATTTATTATGAATGCATGACTAGATTGTGATATTTGATCAATGAGAAATGAAGCATGTTTTGTTGATAGAATGTATAGAAATTGCTATGTTGCAAACCGAGCATGATGTTATATTCTTGAGTACTTCATGGTATTTTATACATGATTTAGAAGCATGTTATAGAGCAATTTTGCATTTCACACATGTCATATTTCAAAAATGCATAAGGGCCAACGTGAGGCCAAGTATTATTTTCGAAAACCATGAGCATGTATATAGCACTCTTCGATGCATTGAAAAGTTGTTGAGTTGTTGCATGCATGAGATTTATGCATGAGAGATATATTTTTGTATTATCTATATTGGTGAGGTTTTGGAGGATACCGTTTGGACTATGTCCTCTCGGGAGATATTTATGGACATTGCGGTCCCAGTGTATGTAACGCGGCGTATTCCCACGTTACGAGGTTGGAAACTGCCCGCCAAGCTTGGAATCCTGGTAGGGGGTGTGCACACTGAAAGTTCGATTCCTTATTCCACAGCGCGCAAACCACGAGATTGGTTCCGTGGACGATAGAAGATATTGGGTCGGATTTACGCCGTTCTCAATGGGGCAACTCACGCTACGTTGAAACCCTGAGCCGTCTACGAGCGAAAAGAGAAAGAAAGTGAGTAGATACTCAAGAGAAAGAAAGCGAGTCTAGATAGACTCAAGAAAAAGAAAGTGAGTAGAGACTCACTAGACCTCCACAGAAAGTACTCTATTTTTACAACGAGTGTACATGAGTATATATATATATATATATATATATATGTGTGTGTGTGTGTGTGTGTGTGTGTGTGTGTGTGTGTGTGTGTGTGTGTGTGTGTGCGTGAGTATATTGTTGCACGAGGTTGCATATATGTATGAGTATATTGTTGCACGAGATTGCATATGAGCATGCGTATATTGTTGCACGAGATTGCATATATGTATCAGTATATTGTTGCACGAGATTGCATATATGTATCAGTATATTGTTACACGAGATTGCATATGAGCATGAGTATATTGTTGCACAAAATTTGCATTCAAGTAAAGTATCGTATGAGATTACATAATGTGAATGTTGATTTATAATCGTTTGTGGTATTAGAAGTCTTGTTTATCGAATTACGAGTTGGGATTATGAAAGCATGAGTATACCCGTTATATGGTTTATTAGCATGATCCTATCTGTACGTATGGATTGTTTGATAAGTTATTTGAGAAAATATAATGTTGTGAACCTAAGTGAATAGTCTTATGTATATTAGCATGCTAGTTGATATTATAGGGTGCAAGCATCTAGAAAGTACATGATAGATCTAAAGATGTTTATGAGATGAGTTTGTTGTATACTTGTGAAATCAAATGTTTTCAAAGTATACTCTATAGTACTTTACAGGGTTAAGTGTGGTATACTTAGCTTCATGCTAACGGATGTTTTTCTTATTTGTCTATTTGTTGCTTGCAAAACCCCTTTCAAGTGGACCCAGCAGCGTGACGAGATCGAGTTAGATTTGTCTCGTAGATAGAGATATCTAAACTCTAGTTTTATTGTTGATCTTTGTTATGGATTTAGACTTATTTTGATATTATGGTTTCGAGGATGATGTAGATTATTGGGGTGATGTTTTCCCCCCTTATGTTTTGGTTTTTATGACGGATGCCAGACTTTTACTTTATTTCTAGTTTTACCCCTTAGCCTGTGCAATCACCACGGAGTGGTGGTTGTGGCGGTGACACTCCCATTAATTATTTATTAGTTATTTCCGCTGCTTAGTGTTGTTAATGACTGTTTAGAGTTATAATTAAGAGTATGAAAAGTGAGTATGATACATTAACACCTTCACCACCTATTCCCTCACACAAACATGGGTATATGCTAAGCTTAAGACAACCTCAGAGATGGGAGGCAAGAGTGGATGATCAAAGAGCAAAAGGAAATTGATGGAGCAGAATGAATAGAAACTTACTGCTTTGCTTCTTCTTTGTTTACAGAAAGCTCAGGGAGAGGAAAGGCAAAAAGATGGATCAGATGAAGGCAAGGTAAAATGGTTCTATTTATATGGGTGCAAAACCCTAGGTAGATCACCAATGATTAGTGGAGGGCAAAGTGGTAAAAGCTTAGCTAAAGGGTGTTCTCAGGCAAAAACCTTCTTGGAGTAGTGTGGTTCACCTTGTATCATGGACCAAGGCTAGAAATGCTAACTTTAAATGTTTTGGGGTTGAAAATGAATTTTCTCAAAAAGCTATTTAGATGAACATTTATTTAAAGCCTTTTTGAATTCTCCCGGTCTCACTCAGATAAATTTCTCGATTTAAAACTTGATACGCGAGGTACCCGAAAATTTAGGAATTTCGAATAAAACAAGTTTTTGTGTCGAATTAACTTGAAATGTGACAAAAATAATTTATTTAAACACCAATTGATTGCAAAAATTTTTAATGGAGTGAAAATGGCTATTTTGGAATTTCCTAATATCGGATTTATAAAATAAAATTTTGGGTTGTTACATCATAAAATCGAAATTATAAAATTAAATTTTTGGTTGTCACAACTATAGCCCTAAGGAATGTAATAGAGCCCAAATGGCAACCCGAATAATAAATAATAGAAGTTATCGAACCCTGGTGTGCTAACAAAAGAGAGGAGACTCAAACCAATGGACCAGAAGGGGTTTGGTGAGCCAAGGGATGATTTTTAAGGGGATGGAAGGGTGCTCATTTGTATTGTTGAAGGATTCATGGATGGTTGACAAATGGACGTCACCGGGCAACGTTTATTTTTGGCCACACACGTGACCCCCCCCCCCCCCACTACTTTACTTCTAGCGCACTCCCATGCATAAGTGGAGCTTCTAACCTTTTAATACACAAAATTTTGAGTGGCTTAGATGGTTAATGCTAGTGTTGTTAAGTGGGAGGTTATGGGTTCGATATACTCCTAGTAACATCTCTTATAATATTTTGCTCCCAATAGATTTCCATCATTCTTTTTGGGCCAGCACCTCACCCATATATAAAGATGGACACCAACTTGGCTAGTTGGGCAAGACTTTCCCAATAAAATAGCCCCCCCCCCCCCCCCCCCCCGGGGCACATCCTAATCCTAAGTCCTCCGCGTTCTTTGGTTGTCTTTGACGAGCAAAGAAATTATAGACACTCTCGACCTTCTATGCGTCTTGACCCTCTCGACTCCTGGTTTGAAAGCTCTTAATCTCTTCTGGACAACTCGGTGCTCTGTCCCTGCAGCCTTCCCTACATGATGTTCGTCAAGATAACTTAGCTCTTACACATAGCCTACAAGAAAAAGAAAGAGATTTTTTGCCGCATTCCCCTCGTGTGAGCTCACTGACATGCCTTACCCTAAAGGGTAACATAGCGGTCCACGTTGGCCACTGAGAAGCGGGGTAATAATGTAACAACCCAAAAATTCTTCTTCCTAATTAAGCCTATTTTATAAAGTAGTAATTGTCCAGTGCGATGCACGAACTATTATTAATTTAACAAATTTACCAATTAAATTTATGACATCTTCTGAATTAACAAAGAAAATAATGGTTGTGAAAACAGAAAAACGTACTTGAGTTCTGTTTTCTATAAGCAAAGAAAGTAACTATACAATGTAATATATAAAATTTTTAAAAGTTTAATTATCCTATTATTATGTTGATTTTAAAGTTTATTGCTACTTGTATTATTATTTGAATTTGATTTGTTTTTTAAAAGGAATTTAAATTTAAAATAACTACTTTAATTATATAACTAACGTATTTAAATAAAACTTGTAAATAAAATAACATGCAATATTTGTCGAAAATCTCCACCAAAAACTTATTCATTTGAAAAATATTATTTATATAAGAACTATATTTATTTTATATCTAATTTCTCCTCTTTATATATGTGGAGTCAAATTAATTATAATTGAGGTTTAAATGAATATATACACAAAGTATATTAAATATAAAACTTTACGAATAAATTTGAACACAATAAATTTTTTTTTCATACTTCATCATGCTTTAATATATATAGAGATAGAGATAGATCTATAATAATAAATTATAATTTATAAAATATAAATACACATAAATACATCTACCCACACAATTAATGCATTCATACTTGCTAATCATGTTCCTATCTACACTTTGGAGGGAAAAATTTTGTGGCTAGATTCTGTTTTATTATATATAATTATTATTATATTATATTATATATATAGATAATTAGTCAAAATCTCTTCCCAATATTTTGTTCCTAAGTTGACTAGTGCCTTATATAAATAAAGTATTTATTCAAAAACCCTTATGGTGAATAAATAACCCTTATGGTGAATAAATAAGTCTATCCATATACCTTAGTTTCCAAAACTCAATTTGGGGAAAACAATATTCTTTTATCCAAAAGTTAATCTGAGAGGTACCTGTGAATCTGATAGCCAAGTTTCTTTCAAAATTGGATCTCAAAATAAACTTATCTTATTTCTATATTTATTATATTGTATCTTAGTCCGAGTTTAACCCAACTTTTGACCCAAAATTATAACCCAAAGTTCAAAACCCAAATTCCCAATTTTACCCTTCATTTTGGTGTGAGAGTGGGTTGATTATATAGCCTAGGGTTTTGTGCCATAAGTATAAATGTTCAATATTCCATTGCCTTACCTCTCCATTCCATCACATTTCATTTTTCCTTCTCTTGAGAGAGCAACACCAAGGGTAAGACTCTTCATCTTCTATTCCATTTCCAAGATTTCCCATCCTTTTCTCTCCTCTCCTTAGCTAGAATAGATGTGGTATTGAACCTTTCTTGTGCTTGTGTATGTATGTTTGTGTTGTTGGTTGGAGTCTTAGAAGATGGTGAAGGGGGAGGCCTAGTTTGAGGATAGAGATGGAATGACTCTTGAGGTTGAAAAGCTTGAGGTATAATCCATGGGCATCCAAACTATAACCATTTTCCTTTTCCTTGTCTGAAAATTGTGTATGTATTTTATTTATTTTTTTGTTGATGTGTGAGCCTTGGAAATGATATAATTGTTGTGTTTGATGTGTGGAATGTGTTGAATAATGTTGTATTGTTGATATCTTGTTGTGGAGTGGTGTTTGGGGTGTTGCATCAGGTTTGGAAGTGGGCAAAGTGCCCAAAGGAAGAAAGAAACAGAGAGAGACGAGGTTATTGCCTCACCCCTCCTCGAAGGCGCGTGAGCTCTACCGCGGGTCTTGAGAGACCTGCCAGCAGGCCTGCGGGCCAAGTGGCAGGCCCCTTGCGGCCTGCCACTTCGCCCAAGCCGTGCAGTTAGCACGGAGGGTTTTGCACGACCCGTCACCCAGCCCGCACAGCCTAGGGGCCCCTGCAGCAGTGTACACTGACGCGGGTTTGGCCACTTAGTTTTGCGGGTTTTCGTGATCCGTGGGACTTGGGGAGTTGTTCTAATGTACTATGTGTTACGTGATACTTGTCCAAAAATGATTTTACCAACAAAGGAGTGATGTATTGATTTAATTGATGTTTGAACCAACCTTATTGATGTATATGTGTTGAGCATGATTCACAAGTGAAGTACATCGAATAGAATGTTTCAAGTGAGTTGATGGATGTGATCAAAGCATGTATTAAGTGTTGATTAATATGAAGTCAGTTGTATCTTTGTGAGTTGAAATTACAATGACCCCTTGAGTATGAGTCATTGCATATGATCCACATTATTTTGATTAAACTTGTTATCCGACATCCCTATCATGTATCCCCTATTTCTCAAACTACATTTTGAAATATTATGCCACTTGTATGCTATGTTGTGATATACTAAAATGTTATGAAATAATGAGACCCGGTGAAACACTCCCGGAAATGTTATGAAATAATGAGATTCGGTGGAACACTCCCGAAAATGTTATGAAATAATGAGACCCGGTGGCACACTCCCGGAAATGTTATGTTGTGATGAGACCCGGTGGAACACTCCCAGAAATGTTATGTTGTGATGAGACCCGGTGGAACACTCCCGAAAATGTTATGATGTAATGAGACCCAGTGAAACACTCCCGGAAATGTTATGTTGTTATGAGACCCGGTGGAACACTCCCGGAATTATCTTCTTTATTAATTTGGTAGTTCGCATGATTACATGACATTTTATCTATTCTTCAGTTATTGAGTCAAGTAGATTCATGTCTTGTTATAATTGTTGAGCATATATATTCTTGAGCATGAATTGCATAAGTACGTTGAATATGGAATTCACTTGCATATGAGCTTTATACTTATAAGATGAGTATCATTATTGTATATGTAACTCGTGAACCTATTTGACGTATATCTATTACTTGATTAGCTAACGTGTTATGTGTAAAACAAACCATTTTCCAAATCTATATGTACTTTACTGGTTTGAGTGGTTTATACTTAGCATTCGTGCAAATGGGTTACTTTTGTATATCTTTTTACTTAACCCCTTTCAGGTTTGACCAGTGATAGCTGAGCGCGTTAGATGGAGCTAGATAGTATAGAGTTGATGCTAGTTCCTAGCTGTTTGTCAAACCTCTTAGACTTAAATGATGTTTGACTTTGATTAGTTCAGTTTACTATTATTAAATTTTGTAGTGCGTTGCCACTTAGGCTTGAAAGCCTTATGTTATATTCTGAGCTTAGACTTTGAATTGATTTGGTTGAGTGGACCCTTATGAATGAATGTTGATGTGGATATGTTAGTTCCTTTCTCGTGTAGTTAGTATGTGGAGGGTGACAATGGAGTAGCATCCCCTTTTTGGTTGTATGTTTGGGTAAAAAGGTCTTTTACTCCTTTCTTTATTCCACAACTTTACCCTTTAATTAAGTTTAATACTAGGCTCAGGCGTATGAAAATTGGGGGTGCTACAAATAATAAGTCGGCTGCCAAGAAGCGGGATAGAAAATAAGTCGACCGCTGAGAAGCGAGATAGTGCATGTCGACCGCTAAGAAGCGAGATAGATACATGTCAACCGCTGAGAAGCGGGATAGATAATATATCGATTGCTGAGAAGCGGGATAGAGACATGTCAACCACTGAGAAGCAGGATAGATACATGTCAACCGCTGAGGTGGAGCTTTTAAATTCATCAAATGCTGCAAAGCGGGATAAGATAATATTGTTGATCGCTGAAAAGCGAGGTAATAGTAAGTCGACCGTTGGGAAGCGGGATAATGCATTGACCATTTTTTTTTTCTGCATGCTGGGCTGCGTACCTTGGCCTTGCAGGCCCAAGTGAACATTTGCATGTCGGGTTAAGGATCGCGTCCTATTGGCCTTGGTGAAGATGTGTATGGTCCGCCTACCTTGCGATCCCCATACAAGATGAGGGAGAGGGCCCACATTTTATTTCTTTTATTTTTCTCCCTTCTCTTTTTTTTTCTTTTTTTTTTTCTTGGGCCGCCAACCCAGCGTTGCGGGCCCAACATTGAAAATGAAAAGTTGGTGAAGAGTAATAAGAAAAAAATTTCTTTTTTATTACCTTCTCGGGTTGCTTTCAAATCTAGTCACAATTTTCCCTAGGCCGCTTGCCGTGCTTTCCGAGCCTAGGGATACTGGTAAAAATGAAGTTGAAAATTATTTGTTACCTCCATGGGCTACCTACCCAGTCTGCGAGCCCATTTGGATGATATTGTGTACTGTCGAGTCTCCTGTATTGACCGCAGAGCTCCCAACTCTCGTTAAGACCACTTATACTGTATGTAGGTCCACTACGGTGTCCATTTTTTGTTTGTTGGAAACTTGCTTACTTTTTCCAATGCAAAAATATTATTTGTTACCTCCCTGAGTTGCTTGTAAGCTTGCCAAGGTGCTTCTATTTGGTCCAGGGCCGCTACTCGGCATGCGGATTCTTAACGATCGGGATTCTCATCGATGACTCCTCGTGAACGGGTTCCCCTATTTCGGCCCTAGTTGCGGCCTTAAGCCCCCAGTACTTGGGCTACTGCCTTGGTGGTGCTATCCTCCCAGCTCATGGAGTGCTAAGTTGGGTAAGAAGATGATTTGCTTGAGTGTTCGGGTCAGCCGTTGGCTATCAGGCTAGATTCGACTGCACCCCTAACAACTGATAAGCAACCCACTCACTGATGATGTTAGTTGTATCCCAGGCTAAAGATTGGATGCTAGGTCCGACTCTCGGGGGACCTTGGTTGGTTCCACCAATTGTAGAGTCTCCTCCAACGTCTATAATGTTAGTCGGACCTCTCACGTTACTTGGGTGTAGAGAACTGACCCGGTAAAACGGACAGACCCCCACCTTGCTGGCTAAGGCGTTCATATGGGTCTGAAAAAATTTGCTTGTGACTCGGAAATTTTGGCATACCTCGGGTTTGATTGCATAAAGGGGATGGGTATAACGAGTAGAAACTAGGAACGCGTGATTTTCGTAGCGTCCCCACATACAGCGCTAATGATAGTTTTATCGGGACCAGGTCCACCATAAACCGAGTACAAAAATATAGAATGGGGTATGAAGATAAAAATTTTATTTCCAGGGGCGTGAGGCCCAATAATGTATATACACAGCCCGAGATATTGGCCCAAAACGGCGGCCCACAGAATATATAAATTATAAATACTATAACCCTAAGGAATGGAATAGGGCCCAAAATGGCAGCCCGAATAATAATACAAGCTATAGCACTAATAATGAAATAAAGATAACAATGCTACCGCTACAAATTAAACCCTGGTGTGCCAACATAAGGGAAGACATTCAAGTCAATGGACCAGAAGGCATTTAGTGAAGCAATGGATGATTATTAAGGAGATGGAAGGGTGCCTATTTATATTGTTGAAAGACTCACGGATGATTGACAAATGGATGGCACCTAACAACCTTCATTCTTGGCCACACACGTGTCCACCCACTACTTTGCTTATGGCACATTACCATTCATAAGTGGAGCTTCCCGCCTTTTAATATATAAGGTTTTGAGTGGTTTGGGTGGTATGTGCTTGTGTTGTTAAGTGAGAGGTTGTGGGTTTGATACCTCCTAGTAGTAACACATCTTTAAAAAATAATATTTTGCTCCCAATAGATTTTCATTATTATTTTATTTTATATATATATATATATATATATATATATATATATATATATATATATATATATATATATATAGTAGAGTTCCAATGAGAACACTTGCTTAGTTTAGAACGTGGGAACAAATCGTGTGCATCCATCTAATTGTCTAGATTAGATTAAGTGTGTGCGAACGCGAATTAAATGTGTGCAAACGTAATGACGTTTGCACACATTTAATTCACGTTCGCACACACTTAATTTAATCTAGACCATTAAAAAATATTAGATGGAAGCACACGATTTGTTCTCACGTTCTCACCTAAGCAAGTGTTCTCTTATGATCCTAAATCTATATATATATATATATATATATATATATATATATATATATATATATATATATATATATATATATATATATATATAGAGAGAGAGAGAGAGAGAGAGAGAGAGAGAGAGAGAGTTAATACCCAAAATCGTCCTCGACTATAGTGGTTTTTCTCAATTTCGTCCTAAACGACTTTGGTGACCTAATATCGTCCCAGACTTTTGTGTTTCGCTCAATTTAGTCCCAGACTTTTGTGTTTTTGCTCAATTTAGTCCCTCATTTGTTATTCTGTCCATTTGGTGTTAAATAAATAGACAATTCAGTAATTTTAATATTGGCATCTCTTTACTCATAGACATGTGAACTGCGAAATCCTTTTTTTTTTTTATGAATTACTCCCAGAATTACTCTTAAAACTGCGAATATAAAATTTGATTTGCAGGTCCGGGAGTAATTCTGGGTGTAATTCGTACAAGAAAAAGGAATTTCGCACTTCACAAGTTGAAAGTAAAGAGAGATCAATATTGACATTACTGAATTGTCCCTTTATTTAACACCAATTTGACGGAATAATAAATGGAGGACTAAATTGAGCGAAACACAAAAGTCTGGGACGATATTAGGTCACCAAAGTCGTTTAGGACGAAATTGAGAAAAACCACTATAGTCGAGGACGATTTTGGGTATTAACTCTATATATATATATATATATATATATATATATATATATATATATATATATATATATATATATATATATATATATATATATATATATATATATATATATATATATATATATATATATATATATATATATATATATATGAGGGTTCAGGTGCGGGGAAGGGTTCCCGTGCGGTTGTGCGAAGGACGCACCTCTTAAGCATTAAAATGACGCACCTTAAGTACACAACCCACGCACCTGAAGCACACAAACAAAACACCTTAAGAACACAAACCACGCACCTTAACCACACAACAAAGCACCTTAAGAACACAAACCACGCACCTAAACTTTTAAAATGGTTAACCTAAGTTTCACATAATTGACGCACCTTAAGCATACAAATCACGCACCTTAAGAAGGAAACAACGCACCTTAAGTAGAAAACCCACGAACCTTAAGTTTCAACAACTACTCACATTAAGCACAAAACCCACGCACCTTAAGCACAAAACTCACGCACCTTAAGCACAAAACCCACGCACCTTAAGCACAAATCACACATACCTTAAACACAAAACTCACGCATCTTACGTTTCAACAACTACTCACATTAAGTACACAACCCACGCACCTTAAGCACAAAACTCACGCACCTTAGGCAAAAAAACCACGCACCTTAAATTTGACCTATATGTAAAATTACAATATTGCCACCGCATTTTTTTTTTTATTTTGGTCATCCTGGACGTTGATTTAAGCAAAATCAATGGCTCTCCTCTCACTGCACAACCGCACCTGACCGCACCAACCGCATTTAAACCTAATTATATATATATATATATATATATATATATATATATATATATATATATATATATATATATATATATATATATATATATATATATATATATATATATAATCAATGGCTCTCCTCTCATCGCACAATCGCACATGGCCGCACCATATATATATATATATATATATTGTTAGTGTTTTTAAATGTTCAAAAAACCCCATATTATAATTGGCAATATTATTATGGCATACTATGATAGGTTTAGAGTTTGTCCGTCCAGCTCTACAGACGACTGATCAATCAGAAGCAACAACAGAAGGACTGACACTGAAGATCTGATTTAGGAAGCTGATTTCTAAAAATCTTACGCGGTATTATCAGACAAGTTTGGAAAGAAGATCATCGTATATTTTCAAGAAAGGTATGGACCTAATCTTTTGAGATTACATTCCTCATTTATAGTCCTACCTTCTACAATCAAAATCTTTTATGGAGAGAGTTTATTGAAGAATCTATATGCACCCGTACTCGAAGAGATTTAGGGTTATGCCGAATATATGAAGAAACACTCTCCATCTGCTATATGAATTTAGATCTTTGATTGTCATGTATCTTCTCAATACAATATGTTCATGGTGATTAAGATGATGAACTTGAGAAGAACCACTGCTGCTTAAACGAGAGGACACTGTGATCACACATTTGTGGGAACAACATTAAAGAGCATCGTTGAAGTGGACTACATCAGAGTGGGCTCTCCAAGTGAAGGGATTTCATTGGACTTCTGTATGCATGGCTCTCCATCTTCAACAATCTACTAAACCTGTGTAGACTGGGTATGTACCTTGTGTGGGGCACTTGGGTAAGATTAATGTATATCTACCTTTGTACATTGGATTATGATTTAGTGGATTTGACGCCTATGTGATCGTTCCCCAGACGTAGATACACACTGTATCGAACTGGGTAAATATTCTGTGTCGTTGGCTTTGTGTTATCTCTCTCTTACATCTTCTCCACTATGTATTATTACTGACTAACTTCGTAACTGAATCAATCAGTAATCTCTAACAGTTGATTAATTCTGTTAATCTATCTAAAAAGAGAATATACAAAATTACATATATATATATATATATATATATATATATATATATATATATATATATATATGTATGTATATATATATATATATGTATATATATATATATGTATGTATATATATATGTATGTATATATATATATATATATATATATATATATATATATATATATATATATATATATATATATATATATATATATATATATATATATGTCATTGTTCAGGTGAGTCCATCCCTTCACATGAGTCCGTGTGGACAAATCTTGGTCATTGAATACTTGAGATCAATGGCATAGATTTCACCAACTGTGCACTTAACTTGCACTGTTTGCGATGCACAGTTGGCAAAATCTATTCCATTGATCTCAATCACTCAATGGCTCAGATCTGTCCACACGGATTCATAGGAAGTGGGTAGACTCATTTGATCATGAGTATATATATATATATATATATATATATATATATATATATATATATATATATATATATATATATATATATATATATATATATATATATATATATATATATATATATATGTATGTATGTATGTATGTATTTATGTATGTATGTATGTATGTGTGTGTGTGTGTGTGTGGGGGGGGGGGGGGGGGGGAATAATTCACGTGTGAAACATCTCCCAGGTGAAAAATGGGATGAGATATTAGTTGGTGATCTAATCTAGATCAATGGCTCAAACTAAAGGAAAATTTTTATACAAAAAATGCGCTTTCTAGCAACATGGATGCAAATGATCAAGTGTCTCGAAGTGACGCACCTTAAGCTGGAAAATAATGCATCTTAAGCTTTAAATATACGCACCTTAAGAATTAAACTGATGCACCTTAAACTAGATAGTGACGCACCTTACGCTATAAACATATACACCTTAAGCTATAAACTTACGCACCTTAAGTTTTAGACTTAAGCACCTTAAACTTTAAACTTAGACACCTAACGCTATAAACTTACGCACCTTAAGCTATAAACTTACGCACCTTAAACATTGAACTTACGCACCTTAAGTTGTGACCTTACACAAAATGACCCTAATGTCACCACTTTTTTTTTAATTGTTCTTCATTTTGGGCTATTAATTTTGGCAAGCAGGGACGGAGCCAAAGGGGGGGCAGGGGGGCAGCTGCCCCCCTCCCCACACCCCCACCCCCACCCCATATATAACCTTTGTATGTATATATGTATATATAGTACAAGTTTTAGTATTAGACTATTAGTATAAAGAAACAGATATATGTTAATAAGAAGTGAGTTAGATTAGTTGGTAAACCACATGTTTGGTTATAATGAAGGTTTAGGTTTCAAATCCTTTATTGGTAATTTCATAGTTTTTCTTTGTTCCTTTAATAGTTTTTATAATTTTAATACACACACATATATATAACATTCTTTTATATTAATAATGAGACGTGTAATTTATAATGTGTTCTCTATTCAAATTATTTTATTGAATTAATTATGTTTCAAATATTTTGTTATGAATATTTTTATAAAATTTTGATGTGTTTTATTTTTCACTCATATCCAACAATATTTATACCTATATTTCTTGGATAATTTTTTTTTTCAAATTATCTCTTTTGTTTTCATGTTTCGCCTTCACTCGAAAAAATGTATGAACCCCGTTCCTGCTTCTTCGCCCCCGCTCAACAGAATTCTTGACTCCGTCCGTGTTGACAAGACCATTGATTATGATTAATCCACACGTTTCATCTAAGAAAAGTTTCACATCTTATCCTTTGCCTATATATATATAAGTTAATAGTTGTTGTGGATGGGAATCTGGTTAGTTGGGTGGTTGGTGCTAGCAGAAATCAAAGAAAAAAAAAAAAAAAAAAAAAAAAAAAGGAGAGTGTAATTCATAGGATTCTCAAAGTGGAATGACAATGATTAAAAATGGTAAGCATGTTAGCTGGTATCTTCATTTTATGTTTGCTTTTGGGCATCATTATTAATGTTTTCTGCTCTGGTCAAACTTGTCGCCGCCCTCTTCTTCCGTGGGGGACCCGACTGAATATGAAATATGAAATATGAATCACGGATCGCCCCGTCTTCCACCCGAGTCTCTCATCTGTGACTGTCAGCCTTATTTCTTACCCGAATTTTTCTTTCTTTCTTTTCACATGCGTGTCTCCTTCCTGTCCAGTCGGCACCATGCATGCGTTCTTCTGAATTATTATTATTTTTTTAAATAAATTTCAGAAAATATAGACATTCTTAATAATATATTAGGGGTGTTTGGTAAATAACGGTTAGCTATTTAAGTTAATGGGTTTAATTAGTTAATTACATTAGCTGATTGTAAAAAAGTGTTTGATAAATTAGTTCTTAGTTGATAGTTAATTACATGCAAAATGACTTTCTCAAAAAACTGTTTTCAACAGCTTTTTGAATTTTAGCATTTTAAAGTAATAAGTTGTTACAAAAAACTAATTAATTAAGCATTCATATTGATTGTTTAACAAAATCAAACAATTAATAGTGGTCAAATAAATTAAAATTGACTAATAAGTTAACTATGTTACCAAACAAGGCTAACTATTGTCAACTCCGAACATTTTTTTTTGAATGCTACCGACTCTTTTACAATGTAGTATCTGTCCATAACTCAGGACATTTAATTGTGTATAATTTTGTCAATATTACATGTAAAAGTTGACTAAAATTGCACTAGTGTTTCAAATTTTATTATTAAGTTGCCACTTTAACTATAAAATATGATTCAACCTACCATCTTGTATATATTTGTAACTTGCTCTCTATCTCATTTTGGCATTGTTTGGTAAAATAATTAGTTTATAGGCTAATTTTAACTTATTTGACTATTATTAGCTGTTTGACTTGGTTAAAAAATCAATATAAGTGTTTGGTTAATTAGCTTTTTGTAACTCCAAAATGTCAAAATTCAAAAAGCTACTCAATTCAACATTTTCAATTAACTTTTTGAGAAAAGAAATTATATCAAACAGCTAACAGCTAATTTACCAAACACTTTTCTACAATCAGCTAATGTTATCAACTAGTTATACCCTCCAATTGACCCAATCAACTAACAGTTAACAGTTATCAGCTAACTGTCATTTACCAAACCGGACCATTATGTATTTGGTTCAGTTAATGAGATTTGAATAAAGATTAATTTATGTTAATATTAAATTTAGTATTAATATACAAAATTTTATATGTTTAGAAATTATATTAAAAATAATATTAAAATACAATTTATTTATTTTTTTGTAAATTGGGTGAAATTAAATTTTAGGTCAAGTTAGAAAAACGATGACCAAATAAACATAGAGAAATTTTGATATAAATAATATAGTATAGATGCTAAATTAATACTTCTGCATCTGATCAATTATATATCACTTAGACATTATTCCCTATTTTATTTTTTCTAAATAAAGAATTAAATGACAATTAGAGTTTTCGTTTAATTAATTTTTGGTGATGAAGGAAACCCATATCCGCTACCTAAAAATATGATATTGTGCACTGAATAAACTTACTAAACTATACTAAAAAGATCATGTGAAACGTATTTGATTGAGAATGTGTTGTCGCGAATCAAACTCGTAATTTTCAAGTATAAAAATCATATTTCACCCACTTGGGACTTTTGGAAAATTATTGATCATGCCTATGCTTGTTGAGTTAGATGCTAAGAAGATTTCTTTGGTAGGCTTTAAAAAGTAGTGCAACATATAAATTAAATTATTTCCCAATCACAAGTAGTGAGTCTACTAGTGGCCAAAGCTAGATTACCCCATGTAAAAAAACTATTAGGAAGAGCCCAAGAACCCACTTTTTTACTTTTCAAGTACAACAAATTAGTATTATATTTTATTTTAATTTAATATTTTGGATTTACTTTTTATTTTTCCCCTTCCTTTCATACTATAAGAACTTTAATTTAGGGAGATGAGAGGAATGGGCTGTTTAATTAATTAAAATAATTTTGATTAATTCATAATTAAATTAATTTTGCTGGTTATTAAATTACTTTGATTTGGTTAATGGTTTTAAATTTTTGAAAAATTTTAGTTATGAGATAATTAAGTTAAAAATACAAAATCTACCAAATTGATTGAATTAACCAAATTAATAAAAATAAAAATATATAATATATTTTTATGCATAAAGAATATGTTATATACAATAAATGTTTGTTTAATTTAGTTAATTCTTCAAAATACGGTTCATTTTAGTTAATTCAATAAATTGTATTTTGGTTTGGTGAATGGTTTTACACTTTTACTAAAATAAAAACTTTAATTTGGTCAACTTGGTTTGAAATTAACCAATTAGTTGAATGACCACCCCTACTATTGTTATTGTAATTACCTAAATTGTTTTTAGAAAAAGAATTTAGAAAAATCACATTTCTTATTCCTCGGACGTTTATAAGTTATGAATGTAGTATTTTTCTTTAATTATTTACCTTATTAGAACTAGTATTACGACTCTCTCTGTATTTGAGTCACATCATGACTCCCTTTCTTTTTTTGACCCACCGTCGAACACAGTGACTAATCCCCTCACTGAATTGTAGGCACTTCTTTTGAGTGGGATAGCTGGCATGGAAATTTAAGGCCGCTTCATCATTCCCAAAGACAAGGATCGAACCCTTGACCTTGGGTTAAGGATGGATGAGTCCCTTCCACTCAACCACACCCTCCAGGTTATTATAACTCCATATCCTAGTCTTCTTATGATTCTCTCTTGTATATATTCCCTCAATTTGTACAGTTGTAATTACTGTTTATCTAATACAGTTTATACAGTTCTCATCTGGTATCAGTAGTCTCAAGTTCCTTTCCTATTTTTTCTCAATGGAACCCAGGGCAGTAATATTGATGGATTTGCTAACTCCTTTGAGCGGACCGTTTCGGATGTTTCCGTTACTACCTCCAGTTCTATGGCTGTCAATTCGCTTTCTACTGCCCATAACTTTATCAGTATTAATCTTACCCACAAAATTTCTTGTTTTGGAGGACACAAGTAGTTCTCTTTTTAGAGGGACACGGGCTCATGGGGTTTATTAATGGGACTAACCCATGCCCGCCAGCCTTCCTGCCAGTTGTCGCCGACATCAAACCACAACCAAACCCGGCCCATGCCGTGTGGTATCGCCACGACAAAGCATTGATGCCAGTACTGATTTCATCACTCTCCGAAGAAGTCATGCACCTCGCCATTGGACGTCGTACATCACGGGAGGTTTGGTTGTCCATAGAGCAGTCTCTAGCTTCTTCGTCTCGTGCCCGGTCACTTAATTTCCTCGACCAACTTCAGTCTCTCAGGCAGGGTGACTCCTCTATTGCTGATTATATTGGCCGTGCACGTGTTGTTACGAAAGACCTGGCCTTGGCCGGTCGAAAAGTTGGTTTGGACGAGATGAACTTGTATGTCTTTCGTGGGTTACAACCAGAGTATCAAAACCTAACTACATCACGTTGGGTTTGCGGGCAGCCCGTCACTCTTACAAAGCTCATAGAATTTCTCGGAGATCAGGAATTCATTTGAGGAACCGCCAACGATGGAGCGTCGGCGGCCTTCACTGCCCAATGTGGCGGGCGGAATCGCCGCGGCGGTCACGGCAGCAATCGAGGTGGCGGCGGCCGATTGCAAGGAGGACGTGGTGGACGTGGCCGTAGCGGTAACAATGGTGGTCAAAATAAGTGTCAGATTTGTGGGCGCAATAGCCACACAGCCCTTGCATGTTAAAATTGTTTTGATAATCAAAGATATCATCCTCCTCATGCCAATCTGACATATCAAGATAATGGTTCAGACACTTGTTGTTCTCAAGTATGGATTCTAGACACGGGAGCAACCAGACATCGCAGCCCTATCCACGTCTGAGGAGTATGTTGGTAATGACATGTTGCGTGTTGGTGATGGTAAGGGTTTATCTATTAGTCATGTTGGTCATGCTTCCTTTAATACCCCATCTAGGTCTTTTTAATTATCGAATATCCTTCATGTTCCCAGTTTGTCTACATCTTTATTATCTGTTCAAAAATTTGCTTCAGATAATAAGGTGTTTTGTTTTTAGTTTCACCACTCTTTTTTTTTGTTGTGAAAGATATCAATTTCAAGGAAATTCTGCTACGGGGTAATAGCTCTAGGGTTCTATACAAGCTTCTTATCACTAGTTCGTCTCCTTCAGCTTTTCTTTCCGCTCGCACATCCGAGTTAGTGTGGCATGATCGCTTAGGACATCCACATTCTTGAGTCTTACATCGTATTCTTCAGTCTTGTTCGGTTAGTAGGTCTAGAATGCGTGTCAGTTAGGGAAATCGGCCCGATTCCCACTGCCACATGTTGAGTCATCTAGTTCCAATATTCTTGATTTAATATACACAGATATTTGGGGTTCAGCTCCTTTGTTATCTACTGATGGCTATAGTTACTTTGTTATTTTCTTGGATGATCACTCCCGTTACACTTGGTATTATCCCATGAAATTAAAATTTGATCTTTATGCCATCTTTGAAAAATTTTGTACTATGGTTGAGTGTTCCTTCAATAGAAAAATTAAATCCATTCAATCTAACCTAGGAGCTGAATACAAAAAATGACCCATTTCTTTTTTCAGTTAGGAATCACTCATAGACAGTCTTGTGCCTACACTCATGAACAAAATGGTCGTGTGGAAAGAAAACATAGACATGTAGTTGAAATGGGTCTAACCCTCATGGCTCGTGCCTCTGTTCCATATAAATTATGGGATTTTACTTTTGAGATTGTTGTGTATTTAATTAACAAGATGCCATCTGCTGTGTTAAATAACTCTAGTCTTCACTTACTCCTGTATAAATCCCATCCATCCTACTATTTTCTTCGTGTCTTCGGGTGTCTATGTTATCTCTATTTACGGTAATTGTCATAAAATGTCCTACAGGTCTTCTCTATGTGTCTTTCTAGGTTATCTTGAGTCATTCCGAGGTTATAAGTGCATTAACTTATAGACTAATAAGGTTTATGTGTAGACATGTGCGGTTTGATGATGCTATTTTTCCCTTTGCTACTAAGAATGTTTTGCAGCCCCCATAGGCTCCTCAAATCACTCCATGGGCAGAATCCATCCTACAGCATAGTCTGCCGGCGCCTCCGCAAGAAGAATTGGCGGGAGGGGAGCTCCCACCAGACTTGGTCGCAGGTACTATTGGGCAACAGATTGATGCATCAACTACTGTCGTCGCTCGACCCAGGGGGCGTCCGCGAAGAAAGACCGTAAAATCTACCACTCAGACACACACTGTGGAGACTCGCAGTAGATCTCAGGCACCACCCACAGCTTTGAGTGCTTAGGTCTGTCCCGCAGATCCTACTTGTTACACTCAGATAGTAAAATAACCAGAGTGGCGTGAGGCTATGAACCAGGAATTCAATGCTCTTCTACAAAATCAAACGTGGTGTCTTATACCCTTTTGGGCATATATGAATGTTATCGGATGTAAGTGGGTATTCCGCACTAAACGAAACACAGATGGTTCTATTGAGAGACACAAGGCAAGAATAGTAGCAAAAGGATTTCAAACAGGTGCCTGGATAAGATTTCTTTGATGCGTTCAGCACAGTGGTAAAACCCACTACTGTTAGGTTGCTTCTTTCCTTGGCTTTATCTTCTGGTTGGGTTATTACGCAACTTGATGTTCATAATGCTTTTTTAATTGGATATCTGTTTGAAACTGATTATATGAAACAACCACCTAGTTATATTGATACTCAATATCCCAATCATGTTTGCTTGTTTAAGCGTTCTTTGTATGGCGTAAAACAGGCTCCTAGAGCTTGGTTTAACCGTTTACATATGTTTTTACTCTCTGTTGGGTTTCAAGCATAAAGAACGGATGTGTTTCTATTCTACTACTCATAGGACTCTGCTTATGTGTATTTTTTTGTATATGTTGATGATATACTTGTGATGGGAAGTGATCAGGGTCTTGTGACTCGTTTGATAAAAGAGTTATCTGCTGCTTATAAGATTATGGATCTTGGTGAATCTGGTTTCTTTCTTGGGATTGAAATAATTAAATGTGATAATGGTATTTTACTTTCACAACAGATATATATGAATGATATTTTGAAACGTGCTGGAACGGCAGAAGTAAAGCATTGTCTACTCCTATATCTGTTTCGAAATCTATACCCTTTAGTGCAGGTTTATATGAGGATCCTACATAGTACATAAGTATGGTAGGAGCACTATAGTATCTAACTATCACACGCCCGGATCTATCATTCGTAGTCAATCAATTGTGTCAACACATGCATGCTCATACAGTATCACATTGGGTGCATCTAAAGCGAGTCTTGAGGTATGTAAAGGGAACAGTTAATTTTGGTTTACGTATAAGAAAGTCAGCATCAAGAGAACTTGCATTTTCTGATTCTGACTGGGTTGGTTGTCCTGAGGACCATAAATCCACGAGTGGTTTTGCTGTGTTTCATGGATCCAACCTTATCTCTTGGGTTTGTACGAAACAAAAAACTGTTGCTAGATCTTCTACTGAGGCAGAATACAAAGCTTTAGCAGATGTCTGTGCCGAATTACGTGGATAGTCTCCTTGCTACGTGAGATTAAAGGGTCAGGTATATCTGTTTCAAAATTATGGTGTGACAATCTTGGTGCTACTTATATATGTAAATTCCATCTTCCATGCTCGTACCAAGCACGTGGAAATTGATTATCACTTCGTTCGAGATAAACTTGCTTATGGAGACATTCAAGTTAATTTTATCTCCACAAAAGATCAATTTGCAGACATATTTACTAAAGCTTTACCTAGTCCTAGATTTTCTTTTCTTAGAGATAAGTTACATGTTACTAGTATACCATGTACTTGAGGGGGAGTATTAGGACTCTTTGTATTTGAGTCACATTATGACTCCATATCCTAGTCTTTTTATGATTCTCTCTTGTATATATTCCCTCAATCTGTACAAGTGTAATTATTGTTTATCTAATACAATTTATACAGTTCTCATCGACCTAACTGCAAATCTGACTATATTTACAACTAGATTGACAATTGAAAATTAGATTTGCAGTTAGATTACCAATTGAAGAATATAATTATATTTACAACAATTGAAAGATATAAACTATATTTATAACTTGCAAATAATTAAAGAACCAAAATCATAATTGTGACTTAAAAAAAAAAAAGAAAAAAAAGAAGAGTAAAAGACAATTTTGGTCCTCCATAAAAAAATCAGACAATTTGTGGACACTCTTATTGTGACGAGGACAATTTTAGTCATCCGTCACTCTTCCCGTTAGATGCCCTGTTTGAGAAGGGGTATTTACGTCTTTTCATCATACCTCCTTCTTCTTCATCATCTGCTCTGCTTCTTTACATACGCCAGTCACCTACTGCCGGAAAACCAAGGTCCAAGGTCATCGGAGATGCAAAAAGTTGAAGCTAAAAACCTGGTCTACTTCTAAAGACAAGAATTTTTTGATAAATTTGGATTAGCAAACCTTGTATGAAAAGTTAAGCATGGTCAAACCAAGCCCAACCCTTTCAAAATCAATTCCACTATTCTTTAGATTCTTCCCCCATGCTTGGGCAATGCAACCCCTTCTAGGGACCTCCGGATGATTCTAGCTGCCGCCATGGATATCGGCAATGAGGGAACTTTTGAGAATTTATCTCTTAATCGTGGGTCGTCTAATCTGTGCTTCTATCATGCCTTAACCCTTGTCCACCAAGGGCTAAGTCGGTCCCCCAGGCTACTAATCACAGTTCCCCTCTCCATGCTGCAAACTTATCACGGTCACCGTTGGTGTACATCAGCACCGCCACCACTCCATGCGATGTAGATTAAAAAGCCGCAGATTAATCTTTCTAAAACACTCATATTCAATCATGCAAATCTCATAAATATCCTCAGAATTGCAAATAAAAACAACCATACCAACCAAAATTCTGAAAAACTCATCAAGGATTAAAACAATTTAACCAAAATATGGCAACAAATCAAACTAAAACTAACAGAAATATGCAGATTGAAGAGGTAGTTACAGGAAATACTGGGTTTGAAAAGCCACCATCTTTAGTGTAATAGACCAGGAATACGAAACCCATGGCCAAACCCGGAGGCTCCGTCACCCTACAAGCAACCGGCAGGTTTTCAGCTTCAACTTTTTGCATCTCCGATGGCCTTGGAAGTTGGTTTTCCGGTAGTGGATGTCTAGCGTAAGTGAAGAAGCAGAGCAGTTGATGATGAAGAAGGATGTATGATGAAAAGACGCAAATATCCCTTCTCAAACGGGACATCTAACGAGAATAGTGACGGAGGACCAAAAATGTCATCGTCAAGAGTGTCCACAAATTGTCTGATTTTTTTATGGAGGATCAAAATTATCCGTGCCACTATAAGTCTATGACCAAAAATGTCTTTTATTCAAAAAAAAAAAAAATTACACTTTTTGTTCTTCGCGTTTATTGAACTACAGTAAATTTCATCTCTTGTTAATTATGATTGTATTATTATTCATTAACATTTTTTAAATATAGCAAAAATTTAGTTCATCAATTAACATCCAATGACAAATAGTGTTAACTGAAGGACTATATTGGTACAAACACTTTCATTAACCTTTCAAATAGTACTGTTAGTAGTTAATTTGTCTTTATATTTTTGAAATATATTGCAAGAGTTATAATTTTATTTTTTGTCCTAGATTTATAGGTGACAATTCACTTATAATTTTAAAAATCAAAATAGCTCTTTTTGGTCCTAATATTATTGTGACATGATCATTTTGGTCATCAGTCAACAAAATCGTTGAAATGCCGTTAAATATAAAGGCATTTTGATCATTATATATATATATATATATATATATATATATATATATATATATATATATATATAATCGCACTCAGGTGCAAATGTTTTGCCCAGGCGCGAAATAGGAATGGATTCTGTCCGTCCACGTGTCCAGATCTAATGGATGAGAAACACTGATTTTTTAAAAAAACGCGGTGACATTTTCGTAAATAATTGAACATCGAAGTGCAAGTAAAATGTATTACAAGTGCATGTAAAATGTATTATCGGTGCAAGTAAAAATTTACACTGAGCATCAATACTTAGTTGCACCTATAGTTATAAGTAGTTGCACCTATAGTTCTAAGTAGTTGCACACATAGTTATAAGTAGTTGCACCTAGGTGTATGAATGTTTGCGAGTGGTTTTCAGGGGTATTACTACCCGCTGAACTCAGATCAATGAATGTTAACAAGGCAAAATTATATGCACTTATAGGTCAAAGTAGGTGCACCTATAGTTATAAGTAGTTGCACCTATAGTTATAAATAGTTGCACATATAGTTATAAGCACACCCAGGTGCATGAATGTTTGCGGAAAGTGAATGCTAACAAGGCAAAATTACATACACTTATAGGTGAAAGTAGGTGCACCTATAGTTATAAGTAGTTGCACCTATAGTTATAAATAATTGCACATATAGTTATAAGCACACCCAGGTGCATGAATGTTTGCGGAAAGTGAATGCTAACAAGGCAAAATTACATGCACTTATAGGTGAAAGTAGGTACACTTGTAAGTGATTTTACTTGTACTTCGATGTTCAATTATTTACGAAAATGCCATCGCGTTTGTTTTTAAGTTATTAGATCTGGACACATGTCGCGCGCTGATTCGTTCGCATTTCCCTCCTGAGCACTTATTCGCACCTGAGTGCTATATATATATATATATATATATATATATATATATATATATATATATATATATATATATATAGGGTCCGGATCAGGTGAGGACGTGAGGACTAATCTAGAGCATTAAATCAGAATGATGTATGATTGAGATTAAAAGAAACAAATCACACGGATTAAGAAAACAAATCCCTTTAAAATATTAAAATATATAAATTTAGGGTAAATCAGTCTTATTAAAAGATGTGCATTCCTATACAAAATGTTGTGAATTCCTATACTGAGTGTTGTGCATCAATAACTTCATTGTCGTGCATTCAAAGCCCGCCAAAAAATCATACAGTGAACATCCAATGTTCTACGATGAATTGAACTATGTGCTATAATGCACAACTCCTTAGCCTATAGTGCACAACTTACAACACTAGGTTGCACAATCAGCACACACGAATGCACAATCATACTACCCAAGCATTTATACATATACACGACAATCCAAATATAGACAATATTATACTCAAAAGAACAAGCGAAAAAAAAATAAAAAATACTAATTAGTTTGCATGGGCGAACACTCAATCAATGATGAAGAAATCGCGGCTCCAAATTGCAACGGTGATGATCCAAGAAAATAGGAAACCAATTTGGCCAAGGATTACACATGCGTTCACACTTAAAAAAAAAATAGAAAAAGACACTATTATCCCACTTTAACAAAAAAGATCAATCCATGTCATCTCAAGAACTCAAATCTGGACCATTCAAATAAAAAAACAAACGCACAAGATTAGTCATCACGTCCTCACCTAAGATTAAGTCCTCACCTGATCCGGATTCTATATATATATATATATATATATATATATATATATAAAGAAGCTGTAAGGTTGACCTACTATATTATTTATGTTTATTTAAAAAAAATCATAAATAAAGACCGAAATACATTTGTATTTAACGGTATTTTAACTATTTTGTTGATAGATGGTCAAAGAATGATCATGCCACAATAATATTAGGACAAAAGGGATTTTCTGAAAGGAAAAAAAAAATGAGTTAATTCCAGCAATAGTCCTCTGACTATTGTGATTTTCCAAATTTGATACTCGACTTTCAATTTGGACAAAATAAACCCTTGACTATCAAAATTGTTCCATCATCAGTCCTTCTGTTAACCAACTATTAAATAGATGTTAGTGAAGGGCTAAAAAGGTAATTTCTTCTACTGGGTCATTTCCTCACCCGTCCAAACCCCCCATAGCTGATGAATATAGAATTTCCCCTTTTCTCTCTCAATTTTTCTCTTTCTCACCCTAAATTCTCTACTTTCCCTATCCTTATTTCTCTGTTTATTGCCTGAGCCCACTGCAGAGCATGAAAAATCCAATCTGAAATTCTTCTCTCTTGAAGATAACGGATTTACTTCGAAAACTTCACATCGACGGTGGCGTAATCGATCACCATCATCACCCGCACCACCGCCCACCACCCACCACCGTTTGATCTGCCGCGGTTTAAAGAACTGGACTCCGCTTTGACTCCGGCTTCGTCTTCCTCCAAAACGACGTCGTCTTCGTCTGCGACAATGCCCAGAGTTGGGGAATCGAATGCTGCGTTGGATTCGGCCCCAGCGGTCCTCCCTCTTCCGTCTCCCTCTCTTTCGTCTGATCTTACACCCTCGACCCAACGGAGCAAAACAGGGGAGCGGTGGTGTTTTCCTGGCGGATTGATGCAAGTGACCGAGCTGGTTGGTGGTGACCTCTGGTTCTCCGATCGGTGATTGGCAGTGGCTAAGACTTTAACTTTAAATAAAAGTGTTATTGCAAATTGTCGTTTGTGGTTGCCCACTTGTCGGTTTATGCTTCTTTAAAATATATATATATATATAGCTTGGAAATATCTTGAGTCTTGACCGACGACGGGTAGTGGCAACATCAACTTTGACGAGCATTTCCTCCGATTGCATGGATGTGGCTGTGGTTTAGCTTGGAAATTTTATGGTGAGAGGTGTTCATGTTTGATAGTGTTTGGGTGTTCATTGCTACTGTAGAACCAAATATGCAAGAGAGAGATCCCTGGAGAAGGGAGGAAGAAAAAGTTAATGAAAAGACCATTTTAACCCTTATATTAAGGCCTAACAAACTGATCTTCTAACGGAAGGACCAATACTGGAATGAATCTGATAGTCAAGGGTCTATTTTGTCCAAATTAATAGACGATGACTAATTTTGGAAAATGGCAATAGTCAAAGGACCATTGCTAGAATTCACTAAAAGTGAACAACCACGAATTAACTCTATTTTACAATATTGATTGTTAAAGCACTACTTGTATTTACAACAATGGAAAGATTAACCACAAGGCTATAAGTTTCACTCTTAGCGGAAGCGATTGATTGATTTTCTTGGTTTGAAGTTTGAATTGGTTAACTATGAGCAACCAGTACCGGTTTATCTTCTTTTGATCATTTGCGGTTTAAGGTCACAATGTGGAGTTTAATTACCATGTACGCATCTTTAGGTAGTGATTGTAAGATTCCCTCGTCACAAAAAAAAAAAAAAAAAAAAAAAAAAAAAAAAAAATCTCTATTTTTAGCAATCAAATATTTAATATTTCTCCATAATTCCGATAAAGCTATCAAAATAGTAAATTAAGAGTTATACTACATATATATATATATATATATATATATATATATATATATATATATATATATATATATATATATATATATGGTCATACTTTAATTCTAACTTTTTTACTCCCTACTTGAGTTAGTATGATTAGATTGACCTAGAAAAAAATAGGGCACCATTTTTATCTCTTTCATTTTCTTCTTTAATAAAATTAAGATATGTTTTACTCTCTAAAAATATACTTAGATGGTGTATTTAATCAAGACATTTATAAAATTTTAAAAAATTTTAACGACTTTAAAAGTTTCATGGTATTCGATCTAGATTTTTAAATAAAAACTCTATAAAGTCTATCGGTATTTGATTCCGAATTTTAAAGAGTGTTTAAAACAATACTAGTATTCGATTCAAACTTTTATAGAGTTTTTAAAAGTCTATTGGTATTCAAAAACTTATTAACTTTTATAGACCTTATCATAATACGATTTCTGTAGACTTTTCCTTCACAAATATACAATGTTGAAATCCAACCCTCCAATCTCAAACTTTTTAACTTTCTCAACACAAACTTTTTTGTTTCATGTCAACAAAGTTTTCATCTATTCCTGTCAAATTTTATGGTACGATTCAAAACCTTCATAAATACCCATATACTTTTGATTTTATCTTTTATTTTTACTAATATCTATAAAAAATCATAGTAAAAATTTTATTATTGTTGCAAGTAACAACTAGGTTTTACTACTATCCACAACATTTATTGTTGCGAACCGCAACAAATTCTTGTTTCTGTTCAAAAAAAAAATAGTGAAAAAATTTTCCTATTGCTTTTAGCATAATTTTATACAGTTATTTTTTAATTTTATGTAATTATAGGTCCATTATTAATTATTAATATATGTATTTGATGTGTTAAGTTAAATTTTTTAAAATTATAATAGTTAAATTTTTTTTTTTGAGTGATTCTCATATATTTTTATAGTAATTATAAATGGGAGATTCTCACCAAAGGGAAGAGTAAAGAAAAAAATAAAGTTCGTGGAAATTATGCATTGTGAGGATGAATGTGTAATTTCAATTACTCAATCGTAACACAATACAGAGATACAATAGACTTGGGAGTCTAAGCTAACCAACTAGTCCTATACATTACATAAGCAGTTAAGGACTAAATCAACTATAACTTAAACTAATATAATGTAACAATAACATTACAAATATAACACTCACTAACACTCCCCCGCAAGTACAAGGTGGGTGAGAGACAACGTTGAGCTTGCTTCGTAACACGCCGAGTCGCGCTGCTGCTAGAGGTTTTGTGAAGATGTCTGCCAGCTGATCCTTTGTGGAAACAAAATTAACCAAGAATTCACTGGATGCCACCTTATCACGAACAAAGTAGTAGTCGATCTCAACATACTTAGTCCGGGCATGAAAGATCGGATTCGCGCACAAGTAGGTGGCCCCCAGATTATCACACCACAGAGTAGCTGGAGTTCCGTCATGAAGGCCAAGTTCACGTAGGAGAGAGACAACCCAAGTGACCTCGACGGCAACATCAGCAAGGTGTAAGTATTTTCCCTGTATACAATGTATTATAATATATAATATATTGTATTATTGGGTGGTTGTGGTGCAAGTAGGAAGATTAAGCGTGGCTTAATCTGTTAGGCAACTCAGGATATTCAGGTTAGGATCGCCCGAATATCCCCAGCCATAGTTGTTCGTATTGTCTCTGGGATGGTAAACCTGCAGAATGGACATTAGTGTTTTGTCTACCACTTCTCTCCCGAATACTCGATGGTGCTTGTTTCTGAACTTGGGAGCTGTGGGAGGACTATTTTGCTTAGAAGCCTACATGCCATCAATGTAGGCAGATATTCAGTTAATCCTAAACTGAATATCCTGAGTTGCCTAACAGATTAAGCCACGCTTAATCTTCCTACTTGCACCACAACCACCCAATAATACAATATATTATATATTATAATACATTGTATACAGGGAAAATACTTACATTCTCCCACTTGGTGCAAGTACTGGCGCAACCTTTATTAAAGAACAAAATACATGAACCATAGTAATATGTCATCTACTAATCAAGTGAGTAATATCTACTATGATCACATGCATTTAAATTCCCTAACTTAGGTTCTTTATGAATAAACCCTACGTTTATTCTTAGTCCCTTAATGGATGTTTCTCAAAATAAATTATGTGCACAACTGAATGAAGAAACCATCCAAATTCACAGTATGATCTCCAAAATCTTAGAAGCATGCCTTAAGTAGAGATCTCTTAATGTTAGCATAATGCTAACTATATTCTATGACTTGTTTATAAGTTAACATAAACACTACCTCTAACGGCTAAGAGCTTGGAGTTGACACGTCTGTCACTCCCACTCATTAAGATAGCCAAAGGATAGTCAAGTCATGGAAATGTTCCAATAACTTAGACAACAAACCAAAAAATCTAAGTCCATAATATGGAATCTTGAACATACACCAACTTCCCAAATAGTCTCAAGGTTCACCTCGAAATTAATTGAACATAACGAGTCTCACTTATAGGTCTTGCAAAATTGTTTTGAGCCTTACAAATCAAAAAGGCCCAGGATCAATTTTGAAGAACCTAAAAACTCTATTAATTGCTAAAGAATTTATTAATTGGCAGTGCACCACAAGTTAAATGATTTCGTTCTAATAAATTCATTAATATTGTTACAACATTTTCATAAATATGTTGCACAACCAAACGTTCGATAAAATGAACTTATGAATTATAAGAACAAAAAACTAAATTAATACTTGTGGAAACTTTTGGACTTATTGCTAGACGTACAATCCAATTTGGAATGTATGAAAACAATTAAATCCATCAGCTTTAGTGGAGTATTTTAATGATCTTTTTCTAAATGATCACTCCCATTGATTAAGATATTCTTTAGCCAAATTAATGATATAACACTCATAATTGATTTGACCAACTAAATAATGAAGATATAATTCCCCACCATTAGTTGGGCACACTAAATAATCAATATTTGGTTCCAATTATAGTCCAACTAAATGAATGATTAATGAGGACATGATTCTCCACCATAGTTGGACATACTAAAATAATAAAATACGCCTTCCAAAACCAAGTTGGAATTTGGCTCAGAAGATATATTTTATTATTGGAATCCATAAGAGGTATATCATACCACGCAACTTACTATAGTTAGTCCAAATAACCAAGTAAGTTTCGTGAAAAATAATTAATAAAAGGTGTATCTAAATTTTGGGAAGTGACTAAATACATGTTTTGCCACAAACCACGAAACTTAAAATTATAATTGAACTAAATTTATAAATTCTAAGAAATTGAGATAAAGTTATTATCGAATGGGTTGATGAATTTATTGACATAAAACTTGCCTGTGGGCTAAAGTTTTAATTCTATTAAATTCAATTAAACACTTATGATAGTATTTTATCTCAATTACTAAATAGTCAGAAGAATCTAGTGACATAAAACTTGCCTGTGAGCTAAAGTTTTACTCAATAAGATCCAACTGAAATTTTATGATGAAACAACATAAACTTGCCTATGGGCTGAAGTTTTAATTCAATTAGATTCATTACAACCATTATGACAAAAAAAAAACTTAAGAGATCATGTTCCTTATTTTAATCTCTGTGGGCAAATTAAGATATATGATCTAAAGTTTACATCATAAAATTAAGCTTCATGATAGAGGTGAAAATTACTCATAAAGTAAGTGAAATTCTTTATTCCTATCATTACTGATAAAACTACTAAACAAAATTTCGATACATAATTGCCTGTGGGCTAAATTATGATCATAGTTCAGTATTTCATCCTAATTAATCATACAAATATAACGAAATTGCATGTGGGCTAAATTCCATCATATTACATACAATTAATCACAATTGATATGTCTAAAACTTTATGTGACCCTAACAACTCAATATATAATTTTAACTGATTAAGGATGTTGTGGCTACTCCCCAACTAATTATAATTATAAGATCACTAGACATTTATCAAATTTTATGTGACCCAACAACTCAAAAATATAATTTTAACTGATTAAGGATGCTGTGGCTACTCCCCAACTAATTAAAATTATAGGATCACTAGGCATTTATCATTGCCATTTTTATGTGATTTGTACTTTAGACAATTTTTAGTAAATTAAAGATGTTGTGGCTACTCTTTAATTAATCTAGAAATTGTAATCACTTGGCAAAAGGGGAATTTAAAGCCTAACAAACGAATTAAACCAACATACGATAGACAATTATTAGGTATACTCCCAGGAAAGTTGGTCGAGACGAAGCTCGGTTAAATACCAACTCTTTAGACAGAGTAGCGTCGCAAGGGGACTAGTAGCAACAAGGCTTTTAAGCCAGGGCCATAGAACTAGTATTCCTCCCCAAGAAACTTCCCTAAGTCATGTGTTCTCATGTTTGAAGTAAAATTGTTTGGGAGATCTATACAATTGTAGATTCACTTATGAATAAGGCTTTAAATTGATGAACTAAATTAACGGACTAAACGTACTTAAATTCAGGCAGTACCGCAGTTAATTTTATGCATAAAGTTCAAGTTAATAAGAAACTAAATCCATTCTCAAACTATGCTTTCTAAAGGCATAATAAATCTAAAGGCATAATAAATCGCATAATCTAAAATAAAATATTATGCTTAGAACAGATATGCATAAAATTAAATAATAAACTCATATATTCCAAATAAATTGCATAACTGAAAACAATTTTAATATGAGCAATAACTTCAAGTATACAATTAATATTCAAAACAAGTATGACTTCTAACCAAAAGAAATTCAAATTTTGAATAATAATATAATAGATATATACTTTGAAAGGTTAAAAACTAGCCCACGTGAAAATGTTTTAATTGCATAAAATCAAATTTGTGAGAAACAGGCTGAATTCACAAATATCAAGCCATAGTATATGTTTATTCGTAAATAAAAATCTCACAAATTCTAATTGCATAATTAAACTTAATATTATGCACTTAATGTGATTGAATGCATAAAACAATTTAAAGAGTATGAAAAACACCAAATGTGTATTCAATTATTCATACTTAACTAAATGTGGGCAATGACATCTAAAATCATAATTCAAATACTAAAAAAATTATGCGATAGATTGCCAAGAAAACATGTTTTTCCAAAATCTGAATTGATTTAAAAAAACACTCTCCAAAACTCAATTAATAATATTATTAATGGCAGAAAATCGCAAATAAACCAAAAAAAAAAGCAATAAATAGCCATAATAATAGTATTATGTTAATTTGGAGACTAAATATGAAAAAACGATAGTTAAAACTGTTAAACTTTAAAACATTTTCGGATATCACTTCAAAATGTAATAAAACTTAAGTCTGAAAATAAATGCCACATAAATCAATTTGGAAACAATTCATGACTTAATACCATAAAAATAATGTTATCATTAATTAAAATATTAATAGTAATAAGGAGCATTATAATCACTATGAACATTTTAATAATGACAAACATGGTAATACATATCTTAATGTTTCCATATTCTTAAGGATAAAATGTGACTAGTTCAAAATGGTTAACAGCTATAACAGTAGTTACCAATAATAATAAACTGTAATTAATGATTTGCGTACCTTAATGATGCAAACTGCATCTATCGATAGCACTAACAGCGATAGCGAAGAAAGCCTCCAAAATCTCCCATCTTCACGGAGAGTTTAGTTGAATCGCCCAATGGTACGTAACAGTTTATTGGTAAGAAAATGAAGTGACATGGGTAATCTTACCAATGTACTAAATATAGTAGATTACCATGAATTAATAATTATTATGAAAGGTAATAAATGAGATTAGCCCCTCAACTTAATATAACAGTAATCATTAATGTAAATTAACAATAACCACAATAAATGTAAAACTGTAATTAAGGGATGCTAAATACTAATCTCAATTTACCACATAATAATTAATCAATACAGTAATGAGTCGGAGATTAAAATTAAGGTATAACCAAATTACCAAAAAAAATGTAAAGGCAACATAACTATGTACATTGCTTACCATTAAGAAAACAGAATATTATTGTTAAGGCCCTTAAAACTATTAATAGATTAAAACATAATCAGCTTAAACAATAGTTATAATTCTTAATGGCCAAGACAATAATTATAATTCTTAATGACTTCAAATGGTAATTGTAATCCTTAAACCCTTAATGACTCAAAATCACGCAATGATAATAATTATAGCACAAAATTGCTTAAGTCAGGCCCATGAACCTTAATGACCCAAGTTAATTATAACATGAATAATAAATGATCTAGTGTTGAAATAGATTCAAACTTTATGTTATTACCAACGATAAATACCGTTAACAAAATACGGTAGTTAGTAATAATTAAAACTTAATAAACATGTTATAATCAAAATAAAAGGAATGTGCTACAATTATTATTAAAATATCAATCAAATAATAGTAGGATCCATACTGACCAAGATAGGTCCTAAATAGCTTGTTCAAAATAGGTTTTAAAGTCCCAAGTGAAAAATTAGGACTAAAATATGCTCAAAATTAAATGAGAAATCAAACAAACTAACTTAATAGGCTATATTGTCCAAAATTAGCCTAGGATCCAAAATTGAATGATATTTAATATGAAGGCTATGAATCAATAAATTGCTATATCCAATCTTAATATATACTTTTCTAAATGTATACTTATAATAAAATAATTTAAAAAAATATACAAAGCACGGTTGGATTTTTGCAAATTAATATATTATTAACTCATAAATAGTAAATAAATTGCAATAATTCAAGCAACTTAATATGCACATCAATATTAAATTAAGATTCAAGTAGCAAATTTAATACTTAATATTTGCTCAAAATTGAATAACAATTTAATTGTGAATATAATGTCAAAAATTAATTAAGAGGAAACTAAAGGGCATTAATACAACTCTCAATATTAAATTAAAATTCAAATAGCAAATAAAAACTTAATATTTGCTCAAAAAATGAATAATAATTTAATTATGACATGAATGACTACAATTGAACTAATAACGGCAACAATTCAATCACAAGGCCCTTGTATTCTACCTCTGTCGAAGAGCGCGCCACAGTCCGTTGCTTGCGAGATACCCAGGAAACAAGGTTGGCACCAAGAAAGACATCATAGCCACTGGTCGACTTCCTGTCAACCAGACACCCTGCCCAGTCTGAATCTGAGTAGGCATGTATGACCGTAGACGGAGACACAGACAACCGGAGACCATGTGTCAGGGTCCCTTTGATGTACCGAAGGACCCGTTTGAGGACGCCCCAGTGATCATCTGTAGGTGCATGCATAAACTGACACAACCAGTTCACCGCATAAGAAAGGTCCGGTCGAGTGATAGTCAAATACTGCAGGGCTCCCGCGAGACGTCGATACTACGTGGGATTGTCATACAGCTCCGAGGAAGATGCATCAGAGTGTGTAAGAGAAGCGGGTGTGGTCAGCGGCTTGCAATCAGACATACCCGCACGAGTGAGGATATCTTCCATATATCGCCGTTGAGACAGGAGTAGGCCATCTTTGACCGAGAGGGTCTGAATCCCGATAAAGAAACTGGGTTGACCCAGGTCTTAGATTTTGAAGGCCATAGAAAGTCGTTCCAGCAGAGTGCGGAGCAAGGTGGGATCGTTGCCCATCATGATGATATCATCAACGTAGACCAGTAGGAAGACTCGTGAGTCCAGAGCTATATAATAAAAAAGCGAGACATCAGTCTTGGAGGCTAGGAAGCCAGTAGCAAGAAGGAAGTCATGGAGGCGTTTGAACTAGGCCCGGGGCGCCTGTTTAAGAAAGTATAAGGACCGCTGAAGGTGACACACATAATCAGGGTGTTTCGGGTCCTCGTACCCTGGTGGCTAGCGCATATACACCGTCTCCACTAAGTTCCCGTTGAAGAAGGCATTGTGGACATCCAACTGCCGTAGAGTCCAACCCTGCGAAACGGCCATGGATAGCAATATGCGAATTGTAGTCGGCTTGACCACAGGACTGAAGATTTCAAAAAAGTCTTCACCGGCAACTTGATTAAACCCTTTGGCCACCAAACGGGGTTTGTACCGCTCGACGAACCCATCAGCCTTGCGTTTGGTGCGATAGACCCACTTGCAACCGATGACATTCATGCGGGGTTTAGGCAGAGTGAGGGACCAAGTGTTGTTGTGAAGGAGGGCATTAAACTCCTGGTCCATGGCATCTCGCCATTCCGGGTGACCCAAAACCCGTAGGCTGGATTGGGTGTTGGCATCAACGGCGTGGCACCGGAAGCCGCATCGCTGGTTGCCGGCGTCGAGACCAT
The DNA here is from genome assembly GCF_001879475.1 of Ipomoea nil. NCBI lineage: Eukaryota > Viridiplantae > Streptophyta > Magnoliopsida > Solanales > Convolvulaceae > Ipomoea > Ipomoea nil. The sequence goes on along the minus strand of NW_017619207.1, from coordinate 913,919 downwards.
CGCAGGCGGACAGGGGGTATGACATAGCCTAGCAAACCTTGCCCTCGAAGAAACGGTATCAACTGGGTACGCCAAAATAAATAGTTCTTCGTGGTGAGTTTAAGGGAGACAAGGTGGTGGGCGGTGGTTAAGGAGGTGGGGGTGGTTGACGGCGGCACTCACCGTGCGTTCGCTGGAATTATTCGACATAATTTTTGGGAAGAGAGAGCGGATCACCTGAGCGTAACTGATACCAGATGAATGTGTAATCTCAATTACTCAATCGTAACACAATAAAGAGATACAATAGACCTGGGAATCTAAGTCTAACCCACTAGTCCTATACATTAGATAAGCAGTTAAGGACTAAATCAACTATAACTTAAACTAATATAATGTAACAATAACATTACAAATATAACACTGACAAACAGTGGGCACTGGATGAGAGTAACGAGTTGTTACAACTTATGGTTGATGTGGTAAAAAACGGATGGCGTGATAGTACTGGATGTTTAAGCATGTTAACTGTGGAGAAAATAATACTTCTTACTCTTAATGAAAAGCTTGGGAGTCAAAGATTATATGCACAATACCAAAGCATATAGAAATGGTTTAAGCACCGCTTTAAAAAATTTTACGAGCTTATGCGGTCATAATTTTCTAAATTTGGTTGGGATACATTCACAAAAAGGTTTACAACTAGCGATGAAGTGTGGGAAGACTACTTCAAGGTGAGCTTCTTATATCGTTTAACATACATATTACTTAAATTTTATATTTCAAATAATTCACTAACTACTTTCTTTTTCTTTTCTAGTCCCATCCTACTTATAAAAACCTACGGATAGATACTGTTGCTGAGAAGATTTAACATTTGTATTCGGGAGTACTAGTGCCATAGGAAAAAAACTCAATTGAATTATCAATATAAAATTTATCAAATTGCTAAGCAATAGTTTATCAAGGAGAAATGGTCTTTAAGTGCCACAAGGTCAATTTAGTTTTATTATTATTTTTAACTAGTATTTTCACTCGTGCGATGCACGGAATGGATTTGTTATAATATTTAAAAATATTTGGATCGATATACAATTATATAAATTATAACATCCAATATTATATAATGCAATTGAAGAATTAAGTTGGATCGACTGTATTTTCTGATGTTATCATTGCTTCAATTCAGGCAAATAATTGCCCAATTAATAGTCAATATGTAGATGTACGCATTCAGTGCTGAAACTTTAGAGATTTTATATATCAGTGTTTAGGATTTGTATTAATTGTGAAGATTTTATTTATCATTGTTTAGTATTTTTATAATTTAGGCAAATGTGCCCGTTCTCTAACAACTTAGTTATAGGAATGAATTGCTATCCTAATTCATTTGTATGGAAGATATATAATATCATCCATTTAAAAAAAAAAACATAATATCACCGATTATATTTACACATTGGTAGTAGCAACAGAATCTTGTCCATTCTCGTCTAGAGCTAACACCTTCAGTCCATCAAGACGGATGACTCAGGTGAAAACATATAATGGTAGGATATCACTCAATTAGTGATCCTTTTATATTTTCAGTCAATTAGTAATATCATATTCATTTTCAACCAATTATTCTTTTTTTTTCAGTCAATTAGAATATCAAATGCGGTGATATTTTTATCTAATTTTCATTCCATTTTTAATTGATGATGTAGATATTATTATTGAAATATTTCTGTTTCATTTTTAATTTACCTTTACTATTATTTAAAATATGCATTTACTATTGATGATATAGAATTCTTATTATTGAAATATTTTCGTCCTATTTTTAATTTCCGTTCCATTTTTAATTAAAATGCAATGATTTGATCATTTCTTTTTTATTTTAGTCAATTATGTATCATTTTTTATTTGCAGTCAATTATTAATATTCATTTCCTTTTATATTTTCAGTCAATTAGTAATATTAGATTCATTTTCAGCCAATTATTCGTTTTTATTTTCAGCCAATTAGTGAATTAGAATATCAGATGCAGTGATATTTTTACTTAATTTTCGTTCCATTTTTATTTGATGATGTAGAATATTATTATTGAAATATTTCCGTTTCATTTTTAATTTGCATTCCATTTTTAATTTACCTTTATTATTTTTTTTAAATATGCCTTTATTATTGATGATGTCGAATATTATTATTGAAATATTTCCTTTCCATTCTTAATTTTACTTTACTTGATGTAGAATACTGTTATTCAAATATTTCTGTTCCATTTTTAATTTTCATTCCATTGTTTAAAATTATGAAAGATTTATGATATAATTTTGATTTGATTTATTATACTGTGTAATATTATTGTGAAAAATTAAAATGCAATAATTTGACAATTTCCTTTTCCATTTTACTCAATTATGGATCATTTTTTTTATTTTTAGTCAATTATTAATATTCATTTCCTTTTCCAATTAACTTAAATTCCATTCCTTTTTCTATTTTTAATTTTCAATCAATTATTAATATTCATTTTCTTTTCCAATTTACATAATTCTCGTTCCATTTTTAATTGATGATGTAGAATATTATCGTGACATATTTCTATTCCTTTTTTTAGTTTACATTCCTTTTTTTTATATTTACCTTTATTATTTATTATTGTTTGGGCTGAAAATTAAGTAAAAAGGATTCTGTTTTTAATTATAGTATATAGATATAGATATAGATTATTTATTTATATATTTATTATTATTATTATTATTATTATTATTATTATTATTATTATTATTATTATTATTATTATTATTATTAGCATGAAAATTTGTAATTTATGCCCTTCCCTAATATGCCAATTATCAATGTCACCCCTAAATTATTAGTAGTGTAAATATTGCCCATCAATTTTCAAAACAATACATATAGTGCCCTTCTGATGTGTAAATGTTGCCCATCATTTTTCAAAACAGTACATATATTGTCCCTCTCGTACGAATATTATTTAATAACTCAGCAATTTGCTCCAAACTGCTAAAAACAAAAACAACACATATACATTTTGAGAAAAGATTAAGATTAATCTTTTCCCAAAACCTCATAATACACTTAAAAAAAATAATAAAAACTAAAATAAGAAGCCATTAGGGCTTCTAAAATAAGAGCGTTTTGGCTTGCTTCTTAATACTCGCCCACATTGATGGGCAAGCAATTATGTTTGGTAGATGAGCATTGCTCCTCTTATATAGAGGAGCTCAAGAGCTATTCTTTTCAAACATTTTGGATGTATGATCAAAATTATCCCACATCATTTACAAAGGGAAGCACAATTATCCCACATCATTTACAAAGGGAAGTATATGGCTCCCCTTTGCTCCAAACTGCTAAAAACAAAAACAAAACATATACATTTTGTAAAAATATTAAGATTAGCCTTATCCCAAAACCTCCTAATAATAAATTAAAAAAAAAAAAAAAAAAAAAAAAAAAAAAAACTATAAGAAGCCATTAAGGCTTCTAAAATAAGAGCATTTTAGCTTCTCAATACTTGCCCACTTTGATGGGCAAGCAATTATGTTTGGAAGAGGAGCTCAAGAGCTCCTCTTTCCAAACATTTTCGATGTGGGATCAACATATCATTTACAAAGCGCTCCTTTGTCTATTTTTTTTAATTTTAATTTTAATTTTATTTTGTATATAATTTTGTTTCTTTATTATTATTATTATATTATTATTATTATTATTATTATTATTATTGTAATTTTATTTTATTGTTACATTATTACATAATAATAATAATAATAATAAAAATATAAATTTCCTTTTAGACAATTTTCTGCTGTGCAGCCAAACATTGAAAAGAAAAATATTTTCTGAAAAACAACTCATTTTTCAGAAATTATTTTCTTACTTTCCAAACGAACTTTAATACCTGTACAATTAATTTGTTAATTTTCATAATAATTATTAGATAATGGCTTTGTTTGATTATTGACAAATTCGTCAAAATTTTAACAAATTCTTCATTTTAACATTTTATCTTTTAATCAAAACACAAAAAATATTATTTGATAACTCAACAATTTACTCCAAACGGCTAAAAACTAAAAACACATATACATTTTGGGAAAGATTAAGATTAATTAATCATTTCTCAAAATCTCATAATCCCATAATAAATTGAAGAAAAAAAACTAAAATAAGAAGTGATTAAGGATTCTAAAATAAGAGAGTTTTGGCTTCTCAATATTTGCCCACGTTGATGGGCAAGCAATTATGTTTGGAAGAGGAGCATATAAGCAATATGCTCCTCTTATATAGAGGGGCCCAAGAGCTTCTCTTTTTAAACATTTTCGGTGTGGACCAAAATGATCCAATATCATTTACAAAGTGAAGCACGTGGCTCCCCTTTGCTCCAAACTGCTAAAAATAAAAACAACACATACATTTTGGAAAAATATTAAGATTAATCTTTTCCCAAAACCTCCTAATAAATAATAAATAAATTTTTTTTTAAAAAAATAAAAAAAAAAAACTATAAGAAGCCACTAAGGCTTCTGAAATTAGGGCATTTTGGCTTCTCAATACTTGTCCACGTTGTAGGCAATCAATTATGTTTGGAAGATGAGCATTACTCCTCATATATGCATTATGTTTGTATATAATTTTGTTTTGATTATATTATTATTATTATTGTAATTGTAATTTTATTTTATTGTTACATTATTACATAATAATAATAATAATAATAATAATAATAATAATAATAATAAATTTCCTTTTAGACAATTTTCTACTCTGCAGCCCGCGGCTCCCCTATGTCCCTTTTTTTTTTTTTTAATTTTAATTTTATTTTGTATATAGTTTTGTTTTGATTATTATTATTATTTTTTTGAAAAACATTATTATTATTATAAAGAGTGAATTCCATTTTTGGTCCTACTGTTATAGGGGCGTTTCCAATTTCAGTCCACTTTAATTTTTTTTTTTGCCACTTTACAACCACCGTTATTGAATGTGTTCCACTTTTAGTCCACCGTTAATATTTCCGTCAAGAGGCCGTATAATCAAAGGGTATTTTGGTCTTTTTATGTTTGTCTCTTCTCTTTTAATCCAGACGCTTCGTTCTCCTCCTCCGATATTCGAAGATGGCTCTTCAAATAACGAGAATGGGAAGCCAAAGCTACATCGTTTCGTTCGTTCCAACATGGGCCGGCGAGGTTTCTTAGGTTTTAGGTTTAATGTTCTCATTTCTTTAGTCAACCATAGTCTTGGATGAGAAGAAAGGTCAAAATATCCCTAGATTACACGGCCTCTTGATGAAAATACTAACGGTGGGACTAAAAGTGGAACACATTCAATAATAGCGGTTATAAAGTGGCAAAAAAAAAAATTAAGATGGACTAAAATTGAAAACGCCCCTATAATAGTAGGACAAAAAATGAAATTCACTCTATTATAAATTATTGGATACTTTCATCTTTTTCTCCCAATATATAAATTTATATATTGGATACTTTAATATGTTAAGTGTGCGTAGGTAAATACTTCTTAGTGAATTGTGGAGTTTCAAACCGATAATACTTTTTAGCTCCATATCGAAGTGTACGTTATCATCTCTAAACTTTTGTCAAGCAAGTTCGTGAGCCTGAAAATGATGTTGAGTTATTAAATCTATGACATGCTTCTTTAAAGAATGTAATTGAGAGGATATTTGGTGTATTCAAAACGAGATTTACGTTCTTCAAGTCAGCAACTCCATTTCCTTATAAGACTCAAGTAGAACTTGGACTAGCTTGTGCAGGGCTTCATAATTTTTCTTCACACAAAGTGTCAATATAATGATGAATCTCCTTCAGCTTTACCAACCAACGAGGTAGATAATTTTGAATAACTGTTTGAAAGTCAAGAACAACAATGAGAGTATGCAAATGAATGGAGGGCTAAAATAGCTTTGGATATGTGGAGAGACACCCAACAATGTGAAATCAATTCCAATCAAAGATAATTATATTGTATTAACAAGATGAATATTTTAATATAATTCATACTTTTTTATTCTAGACATTCTGATAATTATATTACTTAACATTAATTGTTTTATTAGATCAAGAAATAGTTTTATTGGTTATATCATTTAGTTAAAATTGATTGATAGTTTCTTTATGTACAATACACACTACTTGGCAATCTTTTTTTTTTTTTTTTTTTTTTTTTTGCAATGCATTAATTTATTTATGATTTATAAAAACATATTATATATTATAAAATAAATTTTTGTAAGAAAATTATAAATAATGCATTAATATAACTTATATAAAAATTTTAAATGACTTTAAAAAAATAGTAATAAAAATTTTAAATAATGTATTAATAGAACTTATATAACAAAGTTTTAAAGTCTATAAACATTTTGAGATCAAATATTCAAAATGACTTTAAAAAAATAGTAATAAAAAAATAGTATAACACATTGATCATCGAATTGTTTAAAATTTCGTCAATTTAACTCTTATAGAGATCAAATTGACGAAATTTTAAAAATGTAAAAATCATCAGTTTGGCCATTAAAAGCATTTAATTGACGAAATTTTAAACAATTTGAGAATTAAATTGGTTGAAATTGAAAACTAGGAATTAATTTAACAATTGAAAAATAATTGAGGGACCAAAATGATGATTAACTCTTAATATTATGTAGAATAAGGTACAAAAGTACTAACATTTGAAGGGACGATGGAGGGGATCAATGAGTAGGTGAATAATAAACATTCTTAATATAATCCAAAATTATGTCCTTTGGATTAGCGAAGTCGCTTTATTAACATTAAATAACATGTATTATATATCCCCTTGGGATTAGGGTGGATTGATGTATCATAATATTATATTACTATAATAATATTTTCTTTCGGTACACAATATTTCAAGAGTTAGGTAGAATATTTGTCACACTTTTTGTAAAATAATAACATATTAGATCGTAAAAGATTTACAATGATATATATAAATCTTTTCACAATAAAAAAAAATTTATAGATCAAAATAGTATAATAGATTAATAGTATATTGTATATAAGATCTGAACTTAACTATTTTAAAATAAAAATTAGTACTCCTTTTTTTTTTTTTACAAAAAGAAAAAAATGAAAAAAAAAATTGTCCTCTTGTGCTTTCCGATATTCATCATAATTTAATGTTTGATAAACATTGTTAAATTATTTTTTTTTCTTATAAAGAATTTTGAGTTGTGATATTCCTTTTAGATTACGAGTGAAACCCGTAGCTACTATTTAAGGGTATGCAAGAACTATGCTCTACTCACTAGGCCACGTACTAGAGTTGTGATATTTAAGACAAGTAATACTTCTTCTCATAGTAACTCAATGGCTCAGCAGAGAGATCTGCGCACTTTAGATATAATCCCAACACTGTGGTCGATGCTGAGATTCGAACATTGGTCTCTTCTCCCAAATACTTCTACTGAATCAGTGAGTTAAACTCGTACGGGCTAAGACAAGTAATACTTGATGGGCATGTAACATGGTAACATTTTAATATTTACTTTTTAATTTCAAAAGTTAAAATTAAGAGTCTTCCCGTTTGAGCTAAAATTTGAAAAAAGTTGATGGTATTTTGACAAAGTTGGTATCACCAATTTGCTTTGTAATATCAGGAATGAGCATAAAATGAAGAAAGAGTTAATGCCAGCCAAGGTCCCTCGACTTTGGTGGTTCCGCCAGCTATCGTCCTTAACTTTAATACGTCTTAGTGTAGTCATTCGACTTTGTAAATTTGACCTCCAGCGGTCCTCCTGTTAGTATCTAAAGTTTGCACCATTAATTTCAAGGGTAAAATGATAATTTCTCATTGTTTATTGATTTTTAAAGGATAAAATAAATATTTAATTATTAAATAATATAATAATAATATTAAAATAAAAAAGGCATTCAAAAAAAAATATTAAAATAAAAAAGGAACCCCCGTCGGAGACGAAGAAGTCTTCGTCTCCAGCAGGGTCCCTTCGTCTCCTGGCCAGAGACGAAGGCACCTCTTCGTCTCCTGGCTGGAGACCAAGGGACCTTGCTCTCCATGGCCGGAGATGTTCTTCGCCACAGAGATAATGTTGTCTATAGCGTAGTTGAACCTGACTTTGCTCGGATGATTACACATATGGAATAAAGAAAGAAGGATAAGAAGATGATTGTTGAGTGTTGTTTGACATAGATGTCGAACAATTTGTCATTCATTTGTGACAGAAGGTGCCATAACGCTAAAAGGTTGACTATTGCTTAAATAACGCTTTTAACTCTTGGAGAATTTAAGCAACGTCAACGTGGGGCTGGTAATCTTTTGTAAAACAAGGACAAATAGGGGTGTATGACTGTAAGAGAGTCTGTGTCGTGTTATATAACACTACCTTAAAAGCGTTATTTGTCCGGTAACGGTGCAATCAGAACTCTAGCACGCTTTCGACAGGCTACACATGCAAACTAACTACGCTTAGTTCGCACCAACTATAGCGCAGGTGAACCTGACTTTGCTAAGATGATTACATAGAGGGAATAAAGAAAGAAGGATAAGAATATGATTGTTGAGTGTGTTTTGATAAAGGGGTAGGAGTTGTTTACTATATAAGGGAGAGAAAGGTGCTTGCCACAATAAAATGAGAGGCTGTGAAAAAGTCAGCCACAAACAAACAAGAGGTTGTGGTATTTTCTCTTTAATTTTCCAACAAACTCTCTCTCTCTCTCTCTCTAAGAATTTTCCAACAATCCCCCACAAATTATGAGTTGAGACGCAAAGACTTGTCAAAGCTATTCACATGAAATGATGATCCCCTATATATTAAAAGTAGAAGGCTAAAGAAATAATGTCTGAGCAATATAAACGAGTTGATCTTAATGTTAGTGTTTGAGAAATTGAACTGACACATAGCGACACTGAGTAATTTTCTTCTCGAGAGTGATATGAATCTTGAGCTCACCGGGTAGATAAATTTTGAACTCTAATGCACACACCAACTCTAATTAGCAGGTTCTACAAAAGTCAAACTCTTTGACTTCTTATGAATACCCCTAGTATTGAAGTCTGTTGTGTCTATCTTAATATAAACCTCCATCTGGTCAAGGTCTATCTCAACATAGACTTTTAACTCTTACAAGTCTTATCGCATTATAGATTTTTATGTCTTGTTAAGTCCATCTCAATATGAACTTTTAACTCTACCAAGTCTATCTCAATATAGACCACCTTTAAAGGCTTATAGAGTGTTTAAAGACATAAATCAGTTGTAAGTCTCTTCTTTCTATCATAGGCAATGTTCTTTGCAATAATGCAAAAGACAGTTTATGAATCACAATGTATATGTAGTGAAGGTGTTGGACACCCCCACAACTGCACGTTTATCAACATATTTATTAACGACTCGGTTTCTTGGGATACCCTCATTATCTTTCATAAGGGGCGGTTAACCCTTTTTCACTAATGTCAGGGATCTCATTATGTCTACCTAAAAAATAGACCACCCCAATTGAGTATAAATCACTAAGAGCACTTTTGTACTCAAGCATTATGTGGTGAATTCATTAGGTCTGTCTCAACAAAACCACCCTTCTCATAGGGTCATAAATTCATTAAGAGTCATAGCTCAACCTCACACGTATACACATTGTAGGGATGACCAATTGGTGTACTACTTTGTGATTCTTTTCATGACTTCGTTTGACCACAAAAGTGGGATCCACCATGAATTCATCACCTCTTGGGCTTTAATTTAAGTCATTCCATCAACAATTCGACGACTAACCTCATAGTTAGTCCTCTCTATTAAAGTAAGTTGATCCTCTTGCTCAAACTTACGTACACTTTGACGAGTACTTTATTTACTCATAAATAATTCCCTTAAGATTTTCATGTTCAACATGAAATATTCTCTTTTACCATTATTGTCGATACCACAAAGAGACTTTTAGTAAAGAAATATATAAGGAGTTAATTACCCCCACAATTCAACACTTACAAATACTTTTCACAAAAGTATTTGGTCTCTCACCCAGATTGATCTTTGGTGCTTACCATTGGCTCCTTTGTAGATTGAGTTTAGCAAATTTGATTTGTGAAACATTATAGTAGCTCTGCACTTTAACTAATACATACTCAATAGTTGAATATATTTCAACAAACTTGGTTATCTCAACACATCATAATTACCCTTTAAACAGGAATTATAGGTCTTTCAAGATGACTCGACCAAAAATTTAAATAATATATATAAATGCTCATCGTTCGTAAGCCACAGAGATAATGTTGTCTATATGCTACTTCAAGTTGGACAATATAATCACAAATTTCAAATAATATTCTTAAGAGAAGTTAATCTCATATGCAAAGAATATGTTCAACATTACTATTGCAGTACTTCAACAATTTCTATTGCAAGACTTTGATTGTTTAATAACATATTAAAGTCAACATCATTTCAGGTGAAGATCAAGTGGCAGTTCAACTAACTTGCATGATCAACACCTTACTTCTTAAAAACTCCTAGGTCGAGTGGTGAAACCAAAGTTTACTTAAAAACCATCTTCCTAAACAGAGTATTCAAGAGCGATGACTATTCCATGCTATCATCAAATTGCAATTAAAGCCTTTGATATATGCTCTTAATTTTATACAAATAATTTTAGTACAAAATTTGAGCAATATCGATGCCAAATTCATTTCAATCAATGCCATTAGCATTCAACCTACTAAAGAAATAAGTACTACTAAGTAATCAAAATTTAGACAACTCAACTAGTAGTACTAAGAAAATCACATTTTAATATTTTATGTGAGCCCTTAGAACTAGAGAAAGTTAGAGTTACTCAAAATAACTACTTATTTAAAGAAATGTAATACTCATCTTGCTCTATCAGATTGACTTCTACTAGTTTTGCCATTGCAATAGTAGCATTGGTATGCTCGGTGTCCTTGCTTTCTGCACACGAAACATCTTCCTTTAAGCTTCTTGACTTTTCCACTCCTTTTGTTATAGTCATTATATTTCAGACACTTTGAATTTTAGTATCATCTGCATCGTACTTTTCTGACAACGATTCCCAAATGACTTTTGCCGAGTCTTGTTTGACATAGATGTCGAACAATTTGTCAATCATTTGTGACAGAAGGTGCCATAACGCTGAAAGTTTGACTATTGCTTACATAACGCTTTTAACCCTTGGAGAATTTAAGCAACGTCAACGTGGGGCTAGTAACCTTTTGTAAAACAAGGAGAAATAGGGGTGTATTACTGTAAGAGAGTCTGTGTTGTGGTATATAACACTACCTTAAAATCATTATTTGCACGATAACGGTGCAGTCAGAACCCTGGCACGTTTTCGGCAGGATACACAGACTAACTACGCTTAGTTCGCACCAACTGTAGCGTAGGTAAACCTGACTTTGCTAAGATGATTACACAGAGGGAATAAAGAAAGAAGGATAAGAAGATGATTGTTGAGTGTGTTTTGATAAAGGGGTAGGAGCTGTTTACATAGTAAACAACTCCTCCATTCCAGCCACATAAGGGAGAGAAAGGTGATGACCACAATAAAATGAGGGGCTAAGAAAAAGTCAGCCACAAACAAATAAGAGGTTGTGGTATTTTCTCTTTAATTTTCCAACAAACTCTCTCTCTCTCTCTCTCAGAATTTTCCAACAGAAGGGACCCTACCGGAGACGAAGACTTCGTCTCCGGCGGTGTTCTTGTTTTTTTTTTTTCTTTTTTTTTTTTAATTTTAAATATTTATTTTATTTAAAATTATTTTAAAAAAATAATTTTTAAATTTGATAACCGCCAGGCCATGTAAACAAGTAATTGTGGGTTAAATTGCCTGAGTTTGTGTTGTTCACGTATACTTTCTCAATTTATTGCACTTAGGGGGATGAGAACTGATTGTATTGTATTTACTAAACTTGATTACAATGAGATCAGATGATGTGAATATATAGAATATAGAGTCACAGTGTGACAATGATAAGAAGTAGAGAGTCACAGTGTGACAAGGATAAGAAGTTCTAAACAGACTCATATACATAGAGTCCTAATACTCCCCCTCAAGCACAGTGTATACTAGTAACCTGTAGCTTGTCCCTTAAGGAAGAAAATCTAGGTCCAGGCAGAGCTTTGGTGAAGATATCAGCAAGTTGATTCTTTGTGGAGATGAAGTTGACTTGGATATCGCCCGAAGCTACTCGATCACGAACAAAATGATAATCAATCTCCACATGCTTGGTGCGCGCATGAAAGATTGGATTGGCACTCATATATGTAGCTCCTAGATTATCACACCATAATTTTGGAATGGAAATACCTTGAATCTGTATCTCACGCAGTAATGACATAATCCATAGAACCTTAGCACAAACATCTGCAAGAGCTTTGTATTCAGCCTCAGTGGATGACTTGGCAACAGTTCTCTGTTTCTTGCAAACCCATGGTATAAGATTACTCCTCAAGAAAACAGCAAAACCACTTGTGGATTTTCGATCGTCAGGACAACCAGCCCAATCAGAATCAGAGAAAGCATGAATGTCTCTAGATGAGCACCGTCGTATGCGTAAACCATGATCAACTGTTCCCTTAACATACCTGAGTACCCGTTTGAGCTGCTCCCAGTGTGATATGGTGGGAGCATGCATATGCTGGCATAACTGATTAACTGCAAAGGATAGGTCAAGTCGTGTGACAGTGAGATATTGCAGTGCTCCAGCTAGACTCTTGTACTGTGTGGGATCATCATATAGATCTAAATTGAAGGGGACAGTTTTCGAGACAGAGATATGTGTAGAAAGGGGTTTGCATTCAGACATTCCAACCCGTTTTAAAATATCATTCATATACCGTTGTTGAGATAAAATAATCTCATTGTCACTCTTAACTGTTTCAATACCCAGAGAGAAATTTGGTTCACCAAGATCTCTGATTTTGAATGTAGCAGACAGTTTGGACAAGAGCTGAGACATAACACCCTGATCACTTCCCATTACAAGAATGTCATCCACGTACACCAATAGATAAACCAAAGCAGAGTCTTTAGATTAATAGAACAGAGAGACATCTGTCTTGGATGCTTGAAAGCCAACCGATAGTAAGAACGTATGTAGTCGATTAAACCAAACTCTGGGAGCTTGTTTTAACCTATACAGAGATCTTTTTAACAAACAAACATGATTCGGGAAGTTAGCATCAATATAACCAGGGGGTTGCTTCATATAAACTGTTTCAGCCAGATTACCATCCAGAAAAGCATTATGAACATCTAGCTGTTTGATAGACCACCCAGATGATAAAGCTAGAGATAGAAGGAGTCTTACAGTCGTAGGCTTTACCACTGGACTAAAAGTGTCGAAGAAGTCCTGACCTGGAACCTGATTAAAACCTTTCGCAACCAGCCTGGCTTTATGCCTTTCAATAGCACCATCAGCCTTTCTCTTCGTACGAAACACCCATTTACAGCCAATAATATTCATTCCTGCAGTGGGTGGAACTAGAGACCATGTGTGGTTATGCAGGAGAGCATTGAATTCTTGGTCCATGGCTTCACGCCACTCAGGATATTTGACAGCTTGAGAGTGACATGTTGGTTCTGTGGGATGCACCTGAGCTGCTAGAGCAAAAAGAGGAGCATCTGCGTTGCTGCGAGTGGCCATAGAGTGAGTACGGACATTGGGCCTGATGGACCGCCCACGTGGACGGCCTCGCCGGCGAGAAACAGGCTCCACAGGATAACCCGACGAGGCAGCCTGTCCGGGATCCACGGCTGGTTCGAATGAAGCAGGTAGCGGCGGTTCTGGCGGCTCATCATTGGACACGGCAGGAATAGGTGTGCTGTGACTGAGAACAGATTCCGCCCAAGGTCCAGAAAACGGAGATAGATCCTGTAAAGAAGTTTTAGTAGCAAAGGGGAAAACTTCTTCATCAAATCTGACATGCCTGCATGTGTAAATCTTATTAGTATGTAAGTCCATGCATCTGTACCCCCTAAATGACTCAGGATAACCTAGGAAGACACATAGAGAAGACCTGTATGACATCTTATGACGATTATATGGTCGAAGATGAGGGTAGCATAAACACCCAAAGACACGAATAAAAAGATAGGAAGGAGGAGATTTATGTAACAGGAGATGAGGACTGGAGTTATTTAATACAGAAGATGGCATTCTGTTAATTAAATAGACAGCAGTCTCAAAAGCAAAATCCCAAAATTTCAAAGGAACAGAGACATGAGCTAGAAGAGCCAGACCAGTTTCAATAATGTGACGATGTTTTCGTTCAACACGACCATTCTGTTCATGTGTATATGCACATGATTGTCTATGTTGAATTTCTAATTGAACAAACGAAGAATGCAACTTTTTGAACTCAGCACCTAAATCAGACTGAATGGCCTTTATTTTGCAATTAAAGGACCGTTCAACAAGAGTACGAAATTTATCAAAGATGACATAGAGATCAGACTTTAATTTCATAGGGAAGAACCATGTATAACGGGAATAGTCATCCACAAAGATTACAAAATAACGGAAGCCAAATGTAGATAAAGTGGGCGCAGGACCCCAAATGTCTGTGTAAATAAGATCTAGTACATGAGAACTAGAAGAAGCAACACGAGGGAGGGGAAAACGGGCAGATTTGCCTAATTGACACGCATTGCATAAAGAATTAGTACAACGAATATTATCACGAGATCCACTAACTAAATAAGATCGAAGTATATGGCTAAGAACACGGTTATGAGGATGACCCAGAAGATTGTGCCAAGTGGAAGCCGAGGCACGAGCGGAAAGAAACACTGATGGAGACGAACTAGGTAATGGAAGTGTATATAGTCCCCCAGAACTATTGCCCTGAAGAAGTATTTCCTCGGTATTGATATCCTTCACAACAAAAAAAGAGGGGTGAAACTCAAAAAAGACTTTATTATCAGATGCAAACTTCTGAACAGATAATAAAGAATTAGACAAACGTGGAACGTGAAGTATATCAGACAATGTGAATGATATAGAAGGGGTATTAAAAGAAGTATGGCCACCATGACTAATAGATAAACCCATACCGTCACCGACACGTAAGGTGTCATTGCCAACATATTCTTCTGAGGTGATCAAAGCAGCAATGTCCGGAGTAACATGATTAGTTGCCCCTGTATCCGGGATCCATGTCTGAGGAGTACCAACATCTGAATTATCTTGATATGTTAGATTGGCCTGAGGTGGGGAATCATACCGGTTATAGCATACATGAGCCTCGTGACCAGTCCGCCTACATATCTGGCACTAAACCTGATTGCCACCACTGTTGCGTCCGCGACCGTGGCCACCACGCCCACGGCCACCTTGCTGTCTACCGCCACCACCACGATTGGACTCGCTGTTGCCACCGCCTGCTCGTTGACCGCCGCCACGGTTCTGACCTCCGCGACTTGATCGGCCGCCATCGCGCTGAACAGCAAGAGCCGCCGGAGCACCGCCGTAATCACGGCTGGCGATAAATTCCTAGGCGCCGAGGAAGTCCGCCAACTCCTAGAGCGTGACCGGCTGCCCATGGACGGTAAGAGACGCGGTGAGGGCACGAAATTCTGGTCTCAAGCCACGAAAAACAAAGAGATTGATTGGCATATTTTACACTCTTATTTTATGTACATCTTTATAATATTTTTGCATTATTTATTTACTATTATATAATAATTTTATCTTTTTAGAGTTTAATAATTAACTAGTTAAATAACTGTTTTATAATAATATTTAGTTAATAATTTAAGTTTTGAACCCAACATATTTTTAGTCCAATTCCTTACTTTTATTTTAAGCTTAAGTCCATAATATTATATTTTGGCCCAATTAAATCTTAGCATGAAAAGTTGAAGACAAAACAAATATGTAGTAAAAGATTAACAACAAATGTTTATGTGTTCGTACAGATCATGTGGCGCAATAGTAAAGGGGAATTCATCAATTCTAAGAGCTATTCCGACGGCATTAATCATTGTAATTGCGGAAGACTTCAACATACCACGCAAAAATAGGAATTCAACGGTAGAAAATAAATGAAGTCTGTATTGGAAATAGTATAAATAGATGATAGGCAGTAGCTATTGAAAATCGTTCATTCTTTAGTTCATTCTTCCCCTCTCGATTATTCTGTAAAGCTGTTATCAATGTCCATTCATTGCTAATTTCTTTAGCTTGGTTTAGTGAATTGAAGCCCCGGAAATGATTATGCTGTAAGATTATTTATTTATTTTTATTATATAATTTTTATGCATTTGGGTATTAAATATTCTTCTAAGTTATTTGAATAGTTGTATCATTTAATTGCTAGGGAGGCCTACTAGTTATTTACTTGATATAATTATTTGCTATATTAGATAATGTTGTGCTACAAATTATTCTAATATTCAGTAGCAACTGGGTTAATTATTGACGGCTTAGTGATAATTGGACTCGGGTAGAATATTTTCCTAAGTTAAATGCAACCGCTTGTGCTTGTGTTATTTAGTTTGTCGATTTTCCTAGTTCCTATTGCTGCTATTAAATTAAATCTATAGCACTTGTCTTAGGTTATTTAGTAGTTAGGGGTAATTAAACCGCGTGTGCTTTAGCTACCTATAACTAAGGGAAAACGGAAATGAAATAATTTCACGACAAATATTCAATTGCATATTAATTACTTTACTAATCAATGATTAGTGTTAAATTCTGGTGGTGGATCTTTACTAACCAAGGTTTTCTATTATAAGTGTTTTCAATATATTAGTTTCAGTGCTTTATTCGATTTATTTAATCTCTTGTTATTTAAATTATCTTTTACTTAATCTTTATTCTCGTTATTTTCCAAACCCCCCATTATTTCCTTAAGCACAAAAGTTAAACTGGTTACTCCTCGTGGGATCGATCCTTACTCCCGCTACTACGTTTGTAAGGTTTTAATTTGGGAGCCTACGACAGCTCACCAGAGATTCTGATCGTCAAGGGAGACGTCGCGGCCGGCGAGGGTGAGCTCTTCAACAATCACCTGAGCACGCCCGATGTAATCCGCAACCGACGAATCACCCTGGTCCAGTCCCTGCAACTGACCGAGAAGGTTTAACGCGCGGGCGCGGGAGGAAGACGACAACGTCTTAACAATGGCCTCCCAAAGGGCACGACTCGAGCGACAAACGACGATTGGCATGACCTCGTCGGAGATGGAGGAGACAAGCATGGACAACAATGCTTTATATTGACGCATTCAAACGGCATATGCGGGGTTCGGCCGTGGCATGGCGTCGGCGGTGTCGGCGTCGGCAGCAAGAAGAACAGCCGGTGAGGGTTTTGTACCATCAACAAACCCCATTAGGTCATGCCCGTGAAGAAACGGGACGACTTGCGTACACCAGAACAAATAATTCTTGTAGGTTAACTTCGTACTGATGAAGTGATGTGCGGTAGATAGCGACACAATTGACGACATAGCAGCATCAGACACGGTCCGTTCGGAGGAATTAACAGATCCGTCAACCATAGGGACGAGAGACAAAGAAAAAACCCTAGCTTACTGATACCAGATGAGAACTGATTGTATTGTATTTACTGAACTTGATTACAATGAGATCAGATGATGTGAATATATAGAATAGAGAGTCACAGTGTGACAAGGATAAGAAGTTCTAAACAGACTCATATACATAGAGTCCTAATAAGGGGTGGACGTAATTTGCACCGAACTACCACCCGAAACCCGTACTGAATCTTAAATTTCTGGTGAATCCGAGTAGTTACCGGTTCGGATATTTTAAAATTTAGTATATCCGAATATTATATGAAAAAATATAAATACAAAAATAATAATACCGTTATAAAATTCAAAATTGATAAAAATAAAATTTTGGGTATATGCAAACTAACCCGAAATAATTTCACTCGAACCGACTATATCCGAATTAAATTTGGTTCGGATATCAGGTGTCAAAAACATCACTCAAAATTGTCAGATATTCGAAATAAAATTTGGGTGTCACCTGAACCGAACCGACGCCCACCCCTAATTGCAACCCAAAGAGTCAGCCCAAAGAACAAGTCTAAATATGTATTTTATCCTTTAAAAATCAATAAACAATGAGAAATTACCATTTTACCCATGAAATTAACGGTGCATACGTGAAATACTAACGGGAGGATCGCTGGAGATCAAAATTACAAAGTCAAATGACTACACTGTACTGAGACATATTGAAGTTAAGGACGATAGCTGGCGGAACCACCAAAGTCGAGGGACCATGGCTAGCATTAACCCAAAGGAAAAAAGTACTCTCTCTGTGTGTAAAAATGAGACTCCTTACTATATTTAATGTCAATAAAATTTTCAATTTTTAAAAATATAACAAAATTTTTAACTCAATTATATAAAATATTTTTTAAATAAAACTTAAGTGTCTCATACTCTTAAATTTATAAGGGTGTGTTTGGCTCGCACATGAGAATAGGAATCGGAATGGGTATCAAATACTTGGTAATGGTAATGAGTTTTGGTGAAAATCTTTTGCATGTTGGGTAGTAAGGTGGAATGAGAATGATTAGCAATCGTTATACCCTACATCACGGCGCGTGTAGCACTGTGCGCCGCGTGCCTCTCAAAACGACGTCGTTTTGGGAGGCGCAATAGGAAGTTGCTGTGATTATGTATATTTGTTCATACAATTATGTAAATAATTATAATATTTACAAATGATGTCTTCTTTTTTTTTTCGTATTTATTCTGATTCCACATATAAGCAATAATTTATTAGAGAAGAAAAATAAATGAAATACCTTATTTTGTCCTTAATTATTTTTAAAAGTAAAATAATACATTCAACAAAAAAAGGAAAAATATCATCACTTTTAAAATAATTAAGGAGACTAATGTTAATACATTTATAATTCAATGAGAAAATTGTTATATCACTTATAAGCATATAATTCCGGGAAATTTTCATTTCTCAATAACTAAAGTTGATTAAGTAGAGTATTTATTGGGAAGAAAAGAGTGTTTATGTGAAGTTTGAATTCCTTGAGATCTACCCACTACATATGTACATAGTCGTGATGTATGTTGGAGTTGTTGTGAATGCTCGCTCCCTCACATGCAGGCTGCAGCCAATTTCACAGATTCATACATAGGGAGGGGAATTAAGTAAGTGAAAAGACTCAAAACTAAATAATTAGTGGTTGGATTTGGTGAGTGATGCACTGGTTTCTAGGTATCCTGCACAGAAGAATGTGAGGGGCTGGGCTCACTTCTCTATTTAAATGTCACTTTAACCACATCTCTTTTATTACGTGTGAGGATTACTGTATAAGTGTAACACACGATGACTCACACACTATCAAATTGTAACTTTGACACTGCCACTCTGTCAAGATTTCATCTTGTGTCCTTATCCATAATTTATCACTGTGAAATTAACTGAGTTATACGTTCAGGCTGAACATTATTCTTATTTAATCGAAAAAACTCATTTTTGTGTAATAATCACTGTTGCAAAAATCGGTCTAGGCGCTAGGCGTCCCTAGACCGTGGTGATTTCTCCCCTAGCTACCCGCCTAGCGCCTAACTCGGCCGACTCGGCCGCCACCTAGCACCTAACACGGCCGCCACCTAGCACCTAACACGGCCGAGTTAACTTGTCCATTTCGATCGAGTTAGTCAAGTTAACCCGATCGACTCGACTTTATTAATTTATTTCATATATATATACTCGACCTTATTAATTTTTTTCATATATATATATATGTGTGTGTGTGTGTGTGTGTGTGTGTGTGTGTGTGTTGTGACATATATACACTCATATACGTGCATTGTGTTTTTTTAGTTAGCCGCATAGGCGCACGCCTAGGCCATTTAAGCGCTAGACGCTGCTCTACCGCCTGACTAGCGCCTAGCGCCTACTGCAACCATGGTAATAAATAGTAATACATAAATCACCAAAAAAAAAACTATAAAAAGACTATGTGCGATGGACTTGACCAAGATGCTGTTGACCGGAATTGAATTCATAACCTTAAAGTATAAATTTTCAAGTGTAATATTTTAGACACATGATTTTTATTATACTGGATAAAATTTACTTCTGTGTTATATATGAAAATTATTAAGATTAACATTATAAGAAAAAACTAAATATATCAATAAAAAAATTTATTGGTAAATCAATAAAATTTGTTGACATTTAAGGTTTTATTACAATGTAATATCTGTGCATATACTTTCTCAATCTACTGAAACACAAAGAATCAATAACATCTCCACTGAGGCTCAAACTCATAATCTTCCAAATGAAAATCCAACCCGAATACCATTAGACCATGTAGTCTTGGTTAAGTGAAAGTATTTAATTGTAGATAAATTTTTAAGTATTTCAACGTTTTCTTGTAACAAAAGGACCAAAATTCCACAAAGTTGACAACTCGACACATTTGTAAACTAGATTTACAAATCCCAATTATGAAATATCAAATTAACTAGTCATGCCAAGGACCTGGTGGTCTAGTGGTATCAAGTTGTTCTCTCATATGGGAGGTGGTGGATTTGAACCTCAGTGGATGTGATATTGACTCTTTGTGCCTCAGTATATTGAGAAAGTAGTTATAAACAAATATTGCATTGTAATTAAGTCAGTAGTACTCAAAAAAAAAAAAAAAAAAAAAAAAAAAACTACTCATAAATAACTCAAAGACTAAAAAATATTCTCCATATAAAATAAGTGGCATTTATATCATATTTCAAGATTTGTAGTAATTAACTATAATTATAATCAAGATTTTATTTTAAGAACTTTGGTATGGTAATTTTAGTGTATATATATGACTTTACCTTATATTAAGTCAAGTTACTATCAAATCTTTTATCAATAATGACTAATGGTCTATTTATAATAAAGAAAATATGATATTGTAGATTTGTAGCACATGATGCTATAATTTTAACTTGCGAAATATTATTTATTCTAAAGTATTAAAAAATTTATATTTTTTATAGCAAATAACGTGGACATACATGACACCAACAATTTTACTATCTTAGGATAGAAAATGATAAGTGTACTTTTTAAAGTAAAATTCTTTTAACCCATGTCGTGATTTTGTTAAAGGAAGAAAACAAAAGTAAAAAATTGTGATATATATTTTACTGAATCAATTCAATTAGGAAGTATTACATCGCTTTCAAAAAAAAAAAAAAAAAGAAGTATTACATCAATTGTAATAAAAATATATTAAAAGTTGTCAGTACATATTTAGCTCATTAGTTCAATAAGCAGTATTTGGAAGAATAGACTAAGGTTCGAAGCTCGACAGTTTTAGTGTGGAGATTAAGCTAGAAGAAAAATAGATTAAGGCTAAGTTATAAGCTCGGAGTTGAAAACTGAAGAGCTGTTATAAATGAAAGTGTTTGGTAAAATTAGCTTAACTTTTTGATAAGCTGATAAACGTAAACAGACTAAAAAGGACATCTTCATAAAATTTAAATTAGTTTGTTTACATATTAAAATTTAACATTTGGTCTTTAAAAAAAATTAACATTTTGAAATAAAACTATTAGCATAATCATGATCTAGCATCTCATAATGAAGTAGCAATATTGTTGCAAATCTAATAATAATAATAATAATAATAATAATAATAATAATAATAATAATAATAATAATATTTGCGGTGAAAGTTGCGGATAAAGGAGAAAAGAAAATGATTTTAATTGGAAAGGTTAAATTATGTCATTTCTTTAAAATAATAAGGATAAAAATGGAAAAAAAGTTAGGACGCTAGGAGCTTATTTTGAAACGCTACCTAAGGTAGCGTTCCAAAATAACCTCTTATTTTAAGCTAGGAGATTATTTTGGAAACATTACCAAATAGAGCTTATAACTTATTAGTAGCTTAAAATAAGCTATAAGCTCATAAATAAGCTCTGCCAAACATAGCCTAAAAGTGAAAGTAAATATAATATTAAATGCTATAATTACTAGTGCTAATGATTTATGGGCAATTTATATCCTACACCACGGCGCGCGTTGCACTGTACGTCCAGATGCAAAACGACGTCGTTTTAAATTTTTTTTTTTTTTTGAAATTTCCCGCCCTAGTGAATGACAATAATTTTTTCTTTAAAAAAAAAACCTGTTGTTCAAAAATGTACATAATGTTATATTAGAATACACATAATTGTATACATGAATGTACATAATTATATAACAAAATATACATACTCTTTTTAAAAGATAATACACATAATCTAACATAATACATAATAAACATAAACTTTTAACATAATACACATCAACTCTTAACATAATACACACAAATTTTCTGATTCGGATGTACATAACTGTATAAAAAGAATGTACATAATTGTATAAAAAATGTACATAACTGTATGAACAAATACACATAATTATGTGAACAAATATACATAATTGTGTGAACAAATACACATAATCACAGCAACTTTCTACCGCGCCTCTCAAAACGACCCCAAAACGACGTCGTTTTGAGAGGCGCGGCGCACAGTGCTGCGCGCCGTGGTGTAGGGTATAACGATTGTGATTTATGGGCACTTGGGCCAATCAAAATGAGTCACACCTCCCAATCTCATTGGTCCCCACAAATTCATCTTTAATTTTGTTTTGGAGCTTTTAATTATTTCTATTTTATCACATGAAATTATGAGGAGGTAAGGTGTTTGGTTGTCAAGTTCAATACACTTTCCTTCCCTTCAACAAACACTACCCACATGCCTCTTCCCTCCTCCCTTCTTCCAAAACATTTCTTTTGGTATTCGTTTCGATCCCAATTTTCCCTCATCCCAATTTTCTTTTAATTTAATTCTAGTTTTTAAAGTTTCATTTTGGTTGTTGAAGAAAACTCGTCATCACTATACGATAGTATGTATTAAGTAAAATCTGTTTTTGAATAATAACCTACAAATCAAATACAAGAAGTAAACTGCACACTATGTGATCGGTTTAACTGAGATGATGTTGACAAGAATCCAAATTATAACCTTGTGATATAAGAATCAGGCTCCACTTACTACTCACTCTTTTTAGGACAAAAAATATTTTTATTCGTAATAATACAATATCACACAGTGCAATATATATATATATATATATATATATATATATATATATATATACACTGTGCTCATTTTTTGCAAAATTTATAATGGTAACTGAAAATACAAATTTGTCAATATGACTTTTTTGGACGAAAACCTAAACAACAGCTAGCAAATCCTACTATACATTGGAGATAATAATCTTGATGGATATATAGTTTAGGAAATGTTTCTAAAACTGAAAAACACTGGTCCTTAAAAGTTTTATGTGTAATATAGCTTATGATACAATTTCATAATATTTTTGTGAGTGAATTCCATTTTTGGTCCTAATGTTATATGCGCGTTTTCAATTTTAGTCCACCTTAATTTTTTTTGCTACTTTATAACCACTATTATTGAATGTGTTCCACTTTTAGTCCCACCGTTAGTATTTCCATCAAGAGGCCGTGTAATCTAGGGGTATTTTGATCTTTCTTCTCATCCAAGACTATGTTTGACTAAAGAAATGAGAACATTAAACCTAAAACCTAAGGAACCTCGCCGACCCATGTTGGAATGAATAAAACGATGTAGTTTTGGCTTCCCATTCTCGTTGTTCGAAGAGCCATCTTCGAATATCGGAGGAGGAGGACGAAGCGCATGGATTAAAAGAGAAGAGACAAACATAAAAAGACCAAAATGTCCTTTGATTATACGGCCTCTTGACATAAATATTAACGGTGGACTAAAAGTGGAACACATTCAATAACAATGGTTGTAAAATGACAAAAAGAATTAATGTGAACTGAAATTAGAAACGCCCCTATAACAGTAGAACAAAAATGGAATTCACTCTATGGATAAACAATTATGACAATTTTTTTCACAGATAGATATAGTAAGTTCTATTTTCATAATTAACCTTAATAATATCAAAAGGTGAAGAACAAGTGGATGGGGACAAAGGAAAGCAGCCGAGACATCCCACAGACAGTGGTTTGTAGTCCACAGACAGTGGTTTGTAGTATTTTGTGGGCATAGATTAGTTATGGCTCCAATGATAGCCAATGGATCAAAATTGGATCTGCCACAGTGCTTTTGTTAGGTTGTGATACACAAAGCCCAAAGAAATCTATTTGCTACTTCAAGAGAAAAAAAAAAAAAGCTGGCAAAATAAAACTATCCCGCTTGTTATTATGTATTTGTTTGGTCCAACTTATGTCGCAATTTGGCAATTTTCTGAGCTTTTGATGATTCTAATTATTGACTACAAACGAGGTTGAGATATAATTTGATTATAAGTCAGCTTTATATTAAGTTACTGGGAAAATTGTAATTTATGCATCTTACAAATATACCAATTATTAATGTCATTTTTGAATTATTAGTGATATAAATGTTGACCCTCAATTTTCAAAACGCGACATATATTACACATCTCTTGAATTATTAGTGGTGTAATGTAGTTATCCGCAGTTTTCCCTGTTTAAAGGTCATGTTTTTTTCCTTCCATTTTTCTTTCTTCGTTTGTTCTCATTCTGCCGACAACAATGTTTCTCCTTCTTCCTATTAGGGGAGGGGCAATATATATCACGTTTTGAAAATTAATGGGCAACATTTACACCATTAATAATTCAAGAGTAATATTAATAATTGACATGTTTATGAGGGGCATAAATTACAATTTTCCTAAGCTATCTTCTTTCTTAGTTTGAAAGAGTGGTTAGAGTGGTAGAGTGCTCCTGGCCTATTGCTATTTAGAAAGTTATTTAGATGAACTATGATTAGAGTGTGATATGAGTTTCGTAATGTTTTTTTTTTTTTTTTTTTTTTTTTTTGAGTACTACTGACTCTATTACAATGCAGTATTTGTTCATAACTACTTTCTTAACCTACTGAAGCACAAAGAGTCAATATTGCATCCACTGAGGCTCGATCCCACAACTTGGTGTCACTAGACTACAAGGAGCCACCTAGACCACAAGGAGCCCCCACCTCACTTTGAGAGGTTGCTTACACACTGTTGCTGGTAAGACTCAATCCTTGATCATTCTTCTCATACATACTTTACCCATGTGACCAACTGAGCTGCCCATGCAGACTTATATATAGTAAAAATTTTAACTAGAAGGGAGTGTTCTATACTTCTATGAGAGTGAAAGAAGTTGAAAAACGATTGGATCACTGCAATCTAGCTTATTAATATTGTTGGTTTTTTAATTGCTTCAATCTTGTTGTTATCACAAAGCGAGAAATTACAAAATTATGGGGTGTTCTGAGTAAATCTTAATTATAGGATACACCTTTAAGTCTGTATCATATTCAGATTAATTACTGTTAGTACAGAGCCAATTTAATTAAGGACAAAATGCTAGACATATTGGTTTTTCCATACAAGATGAAGTTTTGAATTCTTAACTTCTTTTAAGGGATGAGAGTACAATGCCTCTCACGTCAACCAAGATGGTTAGAAATTAAAGAATTGTTAATTGGCAGACAAACAAACATTGCACCATGCAACATAATACCTAGTTTTAGGTAGAGACAGTTTGCAGCAAAGATAACCTTGGCAAGCTAAGGCTGTGTGCACTGCATTAGCCAATAACAACATGACAATCACTATCATCTAATACACATTTCTAGTCTGAAAATAGTAATTGAAGGAAAACAATTTATCTGTATAGTACTTGATTTCTAGACATTTGAACTGTCTGGTGCAATGCACAAAGCCTAACCCAATCTAATGCCCCCAACATGGATCAAAGCATTTTTTTTTTCTGCACATTCTCATAGCATCTAACTATACAAACTCTAACAACATTACTTGTTTGTCTTTATATCATAATGTATATTTAATTATTTATAATTAATTTGTAAAATTTAGATCTGTACTTGGATCATAAATAAGTTTACACATGCATCATATTAAGTTGAATAATGAAAATAATCAATACATAGTGTACACTTGTGATTTGTCACTTTGCACTTGAAAATAATCATTTTTCGGGTTTCCAAACACACCCTTGGCGTACCTAAAATTGGTGGCATTTAGAATACTAGTATATAACCCGTGCGATGCACGGACTAAAAATTTAAAATATTGTATTTATGTTAAGAAATTGTTAATAATTGTTAGTCTTATTATAATTGAAGTATAAATATGTTTTGAAAACTAAATGCATTGCAAAATGTAAAAGGAATAAGGTTCAAATAAGTCACTAAACTGCATACAAAACTACAATTAGGCCATCAAACTCAAAAAAGATGCAATTAGGTCCCTGAACTACACAAATTTATGCAATTAAGTCTAAAATGACCTGTTTACCTGCTATGTAGGTTGGGAATTTTAAAAATAATTTTTAAAATAATTTTAAACAAAAAATTAAATTAAAAAAAAAAAAAAAGAATGGCCGGAGACGAAATCATCTCCGGCCATCCTTCGTCTCATGCCATGGAGACGAAGGACGGCCGGAGACGATTTTGTCTCCGGCCGTTTTTTTTTTTTTTTTTTTTTTTTGTTGTTTATTTTTTTAAAAAAATTTTAATTAATTTTTTGTTTAAAATTATTTTAAAAATAATTTTTAAAATTCACAAGCTCCACGTCAGCAGAGTATTAGATAAACAGGTCATTTTAAACCTAATTGCATGAATTTGTGTAGTTCAGGGACCCAATTGTTGTTTTTTTGAGTTTGATAGCCTAATTGCAACTTGGTGTACAGTTCAGTGGCCTATTTGACCCTTATTCCAATGTAAAATTACTATTAAATGATGTATACCAATATTATTAGGGTGTGTTTGGAAACCTGGAAAATGAGTTCTGGAAATCATTTTCCAAGTTTCCAGTGTTTGGATGTGCCTGGAAAATCAAGTCAACGGAAATCATTTTCCGTTGACTTTGGAAAATAGGCTTGTTTTGGAGGAAAATGACTTCCCCTTTTTTTGGGGGGAAGTCATTTTCCAACTTTTACACCAACATCACACCACCACCAACATCATCAACACCATACCACCATCATCACCACTATTGTCGCCGCCACCACCACTATACCCCCGCCACCATCACACCACCACCAACACCGCAACCACTACCACCACCACCACCACCACCACACCACACCACCACCACACCACCACCTTCACACCACCGCCGCCGCCACCACCACCACCATACCACCGCAACCACCGTCGCCGCCACCACTACCACCATACCACCGCAACCACCGCCGCCGCCACCACCACCACCACCACCATACCACTACAACCACTGTCGCCGCTACCACCGCCACCACCACCATACCACCACAACCACTATCGCCGCCACCACTACCACCATACCACCGCCACCGCCATCACCACCATACCACCGCCACCACCACCACCACCACACCACCGCCATCACAACGCCACCGCCGCCGCCGCCGCCACCACCACCACCATACCACCGCAACCACCGCCGCCACCACCACCACCACCATACCACCGCAACCACCGTCGCCGCCACCACCACCGCAACCACACGACCACTGCCACCACCGTCATACTACCACCACCATCACACAAACACCACTACCGCCGTCGCCGCTGCCACCACCATACCACCGCAACCATCGCCACCACCATCACACCGCCGCCGCCGCCACCTCCACGACCATACCCCCGCAACCACCACCATACCACCGCCACCACACCACCACCGTCATACCACCACCAATTATTATTATTATTATTATTATTATTATTATTATTATTATTATTATTATTATTATATAACGAATAACACCACTACCACTACACCACCACCACCACCACCATAATATTTTTGATATATTATTAATTTTTTTTTTTTTGAAAAACTTAGCTATTTTTTATTATATTTAAAATTAATATTATATTATTATATTATTATACATGTTGTAATATTCTAAATAAAATAATTAAAATGTTTAATTATACAATTCTACTCATTTTCCAGAAAATGAACCAAACACAGAAAAACAGTTTTCCATAATGCAACCAAACACTGGAAAGGAAAATGTTTTCCGAAAAATGACTCATTTTCCAGAAAACATTTTCCAGAAGTCATTTTCCTGCTTTCCAAACGGACCCTTAAATGATCTCAAATAACCGCAATTCCACAAAATGACAAAATTATAGCAATAATCAATTAATTTACACTATATAAAATTACCATTTGTGAGGTTATTAAATGGTTGTCGTCGAATAATCTCAGGATTAACATTTTTTCTATCCAAGCTGGTCTGTTCGCATGTATTGGATTTTACTAGTATTTTTTATATGCGCAAAAAATAGGTGCCCAATATTAATACATTATATTAAAATTTTAAATATATTTAGATTTTAGATATTTAAATTATTCTAAATAATAATAATAATAATAATAATAATAATAATAATAATAATAATAATGTAAATCATTTTTATAAATTTGATATTTATATTTTAAGTAATAATTAACATATAACTCAAATATATAATGTTTATATATTATTATTAATGAAGAAGATAAGAAAATATATGGTGGACGCATGTGCATGGTAACAATAGTGGAAAAGATAACGGAAGTTATAACGGTAGGTGTATGTTTGTCCAAAATATTTTAATGTACCACCTTTATAGCATAATGTACAAAAAAACTTAACGGAGAAAACGAACATAAATCAGGGGTATAACTTTCATTCACACTTATTATATTTTTATTTTATTTAGATTAGATTAGATATAAGTACCTAATACGATTAACAAATAACAACTGTTAATATTAAAAATTTAAATGAATAACATTTGACAAACCAACACAATGCATGTAATAATATTTAACCGTTAGACAGTCCAAACAATGATAAAATAAATTGTACGTCATAAGTCAATCGAATCTCCATGTGGCCGCAATACATTTTGTTTCGGAATGTTTATTAGTGCACACGCCGCCAATCAATCCATCCCCTATAAGAGCTATCCACTTCGAAAATGCATCAATATCTTCAAAAGTCTCATTTTTTCCCCTATCGTTGTAATCTCATTCAATTCTTAGTCAATCTTAGCACTTTACAACTATATCAAAGATAAGATGAGTTGATACTTGCTCCAACTATATATATATTCTCTTGCTCCCTGATGGATTTAATTCCCCGGGGTAGCCCGAGTTATTAAACCCGGATAAATATACGTACGAAATAAATAATGTGACACAGAGATATAATAAAGTCGCGGGGACCGTAGGTCGCAGGGACCGTATATTGTATTAATTATCGCTAATAAGCTATTACAAGGCTTGATTAGGACAATAGGGCTATAAGATAGCAATTTAGGAATCTGTTGTGTTGTGTAATGATCAGGTCCCTTGTTAGGACAAGAGGGAGTCCTTTTATATCAGCTCAAAACCCCCCAACCGCACCCCTAGAATCGGGGTTAGTTGGGTCGGCCCGCCTTGACCGCGTCCCCCCGGGACCTGGTCCAAGGCGGGCAACTCGGCATGGCCGAGCTGCCGAGCTCGGCCTAGCCGAGTCCACGAGTCCACCATGGACCCGCCCGGTAGTGCCCGGGTCCATGGTGGTGGGCTCGGGTGTACCGAGCCCACCCGTGGCCGGACTCGGCCCAAGGCCGAGATGCCTTGGGCCGACTCGGCCACGGCCCACTTGACTAGGCCGAGGGGCTTCTCGGCTCCGTCTCTTCCGGGTCGGTTCGTTCCGGGTCCAATATATCCATCACGAGTCCCCCACTCTCTTCGTTGTGATAAGTCGACAACGATAGAGAGTAGACACCTTGCGAGCCGAATCCTGCGCGATTGCCCCGAGTTGATAATTAGTCGACCTCCTGTGACCGAGCTCACCATGACCGAGGCACCCTGGGCCGAGCACGGGGCCCAACCACTATGCCCCGAGTCTATTCCATACTTCCTTGTTCCGCTTTCCCGGGTCGGTTTGCTCCAATCGTAATATATCCATCATGAGCGAGACTTCTTCTCTTCCGCATTCTTCTTTGTCCGACTTCGGTGTGATTCCATCGCCATCGGGACTTCTTCTCTTCCGCAAGAACACTAACAAGTCTTGGACTCCCTGGCATCGTGTTTGAGACTTTGATTTCTGAGTTCACTTTTGGGCGAGCTCATCAGGTAGTCGCCCTCCTCTTGGGTGAGCTCATGAGGTAGCCCCTCTTGGGCCGAGGTGCCTTGTGTCGAGGCGTCTTGGGCCGAGGTTCGTTAATGAAGGAGAGTAAACACGAGTCGCACTCCATGGATCCGAGCCCCACACGGCCGACCACAATGTGGCCGACCCCAACGTGACCGACCTCAACGTGGCCGACCCCAACGTGGCCGACCCCAACGTGACCGACCCCAACGTGGGCGACCCCAACGTGACTGACCCCAACATGACCGACCCCAACGTGGCTCACCCCAACGTGGCCGATCCTAACGTGGCCGACCCCAACGTGGCCGACCCCAACGTGACCGACCCCAACGTGGCCGACCCCAACGTAGCCGACCCCAACGTGGCCGACCCCAATGTGACCGACCCCAACGTATCCGACCCCAACGTGGCCGACCCCAACGTGGCCGACCCCAACGTGACCGACCCCAATGTGGCTGACCCCAACGTATCCGACCCCAACATGGCCGACCCCAACATGGCCGACCCCAACGTGGCCGACCCCAACGTGACCGACCCCAACGTGGCCGACCCCAACGTGGCCGACCCCAACGTATCCGACCCCAACGTGGCCGACCCCAACGTGGCCGACCCCAACGTGACCGACCCCAACGTGGCCGACCCCAACGTGACCGACCCCCACGTGGCCGACCCCAACCTCAAGGATTAGACTTGATAGCGGCTTGATTAGCGTCATCCTTTCTTTATCATATGGGTTCCGTCTTCCGCTCCACCACTTTGTACTTTTCCTAACATGCCTCTCCCCCCGGAGGTAGGCACATTTGTGTCTCTCCTCCGGGAGGTGGGCACATTTTATGACTCCCCTCCGGGAGGTGGACATATCTTATGGCCCCCTCTGGGAGGTGTGTCCTTTTGTACCTTGCTTCGATAAGTATGCTTCCCATCCCGGAGGTGGGCACATTTTATGTTTCCCCTCTGGGAGGTGGGCACATTCTATTGACTTGGCGTTTTGAATGGACAATCAGCTCTCCCTTATTGATTCATTTTTTTTTTTTTTAGCACAATGCCTTATGTTAACCGTTTGAGCCTAGTCCCCTTGGGCTAAGCCGCCGGGCACCTCCGTCGGGGTTGGTACGCGAGGTCGGACCTCGTGCCCTCTTAGGGTACGTTAGCCGCTTGAGCCTAGTCCTAACGGACTAAGCCACCGGGCTCTTCCGCCGGGGTTGGTACGCGAGGTCGGACCCCGTGCCCACTTAGGGTAAGCTAGCCGTTTGAGCCTAGTCCCCTTGGGCTAAGCCGCCGGGCACCTCCGTCGGGGTTGGTACGCGAGGTCGGACCTCGTGCCCCCTTAGGGTACGTTAGCCGCTTGAGCCTAGTCCTACCGGACTAAGCCACCGGGCTCTTCCGGAGGTCAGACCCCTGCCCCCTTAGGGTACGCTAGCCGCTTGAGCCTAGTCCTATCGGACTAAGCCATCAGGCTCTTCTGTCGGGGTTGGTACGCGAGGTCGGACCTCGTGCCCCCTTAGGGTACGTTAGCCGCTTGAGCCTAGTTCTATCAGACTAAGCCACCGGGCTCTTCCGTCGGGGTTGGTACGCGAGGTCGGACCTCGTGCCCCCTTAGGGTGCGCTACCCGCATGAGCTAAGTCCTGTCGGACTAAGTCATCGGACTCTCCCGTCGGGGTTGGTACGCGAGGTCGGACCTCGTGCCCCCTTAGGGTGCGCAAGCCGCTTGGGCCGAGTCCTGCCGGACTAAGCCACCGAGCTCTTCCGTCGGGGTTGGTACGCGAGGTCGGACCTCGTGCCCCCTTAGGGTACGTTAGTTGCTTGAGCCTAGTTCTATCAGACTAAGCCACCGGGCTCTTCCGTCGGGGTTGGTACGCGAGGTCGGACCTCGTGCCCCTTTAGGGTACGCTACCCGCATGAGCCAAGTCCTGTCGGACTAAGCCATCGGGCTCTCCCGTCGGGGTGGGTACGCGAGGTCGGACCTCGTGCCCCCTTAGGGTACGCTTGGGGAGGTCGAGTGAGTACTCGATTCTTACAACATCGTTGGAGGGACTTGAAACGTCGTGGGAGGGGACGCTCCACCTCGTAAAACGTTGTAGGATGAGACGTCCCACCTCTTTGAAGATCATTGGAGAGGATGGATCACCTCTTGCCACATCTTTGGAGGGGTCGACCCAAAGTAACTCGGCCATGGGCCGAGCTCGGTACACCCGAGCTCGTCACCATGGACCCGGCTACTGCCGAGCCGCGCCGGTCCATGGTGGACTCGGCATGGCCGAGCCTGGCACGGACCTCGTGCCCCCTTAGGGTACGCTTGGGGAGGTCGGGTGAGTACTCGATCCTTACAACATCGTTGGAGGGACTTGAAACGTCATTGGAGGGGACGCTCCACCTCTTAAAACGTTGTAGGATGAGACGTCCCACCTCTTGGAAGATCATTAGAGAGGATGGATCACCTCTTGCCACATCTTTGGAAGGGATGCTCCACCTCTTAAAACATCGTTGGAGGAGACGTTCCCCCTCTTGAAACATCATTGGAGAGGACGGACGACCTCTTGAAACATCATCGGAGATGACAGATGACCTCTTGAAAGATCATTGGAGATGACAGATCACCTCTTGCAACATCTTTGGAGGGAATGCTCCACCTCTTAAAACATCGTTGGAGGAGACGTTCCCCCTCTTGAAACATCATTGGGGAGGACGGACGACCTCTTGAAACATCATCAGAGAGGATGGATGACCTCTTGAAACATCATTGGAGATGACAGATCACCTCTTGCAACATCTTTGGAGGGAATGCTCCACCTCTTAAAACATCGTTGGAGGGGACGGACCCCCCGGTGGACCTCCTCTATGACTGACACCTAATGTAGCAAGGTGTCATTGGAGGACTTCTTGTAGTGTATATCACGGGGGACTGTGTAGGTTCTCCCCACCGGCTTGGCTTCGACCTTGTCAAGGGGCAAGCAACCCATAACATGTTCTTTCGTTAGGTAGTGAGTGGGGCGTCCCCCATGTACTACCGTTAGGTAAATGACGAGGTCGGGGGCGGCACGCACGACCGCAACCATGGGTTAATAAGAACATATGTCAATATTTGAGCTCCTGGGGTTCGGGGGAGCCGAGTGCTCGACCTATCACGCCCCCTTGGGAGGGGCGGGGTAAAAGTAGGCACCCCTCGAGAGACGTCGGGGCCAGGCAAGAGGTCTCGGACACCTCTTTGGAGCCCCTCAACGGGGTGGGTCGACAAGGTGGTAGCTTGTTGGGGAGCGACCATCCCCTCTGGGAGCTCGTTCCTTTACTTACGGAGCTGCTCGACCTCGTCACGATTGGTGCTTGGAGCTCGACCATTTGTTTCCCGACCTCTCATCTCGGGAGGCCTACTCGCATCGCGGCGGAGCTCGGGGCCTGCGGCTTGGCGACCTTTGGGGACATGACTCCCCCGCTTGTAGTGCATTAGGGGTTGGCCTTGGGCCCAACCTATCTAAGGCCGACACGCGCATGCCTAGCCTCTTAAAGGCGGGCCTAACATGGGTCGACCTCCCTCTATCACCCTCTCGATGGTGATCTTGGCGGATGTCACCCCCTCCCCGTGTGTCTGATGGTCGGGGTGAGTTGACATCCTCTTCGATTTGGGTGTTGAGTGCCCGGGGTAGCCGGGTGCTTGGACCGGTGTGCCCCCTTGAGGGAGGTGGAGGCGGGGTCGGCGTCCTTCATGTGGCCTCCAGACCTTCGTGCGCACCTCCTCGGGGACCCTCTGTGCGGTGAACCAAAGTCGTGGAGGATTGACAAAGGGTAACCGCCCCCTCCTGTAGCGGAGCAAGATTTGGAGGAGGGGCGATGGGAGCTGGCACCCCACCGCTGCGATGGTTGGTGAGGTGATCTCTCAAGTCCCCGACTTGGTGGAGGCGGCCGGTTGGAGGCTGGGGGCCCCGTTGGGGCCGTTCCCGTTTGCGACGAGCTGGGTGCCGCGGGAACCGTTGGTGTGGCGAGAGTTGGATCTCGATCTCGTCATGGTAGCAGGTCGTGGTAGACCACTAAATATAGAATACGCTTGAGCTGGTACAACAGCTCTCAACAATAGCACCAATGATGGATTTAATTCCGCGGGGGTAGCCCGAGTTATTAAACCCGGATAAATATACGTACGAAATAAATAATGTGACACAGAGATATAATAAGGTCGCGGGGACCGTAGGTCGCAGGGACCGTATATTGTATTAATTATCGCTAATAAGCTATTACAAGGCTTGATTAGGACAATAGGGCTAGAAGATAGCAATTTAGGAATCTGTTGTGTTGTGTAATGATCAGGTCCCTTGTTAGGACAAGAGGGAGTCCTTTTATATCAGCTCAAAACCCCCCAACCGCACCCCTAGAATCGGGGTTAGTTGGGTCGGCCCGCCTTGACCGCGTCCCCCCGGGACCGGGTCCAAGGCGGGCAACTCGGCATGGCCGAGCTGCCGAGCTCGGCCTAGCCGAGTCCACGAGTCCACCATGGACCCGCCCGGTAGTGCCCGGGTCCATGGTGGTGGGCTCGGGTGTACCGAGCCCACCCGTGGCCGGACTCGGCCCAAGGCCGAGATGCCTTGGGCCGACTCGGCCACGGCCCACTTGACTGGGCCGAGGGGCTTCTCCGGTCCGTCTCTTCCGGGTCGGTTCGTTCCGGGTCCAATATATCCATCACTCCCTTAGGAATCACAAGCAGTATTTGTCGAAAATCACAGCCAAGAACCATTGTTTTTCCTCCAAATGTCATTTCTGTACTCAAAGGATTCACAAATCATAATAAATCCCTGATGCTTCGATCCAAAGTCTCGAAGAAATGTTTAAAAGCAAGTCAACATTTGATAGTGTTTGATTTTGACTCTTATTAATTGTCATTGCATAAGATAACATCAAAGGGAAATGTCTTCTTGTGAATTTAAACGGTAATCTTGGATCTGAATAGGTCATCGACAATCCAGGTATCAAAATCCTTGTTCCAACATTATGTCCAACCAATACTTGCTTTTTTAATTTGTGACCACTGTTCATTTTTTTTTTGGTGATCCATTCATTGCATAATACTTCACCAATATTTTCTATATTTTAAAAAAGTTATTAGAAAAACAATTAAATAAACATAAACACAAACTAAATAAATATAAACTAAATAAATATAAAGTAATTTATAAGTTTTTCAATTCTTTTTTTTTTTTATTATAAATTATAAATTATTTCTTAATATCCATATATTTTTTTTGAATGCTACTGACTCTATTACAATGTAGTATTTGTGCATAACTACTTTCTCAACCTACTGAAGCACAAAGAGCCATGTATTTATTTGAACACATCTTAAAATATTTTGGCTATTTATTCATTACTTCAATGAATAGGAAAAAGGAAAAAAAAGCAAGCCAATAGTTGAAATAATTTTTAAAAATTACACAACGAAAATCTATTATTATAACTCAATTCAAAAAATAATAAATAAATTCTGAAAACAAAAATCACAGCAAAAAATTAAATATTTAATAATAATTTATTAATCCAATATAATATCATACCTTTTTATTGAAAATGTAACATTCTAGTGCTGTTGTATTTCAATCTCCACATCTTGGTTAATTAGTTACTATACCCTGTAATATCAAATTTTGCTTTGAACTATATATGAATTGAATTTCAGTTATCCAACTTGTTAATTACCTATGCTAAATTGACTGAGATGAACTTTAAGTCTTGACTCCTTGAGTCCTTGGCATATTCAAAATCTATTTTACTCATATTTGTTTACCTTGATTTTTTTTTTTTTTTTTTGGTAGTGTCTTATTTTACACATAAATGAGGCTATACATTAGAAATTTCATTACGTGAAAGTTGGACTACAAATTTCATCACAAATGTCCTTATATTACCCACACATTAACAGTTCATTTAATTTTTTTCAGGCAAAAATTGTTCAAAATGCAAATCTGTATGGAATAAAACATCTGCCCTCATATGTTAAGCAAAATTAATTAGGTAAGTTTGCTTGTATTTTGTATAATTTCAAAGCTTGTATGTCTCACTTATAGATTTTATCTCTCACTTAATAGGTATTTAACATTTATTAAAGCAGAATAAATTAAAGATGAAAATAGAGAACATAATAAAATTAGCAAAAAAAACAAATGTGCCATTTTTAAGCATATTAGATAGTAACATATTATTCTGCTTTAGAAACATATTAGATAGTAAGACTAATCTCACCTTGATTTTCTGCAACACTGCTATCCAGATTTTCTACTTCTAGAGATAGATTTCAAGTATCATAGATATGCATAAAAAAAAAAGATAGAAACAGATTTCCAGAATCTTGAATCAAATTTCAAAAATACTGTAGGGAATAATAACATATTTGGAGAAATAATTAAGAGAATAACACATTTAGGCCTCTTTCATGAATTGATACTTCATGCAAGTCTCGTTCATCTATTACCATTTTAGGATCCCAGAGTATTTTGTTCATCTGTTCCATGCCTTATTGCATAATCCATCCTGCAAAATTTGTAAGAGATAGAAGAATATAGTCTAATACTAATACAAACACTTGAGAGCATAAAAAACATTAGGCATTAGAGTGTTACACTGGTAGTATCAAAAACACAAAGTGAAAATTGATAGCATTGTTGACAGTGCTACCAATTCATTAGGTACAAAAAGCCTTCAAAAACAAAACTGCACATTCTTCTATTGTTCTAATCTGTTTCTATTTTCAATTATTATATTTTGCTTTTATTTATATTATTATTATTATTGTCTTAATTTTAATGCCTAATGTGAGATTTCCCGATTTATTTTGGTGTTTATTTACATGTGAGATTGGCAGATTTATTACCTATTCCCTAATTTATTGAATAGCTCAAATGCCTATCTTTGTCAATTGATTACCATATTCCATTTCTTTGCTTTATGACTTTTTATTGAACACCTAATTGTCAGTCAATAGACATTTCTCTACTTCTATAGAATAATAGATTTGACTTTAAAAGAAAAATAGATCTTACTTGGAGAAAATAATCCAGAAATTTAAAATAAAAAATCCAGATTTTCTGCTTCTAGAGACATATTTCAAGTATCATAGATATGCATAAAAAAAGAAGATAAAAACATATTTCCAAAATCTTGAACCAAATTCCAGAAATAGTGGAGGGAATAATAACACATTTGGAGAAATAGTTAATAGAATAAAACAGACTAGTATTTGCGCCCGTGCGATGCACGAAATGGATTTGTTGTAATATATTAAGAATATTTGGATTGATATATAATTATTTAAATTAGAATATCAAATATTATATAGTGCAATTGAAAATATGGTTTGGATCTTTTATATGTTTTGATGTTATCATTGATTGAATTTGAGCAAATAATTGCTCAAATTAATAGCAAATTTGTAAATGTACGCATGCAATGCTGTAAAATATATTTATCATTGTTTAGTATTTTTTATAAATTAGGCAAACGTGCTCTGCATCCGTATGCACCATGCATGGTGCATACGGATGCAAAAACGACGTCGTTTTAATAAAACGCGCGTCTCCCCTTAAAAAAAAAAATCAGGTTCGATTCCCAGCAACAACATATGAACTAAAATTCCATAATCGATGAACTATAATTCCATAATCGATGAACTATAATTCCATAATCGATAAACTATAATTCCATAATCTAATCTATGAACTAAAAATTTCAGAATGAATGAACTAAAATTCCATAATCTATAAACTAAAATTTCAGAATCGATGAACTACAATTCCATAATCTATGAACTATAATTCCATAATCAATGAACTATAATTCCATAATCTATGAACTAAAATTTCAGAATAAATGAACAATATAATGTTGTTGCTGGGAATCGAACCTGAATTTTTTTTTTTTAAAGGGGAGACGCGCGTTTTTTAAGAAAACGACGTCGTTTTGGCATCCGTATGCACCATGCATGGTGCATACGGATGCACAGCATAACGATTGTCATTCTTTAGCAACTCAGTTATAGGAATGAATAGCTATCCTAATTCATTCGTAAGGAAAATATATTTTTTGTCTAAATATATAGCAATTTTGTCATTTAAAAAAACATAATATCACCGATTGTATTTACCAATTATTGAAACCTCATTGTATACGACATTAGTAATAGTAACACAATCTTGTCAATCCTCGTCTATAGTTAACATCTTTAGTCCATTAGGATGGGTGACTCGGGTGAAAATATATAATTGTAGAATATCAGTCAATTAGTGATCATTTTATATTTTCAGTCAATTAGTAATATCATATTCATTTTCAGCCAATAATTTTTTTTTTTAATTTTCTTTCAATTAGTCAATTAGAATATCAGATATATTGATATTTTTACCTAATTTCCATTCTATTTTTAATTGATGATGTAAAATATTATTATTGAAATATTTTTGTTCCATTTTTAATTTACCTTTAATATTGTTTAAAATATGCATTTACTATTGATGATGTAGAATATTATTATTGAAATATTTATGTCCAATTTTTCATTAAATCTAAACATATGGTTAATATTTATTCAATATTATTACGAAAGTATTACAATTATAAATTTTATTATATTTTAAATGGCTTAGCATATCGAAGCAAACATGGTAAGTCAATAACATTATTTCACATTAGAAAAGTGATTTTAATCAAAGAATAAAATCAAAATAATATTCTATTCAAACTAAGCTACAGTACTTCATAATTTTTTTCAAAAAAAAAAAAAAAAAGTTTAAATGGAAAGAAAAACCTCTTGGGATAGACAAACTACTCTCTTATTAAGGAAAATGCACACTTTAAAGACGAAGAGATTGAATCGAAACAAAGCTCAATGCTTTGATATATTAACAACTAAAAAATGCTTTGAATTTCATTTTGGTTTTACTGTATTCTTATCATGCTTCCCTCTATATCTCTTTACATATACACAGAATCCGTCCCTCTCCAAACTTTATCCACTTGATGAACAACGAACTCTATTGCTTCCCGATCAATCTTTCTAGATCCGTATCTTCTCCACAAAAATAAACAACAAAAAAAAAAAAGAATATATCAACATTTTTATTACAAACCACTTTTCTTATTTAAATATCGGAAAATCTAAAACAAAACAAAACAAAACAAAAATAAAATAAAACCCAAAAAGAAAAAAAAAACTAAGATAATGAAAACCTCACCCGTGCAAATCACGTATCAGCCTCAACTGTGGAAGATCACAGGATAATTAACAAAAGTCAATGAAATGATAAAGAAGATACGGGGTGGAGAAGCTCTACCGATGTGGAGAAGGAAATGATGGGGAGGCTATGGATTAAAAGAATTATAAATTTGTATTTATAGGTAGAAAATACTAATTCAAAAGAAAAGTATAATAATGTATTTATTTAAGGTAATAACATTATTATTATTATTATTATTATTATTATTATTATTATTATTATTATTATTATTATTTTACAGAAATGCCCTAAGTTTTGGGGGGAAAACTTGGCTAGGAGGATTTTACTTTTATATAGATTATAGATTATAGATTATAGATTATAGATTATAGATTATAGATAGATTATAGATAGATTATAGATTATAGATTATAGATTATAGATAGAGATTTGTCTCATATCAAATAACTCTTTGTCTTTCACTTCATCAGGATTCTTCAAACTTTCAAAAGACCTTAGGCTAAACATCAATGTAGGGAGTAATTTGCATTTACTCTCTTATTGCTAGCAAGGGTGTGCAGTGGGCTGATATCCTTCACAAATACATATTGGTAAGACATTTTTCTTTTTTTGCAGATGCAATACGTATTGTGCGAAGGTTTGGTTAATCAAGGTTGCAGTTCTTCATCTCAGTGGACTTCTATATATATAGAGAGAAGACTTAATTCAGGACTCTACTCATCGAGAAACGAAGAGTCCTTTTGGGAGCAATGCATTATAATGATTATGTTATTTAAAATTTAATTTCAAATTATTTTTATTCCCCCTTATTAGTTCGTTTAGTTTAATTTAATTTACAGCCATAGTAGGCTGCTTTGATTTCCAAGGTTATTGGAATTAGGTGCGTGTGAGTTATCCAAAAAGTAAATTAAAGTCGAGATATAAATGCCAAAAAAAAAAAGAAAAAGAAATCTGAAGTTTAAATTCACCATTAGCAAAACGGCGTAGTTTCACTTAGGTGGAAAAATACTGCAATTTGATTGGCCATGACTATATGACTTTAATATATAGAAGAATTGTTAATAATTTTAAATAAAATAATGTTGTTTAACAGGTCCGTTTAACTCAAATGGTAAAGTGCAAGTCTTTTAATCTTGTGGTCGTGGGTTTGAGCCCACGGTGGGTGTTTTTTGATTTCCCCGTAATTGAAAAATGGACTGGTTTTGTCGAAGTAAGCCCGGATAAGATCCTGTGTAGGCCCACTCATCTTTAATCCTTTACACATGAAGATAATTTAATTTTGGGTGCTAATTTTGTGTAACTTGGATCATGTAATAAAATAATAATGCTATATATAAAATTGAGAGAAAATTACACTTTTCGTCCCTAAGTTATAGAGTAATTGTAAAATTCGTCCCTGAGTGTTGGTCATGCTTCCTTTTCGCCCTTGAGTTATTCTAAAATTGTAAATTTCGTTCCTAATGTTTTATTAGTAAATGGATGAAAAGTGCAACGTCAATGATAACTTTGGGACGAAAAGTAAATATGACCAACACTTAGGAACAAATTTTACAATTACCCTATATCTTAGGGACGAAAAGTAAAATTTTTCCTAAAATTGGACATAAATTTTGTACTTATAAATTCCTGTCAAAATGGTAGCATAATATTACTAAGAAGCAAAGATCATAATCCAAACTTTATATATGTGTTATACATGAGAAATAGGTGAGAAAGCTTACCTGATTTGGGAATATGGCA
Organism: Ipomoea nil; assembly: GCF_001879475.1. Taxonomy (NCBI): domain Eukaryota; kingdom Viridiplantae; phylum Streptophyta; class Magnoliopsida; order Solanales; family Convolvulaceae; genus Ipomoea; species Ipomoea nil. The sequence goes on along the minus strand of NW_017619207.1, from coordinate 872,755 downwards.
AGTGATCTACAAATCACGGACAAATTATTTTGTCCACCTTGTAAGGTGGGTGGATTTGGGTCTAAAATACACAATTTACATATTGAATGTTCACAATTTACAGAATGTTCACAATTTAAATACTAAATGTTCATAATTTACATACACAATTTACATACTAAATGTTCACAATTCAAATTGCAAACATTTAGTATGTAAATTGTGAACATTCAGTATGTAAATTGTGTATTTTTGATCCGAGTCCACCTTGCAAGGGGACCCGGGTCCATAGTATAACTGTCCCAAATCACCCATTACCAAGCGAGACTATTAAGACTCTATGTATTTGAGTTAGATTATGACTTCCTATCCCAGTCTCACTGAGACTCTCTCTTTATATATACCTGTAATCTGTATATTTGTAATTACATCCCTAAATACAATTCTATCAGTTCTATATGGTACAGTTAAAGTTAGGGTTTCTTTCTAATGGCTGCAGGCAGATCTGTTGAATCTTCAAAACATACCGTTTCCAATATTGGTATCTCTTCGGTCACATCGACCGTGAATTCTTTGTCCACCGCTCACCACTTTATCAGTATCAAACTGACCTACAAGAACTTCCTATTTTGGAGAACCCATGTTGTTCCTTTTCTTGAAGTCATGATTTAATGGGGTTCATTGATGGTACGAACCCATGTCCGCGGGCTTTGCTTTCCGGCGGTGAAGATGGCACGCCGGCACAACCCAATCCCGCGCATAGAGCTTGGGTTTGACAGGATCAGGCCTTCTTGTCCATGCTTATATCATCATTATCCGATGAGGTGATGCCGTTGGCCATCGGTCATCACACTAGTCGGGCGGTTTGGACTGCCGCTGTCGGATCCCTCGCGTCGTTGTCTCGCTCTCGCGGCTTGAACCTACTCGACCAACTGCAGTCGTTGCACGCCTGCACTATGGAGATGCGTCCGTCGTCGATTACATCGGAAAGGCAAGAGTTTTGGTTGAAGAACTTACCCTTGCCGGCCGGCCATTGTCTCTCGAGGAGCAGAACCTTTACGTCCTCCGAGGGTTACGGCCTGAGTTTCGGGGGCTCACATCCTCCCTCAATGTTCGCGGCTAGCCCGTCACGCTCCAGGAGCTTGACGATCTTCTTGGTGCGGAGGAATTTATGACGAGTGGTGGTCCTGGCGGTGGCTCGCTGGCAGCCTTTACGGCGCATCAGCGCAAACGAGGCTCCGAATCTCGTGGTGGAGTGTAACACCCCACTTTTCAAACTCTTAATTACATCTCTAAACAGTCATTAACGTAAACTAAGCAGCGAAAAACTAGATGATAAGTAGTGGGAGTGTCACCGCCACAACCACCACTCTTGGGTGATTGCACAGGCTAAAAGGGGTAAAACTACAACAAGATTAAGCTGGGAACTAAAAGTAAATACTGGAAAAGTAAAGGGGGAAAAACGTCACCCTAAAACAGTCTACATCAATCCTCCAACATAAAGTCATAAGTCTAAATCCATAACATCATCATAAATGAAACTAGAGTTTAGACATCTCAAACTAAGAGACTAATCTAACTCGATCTCTTCTCACTGCTGGGCCCACCTGAAAGGGGTTTTGCAAGTAACACATAAACAATAGTAAAAACACCCGTTACCACGAAGCTAAGTATAACAACACTCAACCCTGTAAAGCATACTAGAATATACTTTGAAAACATTTGATATCTTTATAGCAATAAGCTAAACTTAAATCATCTTTAGATTAATCACATTCTTTCTAGATGCTTGCACCCTATAATATCAACTGGCATTCTCGTATATATACAAGACTAATCATGAAGATTCATCAACATATAGACTTCTCAAATAGCTTATCAAGCAATTCATATTTACAGATAGGTTCATGCTAAAAGGCCATATAACCGGTATTTACATGCTTTCACATTCTTATCACATAACTTGATAGGTAGAGCTTCTAGTACAACACAATAATCATGCTCAAAGAGTATCTCAAGATAAACTTCTCATTTAACAATCTTTTATGATGCTCTAATCGCATACAATCATGTATAGCATTATGATCATACTTTTTATGCAATCTAGTGCAACAATATATTCATACTCTTATACAATCTAGTGCAACAATGTAATCATACTCTTGTGCAATCTAGTGCAACGACGTAATCATACTCTTATGCATTCTAGTGCAATAATATACTCATGCTCATATACAATCTAGTACAACAATATATTCATACTCATAGGCAATCTCGTGCAATTATATAATCATACTCTCATGCAATCTAGAGCAACAATCTGCTCATACTCATGCAATCTCGTGCAATAATATACTCATACACTCATTTATAAATTAGAGTACTTTCTGTGGAGGTTTCTTTGTTACTTTCTCGAGTCTCTCTTGACTCTCTTTCTTTCTCTAGAGTCTTTATTGACTCTCATACTTGAGTCTCTCTTGACTCTCTTTCTTGAGTCTCTGTTGACTCTCGTTTCACAGATGTGTGAATTACCCCATCGGGAACGGCATAATTCCGACCCAATATCTCCTACTGTCTACGGAACCAATCTCGTGGTTCAAACTCTGTGGAATCAGGTATCGAACTATTAGTGTGCACACCCCCTGACCAGGATTCCAAGCCTGACGGGAAGTTTCAAACCTCGTAACGTGGAAATACGCCGCGTTACATATACTGGGACCGCAATGTCCATAAATATCTCCCGAGAGGAACATAGTCCAAACGATATCCTCCAAAATCTCACCGATATAGATAATATATAAATATATCTCTCATGCATCAATCTCATGCATGCAACAATTCTACTACTTCTCAACGCATCAAAGAATGATATACCACATGCTTATGATTTTTGAAAGTATTCTTGGAGTCACGTTGGCCCTTTATGCATCTTTGAAATATGACTCATGTGAAATGTCAAAATGCTCTATAACATGCTTCTAAATCATGTATAAACTAACATGAAGTATTCAAAAATATATCATCATGCTCGGTTTGCAAAATAGCAATTTCTATACATTTCACTTAGCAAATATGCTTCTATTCTCATTGATCAAATAATACAATTTAGTCATACTTTCATAATAAATCATATTCTCAAAGAATCATGCTTCTTTACTTAATAAAAACATTATCTGATCACTAAATCAACAATTTCTCAAACACAGTGAACTTAGCAAAATATGCACTATGTAACAATTCTTCAATAAATCATTCATAGCATACTTGTTTTTAATCCAATTTCAACGAAATCAAAGCCAAAACGTGTGTCAAGACGATCCTGAAGAGCCGAGCCACAAGGGCCCGTAACACTCGGTCCGAAACGACATGAAGCTGAGCCACAAGGGCCCAGCCACTGCACAAAATCCTTCACAGACAATACTCAGGGACCTGGGGCAGGACTCTTCATGGTCCGCCCCTAGAGCCCCGTTGATGCACTGGGACTAGGGAACGACCCTCCTCTAGGGCCGTGCCCTAGCCCCATGCCACTACGGCTCTAGCCGGCGGCCCTTCTGATGGGCCGCGGCTAGGGCTGCCACTCTGATATGGTGCACCAGATAGCATTTCTCCTGCAAAATCTCATCCAAACATGTCCAAAACAATCTCAACAACTCACAAACACATACTAAATCACTTCCAAGCATAAACACATCAAAAGCTCATAGTTTCTACTCATTTCTACTCAAAACTAGGCTTCACAGAGCCAAATTTAAAGAGGAATCCATGGGGTTATACCTCTTGTAGTCTAATATTCTTGCTTGGATCTCTTCTTCCTGTTGACCTAGCTTGAGCCTCCTTCACCACCTACACTTCTCAACACACCTTCTATCCTTAGCCTAGAACCTTAAAGACTAAAGAAACTAGAAGAGAAAAGAGGCTAGAATGAAGGATGAACAAGCTTACTAGGTTGTTGTCTTTCTTCTTGCTCTTGGCAGACAATAATATGAAGAAGAGGCAATGAATGAGATCAGGAAAATGAGATGGAATAAGGGGGTTTATATAGGGTTCAAAACCCTAGGATGATTCACAATGATTGGTTGAGGGCAAAGGGGTAATTTCCCAAGCTAAAAGATGATTCTATTATGGCCCGTTTGGTTCACGGAATAGGCCGGGTATGGCATAACATTCCCAGTAATAGGCCTATTCCTTTGTTTTGTAACCATTTCTATTACCAGGAATAATATTCCTGGTAATAGCCTATTACCTCAAATAAGTTAATAGCTATTACTAGGGGGTCCCCCTAGTTTTAGCCTATTACTAAACGCTCAGGAATAGATTTTAGAATCTATTTTCTTTTTTACCCCTTTCTTTAACCTAATTTTTTTATCCTATATATAAATTTATCATATTTCACCACCGTCGTTGCCACCACCCCCATCACCACCGCCACCACCACCATCGCTGTCGTCGCCACCACCACCACCATCCCCACAATCGTCGCCGCCCCCACCACCACTGTAACACCCCGTGTTACGGCCTTCAATCCCAGATTAATTATTTAATTAATCCCGTTAATAATAATTAAATATGATTTAATTCGGTTAGGTTTCCTTTAATTAATTAATGAGGTCCACCATGAACCGTGGACCCTTGCCTAAATTAGAGTCTTAAGCCTATTAGGAATAAAGAAAGTAAACCCTTTACTATTCAGATTCTAATTAGGAATCCTAGACCTAGTTATCTATTAGGAATAAAGGAAGTAGGCCTTTTACTATTCAGACTACGATTAGGATTCCCTTTAATTAATTAATATGGTCCACTATGGACCATGGACCCTTATCCCTAAAATAAGCCCTTAGTCCTATAAGGAATAGAATTAGTAAACCCATACCATTCAGACCCTAATTAGGAGTCTTAAATATATAAATAGGGATATAGGAGGCACCTAGATCTTTCACCACCATAATCTCTCACCACACAAGAAGTTCCAAGAATCCCCTTAGGAGAAATCAAGAAAGAAGAAAGCTTAAAGAAAGACCCTTCATAGCCAAGGAACTAATTAAGGCTAAGAGGTAACCCATGTCTCAACAAAACCTATTTTCATAGCTATGATTCCCCTCTTAGGATTTCCCCATATTATTGTGTATTGATTATTTGTGATATTATTGTTGATGATTGGTGGGATGATTCCATGGGTGATCTTGATGAGGAGAGGTTCTTGATAATTATGGTGTTCTTGATGATTATATGACGTTGTTGATAATTATATGGTGTTCTTAATGTTCTTAATGATTATGTGAGGTTCTTGATAGTTACATGATATTCCTACCAAATCTTGATTTTGGAAGATGAATTGTGTTCTTGTTGATTTAAAAATAATTAGAACCCTAGGTTATATCGTGAAATTCGTATAGTATTATTCTTGGTATATTGGGTGGGTTTTCGCATGATTGGGTGTTAATTATTTTTAGAAAAGCATGATAGGTTATGTGCCGTTTGTTTCTTGATTTTGATCCGTTAATTGTCTACGTGTGTTATCAATTGCGTTTGAAAGTGTCTAAGCATGGTTTCGGGTTCCACAAAGGTTCCCGAGGAGTTTTTGATGATAAAGAGTCAGTGGGGGTAGGGGACCCGCCACCTAGCCGCGATCTTCTTGGGCAACGCCGGCAGCGGGCAGCCGGCGGGCGGGCAGCTGACCGCCGGGCACCCGCTGCCCGTAATAGCTGCCGCCGGCGGGCAGCCGGCGGGTGAACCCTCACCCACCGGCTACCCGCTGGAAAGTACCCCAATTGGGGATTTTGGCTTCCCCGTTTGATGTTCCCCCGACCCCCGTGGTGTCCCAACGGACTCCGTCTATCGTGCCTATGTCTAGTTTGATCTTCGGGTACCGTTCGTAGGTCGTATGAGTCTTATATATTGCATGTTAGTTGAATTGGTATCCCGTTGACCTAGGTGAAAGAAGTATGAACCCCTTAGGACTATTCTTAGTATGTGAAGGATCACGCATAGGTTTTGTTATAGGTTTTCTCCCCCTTCCCAATGTGTTAATGTGGGTTGCATGTGCTTGCTATGTGTTATGTGTGCATGTTACCCCGATTTGGTTGAGATCAATCGGGCTATACGGGCAGTCGGATGGGCTGAGAACCATACCGGCTGTTAACCAGGCTGGTTGAGACCGGTCAGGTATATAAATATTATATAGGACTGAGGTCCACTATACGGGCAGTCGGATGGGTTGAGAACCATACCGGCTGTTAACCAGGCTGGTAGAGACCGGTCAGGTATATAAATATTATATTGGACTGAGGTCCACTATACGGGCAGTTGAATGGGTTGAGAACCATCCCAACTGTTAACCAGGCTGGTAAAGACCGGTCAGGGTGCTGCGGGGCCGTGTCAGAGCTATATGCGCTGACCCTCATGTATGGGCATGCGATTGGTCCTGTGGCGCCAACAAAGTGTGCTATGTGATGAAGTATGGATGAGTTGATGTTATGAGTATCTTGGGGATGAGACTATGGGATTTATACCAGGGATCGTATATGTTGAGTTATGATTATTAATTGTGCTTATCTTATCTGTCTTGCCTGTTGTAAACTATATATGCTTGGTATAACTGCTGTCTGTACTTAGCCCTACCTGTTGAGTCTATCCCTGTTTTAAAAGCTAGAGTTCGTAGGATATATCTTCATGTTTAAAATGGTTTTCGTATATATATATATATATATATATATATATATATATATATATATATATATATATATATATATATATATATATCTATATGTATTGTATTTCAACGCGTTGGAGTGGGTTACCGGCATCTCTCGCTGAACAGATATATTTGGCTTTCAGGCACAGTCGAGTAGATCACTGGAGCGCGCTAGAAGCTTGGGACATAGCTTAGATAGTTTTCCCTTTCGGCCTGCGTGCCATGATTTAGTATTGATACTGATTGAGGTTTTAGAATTTAGCCTGTGCACCCAAGTTCTCTAGCTCGGGTGTGGCATAGCACCCCGTACTCTTTGTATCGTATTTTGGGATTTAATGAGATTCTATCTTCATTATATAAGTTTTAAAAGTCTTGAAAATCTGGGGTGTTACAACCACCGCCGCCCCCACCACTGCCACCGCCACCACCACCACCACCACCACCACCATCACCACCGCCGCCGCCACCACCACCACCGCCACCAGAACCACCACCCAGCAGCACCACCGCCACCGCCACCACCACCACCACCACTGCCACAACCATCGCCGCCCCCACCACCACTGCCACAACCGTCACCGTCACCACCACCACCACCACCGTCGGCCCCACCACTGCCACCGCCACCACCACCACTACCACCCCAGCAGCAGCAGCAGCACCACCACCACCGCCACCACCACCATCACCACCACCGCCACCACCATCGTCACCACCACAACCACCACCGCCGCCACTACCACCACCACCATCACATATTTTTATAAGGGTAATTATGTCTTTTAAAACATATTTCATTTCTATTCCTTAAATCAACCAAACACTGTAATATAAATCCTAAAGTCTATTCCTTCAGTGAACCAAACAATAGAATACAATTCCTATTCTATTCCTTGCCTATTCCATTCCTTATGGAATAGCATTCCTATTACCTCAAAATTCATTCCGTGAACCAAACGTGCTGTAAGGAATTTTGGATGTCTTGTGGTCCACCATGTAGCATGAACCATGGGCTAGAAATGTTATCTTTTATTACTTTGGGGTTGAAAGTGAATTTTACCAAAAGCTATATGGATGAACACTTGTTCAAAATTCTCTTTTGAATTCTCCCGGTCTCACTCAGATAAAATTCTCGATTTAAATCTCGGTACGTGAAGTACCCGAAAACTTAGGGATTTTCGAATGGAATTCCTTTCTTCAGTGTCGAATTAATTTTCTTTAAAAAAATGCGACAAAATTATTTTATTCAAACACCGATTGATCACAATTTTTTTTAATGGAGTGAATAAGCTACTTTGGGATTTCTTAATACTAGATTTATAAAATGAAATTTTGGGTTCTTACAATCTATCCCCCTTAAAAGAAGTTTCGTCCCGAAACTTAGAAGAAACGGGTGGATCAAATTCTCAAATAGAAAAGGTGGTATAACCAAAAGGTTAGAATTTTCTGTTGAAAGACTTGGGAAAGATTTAGGAATCTCTAAGTTCTTATCTATCTTATCTAAAATCTAACAACAGCACCAACGAATCTATAACTGAACTTAAGAGCTTAACTAGTTACCTTGATTAAAACCTCCCGAGGAGTCGCCTGGTGGCATGTAGCTTGGATCCCAACCATTGGGAGTCCATCTCTATACATTCTCAATCCCCATCCTTTGCTCCATAACTGCAGCCCTTTGGTCAAAGTTGGCAAAACCATAGCTCACTTGAGCACTTAGATTGTCAAATCGATTGTTGATCATAGCATAAATGTCCTTGTAAGTAGGTCCGTGAGGCCCACTCATGTACTCCTGTGGTGCTCCTTGCTGGGTAGCTGTATATGGTGCTCCTTCATGGCTCATGCCAATTCCCGTATCGGTTCCCATTGCAACCCCTTCTCCACTAGCCTCAACTATGTGTCTTGATTCGATTCCAACACTCGACCATTTTCTTTGTGGTACATTCAAACTAACTACAAGTGCCATCTTCTTGTCCAAGGGCTTTTTAGCAATGTCAGCTAGGGTCAAATACTTGTTCTCCTCAACTTGGTACAACTCGTAATATCTCAGATTGACGGCATTCAGAGCTGACCTAGTAGTCCTTTGGATCCTCTATCCCATCTCAGGTAAATTCATCTTTTTGAATACCCAACTCAACATCATGCCATAGGGCAGACTCTTCCTGTTCTTTGTCTTAAAGTAAGCCATGTGCTTAAGAATCAAAACTGGAAAGTTTATAGCACGACCAAATCTCAACGTAAAGGCAATTGTACATGTCCAACTACCAATCTCTGTAGAGTTGTTCCTACACGGAAACAAGCACTCTTCTATCGACAAGACTAGCAATTTCTTTTCTCCAGTCAAAGTTGGTTTCTCGGGACGATATTCCTTAGGGAACTCTTCCCTACTCCCGGTCATGTATCTCAAATACTCTTGATGTGTCAACCCTGCGTGGGCAACCCAATCCTCTCGATCATACATATCCAACCCATCCATCGGTAAATCAAACCAATTTGACAATTTCTGCGGTGTCAATTCTACTTTCGTGCCTCTCACATTAGAGACAATCGAAGTCACTCCCTTCTTATGTTTTGTGGTTAAATTCTCATAGAATTCTATCACTAAATCAGGGTAAATTTCCTCTTGGATTCTCAAAACTTTTCTCAACAAACCTCGATTCTCCAAAATACTATTAAAATCTTCGAAAAAGAACTCGGGGAAATAGGTTTTACCTCCTATTACTGAGTAGGTAGGTGCTTCCTGACTAGTTTCCTCGACTTGTTGTTTCCCTTTCACCATTGTGGTCCAAGCTTTGTGGTCTTGATCTTGTTGAAATTGCAAGGAATGCTCCAACTAGTATTTTTCTGGTACTTGGTATGACTTGGGGAAGACACTCTTGAAGTTTCCTTGTTGAAAGACGTTGTTTTGGAGAAGATAGGCTTTTGGTTGAGGTTGAGGCAGTGTGTAGCGAAGAAGAGAAGAAGAAGAAGATGATTCCCACTCAATCTGCCTTGGGGAAATCTGAAAGGGGTTAAGGGGGTCGGTGGGGCTTGGCTGCGGCTTTTCACGTGATCCGGCCCCAAGGCCCGTGTCAGCTTCCTCGGAACGGCCTCAGGTCACGGACCATTACGTGGTCCGTTACCACGTTCCGTTATAAGGAACGGGGTCTGTCTAGACCCGTGACCTAGACCCGCTACTGGGTCGGGTTAATCGGGTCGGATCCGGTTCGACCTTGACTCAAAATGGGTCCTCCGACTTTGTCAAAACTTCAAATCGGGTCAAAATTGAGTGTAGTCCTTCACTTTAAGACATCTCACTTTCTTTAGTCAATTCTTTAGTCAAGCACTTTAAACACATTGATATAGCACAAATTGTATAAGCAAACACAAAGGAACTCACGACATCACCGCGTTTCTAATTGATACTTAGAGTTTCTCTTATCTCTGATTCTCATGCTCAATCACTGAACTTAGAGTCTTTCTCATCTCAATTTTCATATCTTAGGGTTCTTTCCCATTCTTATCCTTCTTAGGATTTCACTTAAAGTTCTAATCTTAGCTTGTCTTCCTTAAGGCTTCAACTTAAGGGTCTTTCCTTAACTTGTCCTTCCTAGGAATTTCACTTAGAGTTTCTATACTCAATCTTAATGGTCAAACATCCTAAGTTTCCCGCGATTCGTACCGCTCTGATACCAATTTGTAACACCCCACTTTTCTAACTCTTAATTACATCTCTAAACAGTCATTAACATAAACTAAGCAGCGGAAAACTAGATGATAAGCAGTGGGAGTGTCACCGCCACAACCATCACTCTTGGGTGATTGCAAAGGCTAATAGGGGTAAAATTACAATATGATTAAGTTTGGGACCTAAAATTAAATACTGGAAAACTAAAGGGGGAAAAACGTCACCTAAAAACAGTCTACATCAATCCTCCAACATAAAGTCATAAGTCTAAATCCATAACATAATCATAAATGAAACTAGAGTTTAGACATCTCAAACTAAGAGACTAATCTAACTCGATCTCTTCTCAGTGCTGGGCCCACCTGAAAGGGGTTTTGCAAGCAACACAAAGACAACAGTAAAAACACCCGTCAGCACGAAGCTAAGTATAACAACACTCAACCCAGTAAAGCATACTAGCATATACTTTGAAAACATTTGATATCTTTATAGCAATAAGCTAAACTTAAATCATCTTTAGATTAATCACATTCTTTCTAGATGCTTGCACCCTATAATATCAACTGGCATTCTCGTATATATACAAGACTAATCATGAAGATTCATCAACATATAGACTTCTCAAATAGCTTATCAAGTAATTCATATTTACAGATAGGTTCATGCTAAAAGACCATATAACCGGTATTTACATGCTTTCACATTCTTATCACATAACTTGATAGGTTGAGCTTCTAATACAACACAATAATCATGCTCAAAGAGTATCTCAAGATAAACTTCTCATTTAACAATCTTTTACGATGCTCTAATCGCATACAATCATGTATAACATTATGATCATACTTTTTATGCAATCTAGTGCAACAATATATTCATACTCTTATGCAATCTAGTGCAACAATGTAATCATACTCTTATGCATTCTAGTGCAACGGCGTAATCATACTCTTATGCAATCTAGTGAAATAATATACTCATGCTCATATACAATCTAGTACAACAATAAATTCATACTCATAGGCAATCTTGTGCAATTATATAATCATACTCTCATGCAATCTAGAGCAACAATCTACTCATATTCTTGCAATCTAGAGCAACAGTCTACTCATATTCATGCAATCTCGTGCAATAAAATACTCAATACACTCATTTATAAATTAGAGTACTTTCTGTGGAGGTTTCTTTGTTACATTCTCGAGTCTCTGTTGACTCTCTGTCTTTCTCTCGAGTCTTTATTGACTCTCATACTTGAGTCTCTGTTGACTCTCTTTCTTTCTCTTATACTCGTAGACGGTTTAGGGTTTCATAGAAGCGTGAATTACCCCATCGGGAACGGCATAATTCTGACCCAATATCTCCTACCGTCTTCGGAACCAATCTCGTGGTTCAAACTCTGTGGAATCATGTATCGAACTATTAGTGTGCACACTCCCTGACCAGGATTCCAAGCCTGACGGGAAGTTTCCAACCTCGTAACGTGGGAATACGCCGCGTTACATATACTGGGACCGCAATGTCCATAAATATCTCCCGAGAGGAGCATAGTCCAAACGGTATCCTCCAATATATCTCTCATGCATCAATCTCATGCATGCAACAATTCTACTACTTCTCAACGCATCAAAGAATGTATACCACATGCTTATGGTTTTTGAAAGTATTCTTGGACTCACGTTGGCCCTTTATGCATCTTTGAAATACGACTCATGTGAAATGTCAAAATGCTCTATAACATGCTTCTAAATCATGTGTAAACTAACATGAAGTATTCAAAAATATATCATCATGCTCGGTTTGCAACATAGCAATTTCTATACATTTCACTCAGCAAATATGTTTCTGTTCTCATTGATCAAATAATACAATTTTGTCATACTTTCATAATAAATCATATTCTCAAAGAATCATGTTTCTTTACTCAATAAAAACATTATCTGATCACTAAATCAACAATTTCTCAAACACAGTGAACTTAGCAAAATATGCACTGTGTAACAATTTGTTCAATACATCATTAATAGCATACTTGTTCTTAATCCAATTTCAACGAAATCAAAGCCAAAACGTGTGTCAAGATGATCTCGAGGAGCCGAGCCACAAGGGCCCGTAACACTCGGTCCGAAATGACACGTAGCAGAGCCACAAGGGCCCGACCACTGCACAAAATCCTTCACAGACAATACTGAGGGACCTGGGGCGGGACTCTTCATGGTCTGCCCCTAGAGCCCTGTTGGTGCACCAGTACTAGGCAACGGCCCTCCTCTAGGTCCGTGTGTGACACCCCAAAAATCCACACTCCAATCCATGAATTAATTGAGTAATTAATTCTATTTCTTTTGAGGAATTGATTCCTAAAATCCTGATTTTTAATACTCAAGGACTAGTATTTGACTAGTCAATCTTTAAGTTGTGTTGTACCTTGTGCTTAGAGGGGAGTTCCCTTGTTCCTTACACTTTCTAAGGGTTAGTAAGGGTAGCCTTGTCTTTTCACCAAGAGTTAGTATTGTATCCTAACCTAGAAGACTTCTTCATTTCATTCCTTACAATTCCTAGAAAAATATCTCTACCTTCTCTCTAGAATAGAAGTGTAGCTTATTCTCCAAGCCAAGTTGAGACCCTTGTCAAGATTCCAAGTTTTGCTTCCAAGATTCAACCTTTCACCTATTTGGGCATCTAGAAGGGTGAGATCTAAGCTTGTCTAGTCTTTTTGGTTCCATATTAGTTGTCTTTTTCTTAAAGGTGAGGTCTTTATGATTGTTTGGTTTGATCTTGAAGTGGGTTTGAGAAGTGAGCCTAGTGGAGAGCTTGTTGTGGTGTTAGAGAAGTCTTTTGGTCTTCAAGAGGTAACCCATGCTCTACAAAACCTATTTTGCTTACCTATATGTGATTTCTTGGATTCTACTTGTGTTTTGCTATGAAATGTGAGGGTTTATACATTTATCTTGTGATATTGCATATCTAGAGCTTGTGTTTAGGGTTCCTTTGTGCCATTGCTTGGCATTTTCCTTGGTTCAAGTCATTTTGCTGTGTTTGGTGAGATTTGGCATGTTTTAGACTTGAATTTGTGTTTGGAGAAGAAAATCCCTGAAGGGATTTGTTGTGGAACAGGTATGTTCCCGCGGGCGGAACGGCGGGCGGGGCACCACCCGCCGGCCTACCCGCGGGTACACAGCCTCGTGGGATATTGTTCCCGCGGGCGGGACCACGGGTGGGGCACTACCCGTGGGTCCACCCGCGGGTACATGGTTGTGGTGATGTTGGGATTTGTTCCCCGTGATTTGGTTGTCTTGCTAGCGTGTGTGTTGTTTGTACTTTCTGTTTGGTTGATGATAACTTGTGTTATTCATCGTTGTTGTCGTTGGGTTGCGACCCGTTCCTTGATTGAGTATGTTTCATACCTTCGTTGTAATCCGTTGTTTGACTCTCATGTGAGTGGTGGTGCGTGTGTGACTCTACCTAGATTGCACGATTAGTGGTATGGGACACTAGTCACCAAAGTATTGCAGCGGTCCTCGTGGTGGCCGTGACGTGATTATGGAGTTGTGGCCTGAGTGATGGGTCCACGTGATTGGGGGATAACATGTGTTATCCGGGCATGTGTTGCCGTGATTGGTGGTGGTTCGTTGGTGGTTATAGGTGGGGGACGACGGTCCCGGCGGAATAAGGTTGGACTTGGCTGTACAGGGGATCTTGGAGGTAATGGTTGGCTTGAAGGTACAAGGTTGGGGTAGCTGTAACACCCCGTGTTATGATCCCTAAAACCAATTAATCACTTAACCAATTACCCAAAGAAAGAATTAAATTACAATTATTAATTGGGAAAAGGCCCACCATAGTCCGTGGGCCCTCATCTCTAAACCCAACCCCTAGTCCTAAAAGGAATAGAGTTAGCAAGCCTGTAGTATTTGGGCCCTAATTAGGACTCTTAAATATATAAATAGGGGAACATAGGAGGCACCTAGAACCCCCACCACAATAATCCCTCACCCCACAAGGAGCTCCAAGAATTCCCCTAGGAGAAATCAAGAAAGAAGAAAGACTTAAAGAAAGATCCTTCATAGCCAAGGAAATTAATTAAGGCTAAGAGGTAACCCATGTCTCAACAAAACCTAATTTCATAGCTATGATTCCCCTCTTAGGATTTCCCCATATTCTTGTGTATTGATGATTCGTATATTGTTCTTGACGATTGGTGTTATAATTCCATGTGCGATCTTGATAATCTTGTTGATGAAAAAGGGATTCTTGATGATTGTGTGATTCTTGATGGAACCTAGTTTCCTGATGATTATGTGCCATTCTTGTTAAATTGAATGTGTCTAGAGCCCTAGGTCGTATCGTGAAATTCGTGTGGTGTTATTCTTGATGTATTGGGTGGGAATTCGAATGTTCGGGTATTAAATTTGTTTAGAAAAGCATGATAGGATATGTGCCGTATGTTTCCCACTTTTGGTCCGTTAATTGTCTACGTGTTGTTATCAATTGCGTTTGAAAGTGTTTAAGCATGGTTCCGGGTTCCACTAAGGTTCCCGAGGCGTTTTTGTGATGAAAGAATCAGTGGGGGGGGGGGGTAGGGGACCCGCCACCGACCTGCGGCCAACGTTGAAGTCGCCGGCAGCGGGCGGGCAGGCGACTGCCCGCCGGGCACCCGCTGCCCGGAACCACGACGCCGGCGGGTGACCCCTCACCCACCGGCTACCCGTTGGATTTTACCCCACTTTGGGATTTCGGCTTCCCCGTTTGATGTTCCCCCGACCCCCGTGGTGTCCCAACGGACTCCGTCTATCGTGCCTAAGTCTAGTTTTATGTTTCGGGTACCGTTCGTAGGATAAATGAGTCTTATATATTGCATGCTAGTTGAATTGGTATCCCGTTGGCCTAGGTGAAAGAAGTATGAACCCCTTAGGATTATTCCTAGTTTGTGGATGACCACGCATAGGTTTCATTATACGTTTTCTCCCCTTCCCAATGTGTTAATGTGGGTTGCACGTGCTTGCTATGTGTTATGTGTGCATGATACCCCAATTTGGTTGCGATCAAATTGGTTATTCCTGAGCTACGGTTCAGAAGCTGGCTGCGGTCAGATTTACACTCTCGGGCTGCGGTCCACCGTTTGGTTGCGATCAAACGTTTTACATGAGCTGCGGTTCATATTCCTGGTTGCGGTCAGATGACTACTCTTGGGCTGCGGTCCACTGTTTGGTTGCGATCAAACATTATGATGAGCTGCAGTTCATCGGTCGGTTGCGATCGACCGCTCCGTGTTGCGATACGGGGCAGGATGCTGCGGGGCCGTGTCAGAGCTATATGCGCTGACCCTCATGTATGGGCATGCGATTGGTCCTGTGGCGCCAACAAAGTGTGCTATGTGATGAGATAGGGATGGTTTGATTGTTATTGTAACACCCCAGATTTTCAAGACATTTAAAACTTATAAAATAAAGGTGAAATCTCATTAATTTCCAAAAACACAACATAAAGAGTACGGGGTGCTATGCCACACCTGAGCTAGAGAACTCAGGTGCACAGGCCAACTAACTAATATCCTTAATGTAGTAACTGCATAACATGGCACGCAGGCCGAAAGGGAGACTATCTACTTCTACGTTCCAAGATCTAGCGCGCTCCAGTGACTTATTCTTCTGTGCCTGAAAGCCAAATATATCTGTTCAGCCAGAGATGCTGGTAACCCACTCCAATGCGTTGAAATACAATACATATAGCTATATATATATATATATATATATATATATATATATATATATATATATATATATATATACGAAAATCATTTTGAACATGAAGATATATCCTACGAACTCTAACTTTTAAAACAGGGATAGACTCAACAGATAGGGCTAAGCACAGACAGCAGTTATACCAAGCATATACAGTTTACAACAGGCAAGACAGATAAGATAAGCACAATTAATAATCATAACCCAACATATACGATCCCCGGTACAAATCCCATAGTATCATCCCCAAGATACGCATAACAACAACTCATCCATACTTTCATCACATAGCACACTTTGTTGGCACCACAGGACCAATCGCATGCCCATACATGAGGGTCAGCGCATATAGCTCTGACACGGCCCCGCAGCACCCTGCCCGTCTCACAGCACGGAGGGGTCGATCGCAACCGACCGATGAACCGCAGTTCTATATAATATTTATATACCTGACCGGTCTTTACCAGCTTGGTTAACAGTTGGGATGGTTCTCAACCCATTCAACTGCCCGTATAGTGGACCTCAGTCCTATATAATATTTATATACCTGACCGGTCTCTACCAGCCTGGTTAACAGCCGGTATGGTTTTCAGCCCATCCGACTGCCCGTATAGTGGACCTCAGTCCTATATAATATTTATATACCTGACCGGTCTCTACCAGCCTGGTTAACAGCCGGTATGGTTCTCAGCCCATCCGACTGCCCGTATAGCCCGATTGATCTCAACCAAGTCGGGGTAACATGCACACATAACACATAGCAAGCACATGCAACCCACATTAACACATTGGGAAGGGGGAGAAAACGTATAACAAAACCTATGCGTGATCCTTCACATAGTAAGAATAGTCCTAAGGGGTTCATACTTCTTTCACCTAGGTCAACGGGATACCAATTCAACTAGCATGCAATATATAAGACTCATACGACCTACAAATGGTACCCGAAAATCAAACTAGACATAGACACGATAGACGGAGCCAGTTGGGACACCACGGGGGTTGGGGAACATCAAACGGGGAAGCCGGGATCCCGATGTGGGGTACAAACCAGCGGGTAGCCGGTGGGTGGGGGTCACCCGCCGGCTGCCCGCCGGTATTTACTGTTCCGGGCAGCTGCCCGCCCGCTGCCGGAGCTCCCCTTTTTGGCCGCGGGTAGGTGGCGGGTCCCCTACCCCCACCTACCCCCCACTGACTCTTTTTCACCAAAAATGCCCCGGGAACCTTTGTGGAACCCGAAACCATGCTTAGACACTTTCAAACGCAATTGATAACACACGTTGACAATTAACGGATCAAAGATCGAGAAACATATGACACATAACCTATCATGCTTTTCTAAACATAATCAATCACCCAATCATGCGAATTCCCACCCAATATACCAAGAATAATTCCATACGATACAATCCTAGGGTTCTAATCATTTTTAAATCAACAAGGACACAATTCATCTTCTAATATCAAGATTCGGTAAGAATATCACATAAACATCAAGAACATCCTACAATTATCAAGAACATCAAATAATCATCAAGAACGTCATAATCATCAAGAACACCATAATTATCAAGAACCTTTCATCATCAAGATCACCCATGGAATCATCCCACCAATCATCAATAATAATATCACAAATCATCAATACACAAGAATATGGGGGAAATCCTAAGAGGGGAATCATAGCTATGAAAATAGGTTTTGTTGAGACATGGGTTACCTCTTAGCCTTAATAAATTCCTTGGCTATGAAGGTTCTTTCTTTAAGCTTTCTTCTTTCTTGATTTCTTCTAAGGGATTCTTGGAACTTCTTGTGTGGTGAGAGATTATGGTGGTGAAAGATCTAGGTGCCTCCTATATCCCTATTTATATATTTAAGACTCCTAATTAGGGTCTGAATGGTATGGGTTTACTAATTCTATTCCTTATGGGACTAAGGGCTTATTTTAGGGATAAGGGTCCATGGTCCATAGTGGACCATATTAATTAATTAAAGGGAATCCTAATCGTAGTCTGAATAGTAAAACGCCTACTTCCTTTATTCCTAATGGATAACTAGGTCTAGGATTCCTAATTAGAAACTGAATAGTAAAGGGTTTACATTCTTTATTCCTAATAGGCTTAAGACTCTAATTTAGGCAAGGGTCTACGGTTCATGGTGGACCTTATTAATTAATTAAAGGAAACCTAACCGAATTAAATCATATTTAATTATTATTAACGGGATTAATTAAATAATTAATCCGGGATTGAAGGTCGTAACACGGGGTGTTACACTCTCCCCCCCTTACGAGAAGCTTCGTCCCCGAAGCTTGGAAATCATTGCGGGGTAACGAGTCCAAAGTAGTACGGTGGTCCTATAGCGAAATCATTCTACGGGGAAACTGTATAATTGTATGTTTATGTGTGCTGGGTTTTTGGGAACGATTAGGTTTAAAGGGCTAAGAGAGTGGGTTTCAAACCTGAGGACAAAGTGAATTTAGGAATTAGGATCAAAGTTTTCAAGGTTGCAACTTAGGGGGTGATGTACCACCCCAGATTTTCAGGATATTTAAAACTTATAAAATAAATGTGAAATCTCATTAAATCCCACAACATAATACAAGTGTACGGGGTGCTATGCCACACCTGAGCTAGAGAACTCAGGTGCACAGGCTAACTAACTAATATCCTCAATAATGTAACGCATAAACATGGCACGCAGGCCGAAAGGGAAGCTATCTACTTCTACGTTCCGAGTTCTAGCGTGCTCCAGTGACTTACTCTTCTGTGCCTGAAAGCCAAATATATCTGTTCAGCGAGAGATGCTGGTAACCCACTCCAACGCGTTGAAATACAATATATATATATATATATATATATATATATATATATATATATATATATATATATATATATATATATATATATAAGAAAACCATTTTGAACATGAAGATATATCCTGCGAACTCTAGCTTTTAAAACAGGGATAGACTCAACAGATAGGGCTAAGCATAGACAGAAGTTATACCCAGCATATGCAGTTTACAACAGGCAAGACAGATAAGCTAAGCACAATTAATAATCATTACCCAACATATACGATCCCTTGGTATAAATCCCATTGTCTCATCCCCAAGATACTCATAACATCAACAACTCATCCATACTTCATCACATAGCACACTTTGTTGGCGCCACAGGACCAATCGCATGCCCATACATGAGGGTCAGCGCATATAGCTCTGACACGGCCCCGCAGCACCCTGCCCCGTCTCACACTACGGAGGGGTCGATCGCAACCGACCGATGAGCCGCAGCTCTATGTAATATTTATATACCTGACCGATCTTTACCAGCCTGGTTAACAGTTGGGATGGTTCTCAACCCATTCAACTGCCCGTATAGTGGACCTTTATCCTATATAATATTTATATACCTGACCGGTCTCTACCAGCCTGGTTAACAGTTGTGATAGGAATATTTTTGTAAGTTTTGATGAGCCAAATGTATCTTTAGATCCCCTTAGTTTTTAAGTCTTTAGTACAAGCATCATAAATCAGAATATTGAAATCAGAAGGAATCTACCATAGGAAGAACAAAATTGATTTGAGAAATTAATTTTGGTCCTACGAGTATTCATCCGTGAAAGAAGCATAAAGCAATGGCGTTGCAAGGAATGACCGGATGAGCCTAACGGTGAAATGGTAGAGGTTCTTACTCTAAACGATCACACCCGAGATTGATTCCCCCCAAGGACTTATATTTTTTTAAGGCAGATTTTGAAGGAGCTCGATGTGTGCTAAAAGAGCACAATGTGTTCAAAAGAGCACAATGTGTCCGAAGGAGCACGATGCTTACTAAAGGAGCACAATGTGACCAAATCTGAAAGGAGCACAATGCTGCTAAGGAGCACAATGCTACCTAAGAAGCACAATGTTGTCTAAGAAGCACAATGCTGTCAGAAGAGCACAATGCCACCTAAGAAGCACAATGTTGTCTAAGAAACACAATGTTGTCAGAAGAGCACAATGTATCGTAAGAAGCACAATGTTCAAAGTCAAGGAGCACGATGTTCAAGTCAAAGGAGCACATTGTGGCAAAAGAGCAAGATGATCAGAAATTGGATAAATTCGAAGGAATTTACTCCAAGCCCACCCACATGCCACAAGACTCCAAAATTGCCTGAAAGACATTTGATCAGAACGGAAAAATATTTATGAAGGCATGAATATAAAAACTTATCCTAAAAATAAATTCTATCAGATGAATTTATTTCAAAGATTCGTTGGATATTCAAATTGACAATTAAAGTAATATTTTTAGAAACAACTAGAAAATCAAAGTTGTGCTAAAAAATTACTTTGTCAGGCAAGTTGACAAATAAAATCAAAATTGAAGATCTACTACTGTCAACAATATCAGGCTATGAAGATTCAAATTTCAAATATCAAATTATCCCACTCCAACGGATATATTTGATTGACTATAAAAAGCCATGAAGACTTGAAGACAAATGAAGTGAGAAGAGATAGAGAAAAACGAGATAGAAGTGCAAAATTCAAAAGTGCTAGTGCTCGAAATATTCTAAGAGACTTAGTCTGAATAGTCTCAAATCTAGTTGGAGAGAGAAATACAAATCCTTGTATTTGTAAATTGTAGAAAGAGTATAGCTGTGTGCAAAATACTCTAGTGAGTGTAGCTGTGTGCAAAACACTCGTAGTTGCTAAGTGTAGCTGTGTGCAAGACACTTAGTTGGCGTTGAGTATAGCTGTGTGCGAAATACTCGGAGTTGAGTATAGCTGTGTGCGAAATACTCGGAGTTGAGTGTAGCTGTGTGCGAGACACTCGGAGTTGGGTGTAGCTGTGTGCAAGACATCTGGAAGAAGTGCTTGTGTAGCACTTATTCACTATTGTAACTGTGTGTGGAAAATAGTGAATTTCTTCTAGACGTGAAAGGAGAAAAGTGGACTAGGAAGATTACGCCACTTCCGAACCACTATAAATTGCCTCTCTCATTTACATACCGCACTTACATTATTTGCTATATCTATCTATCTCATCCGACTAACCCATTTACTATTCACAGTTAATCTTAATCATCCGGGTTTAGTGTGTCCTCACGTATGCATGTGACTCAAACTTCTCGAGCTTAAATACTAATTTATTCTAAGCAAGTTTGACGTGCTGCATGTAACATTCGTCACACGGACGACGTGACACGATATTTATTTACAATCTTGAATATTGTTATTATATATTGAGTGAATCATCTCCTTTATATATTCAAGATATCTCTGTCACTTTACATATCATTTGTATCTATCTTACTTATACTTGCATACTTAATTTACTAGTTGGGCATAACTCTTTACTATTATTCCGCTGTGCAGTACAAACTTGCTCTATTTACTTGTTACTTAGAGTTGAAGTAACCGAAGAGTTATTTAATTTGAAAAAGCTTGAAAGTCTATTCACCCCCCCCTCTAGACTTTCACCACCCTATCGGGACCAACAATTGGTATCAGAGCGGTTGTCTATTTGAGTCAATTTTGACTGCTAGACAGATCTCGAAAAAATCAAGATGATGAAAAGAGATAATGCTCTTGCCCAAAATTTATTATTTTCCTTAGAAAAATTTGACGATTGGAAAATTCGCATGCAGGTACATTTATCCGCATTACATGATGAAATGTGGGAAGTGGTTACGAGTGGTCCTATTGAGATTTTGCAAGTCAACACTTCATCTGAACAAACAAGTGAGACTCCGCAATACATTCCAAAACCGAAAGTGGAATGGTCTCGTGAAGATAGAACAAGAAATAACTTGGACAATATTGCCAAGGATATTTTGTTTAAATCTATCGATGACACGATATTTCCAAAGGTTCGAAAGTGTCAATCCGCGAAGGAAGTATGGGAAACGCTCATTCAGATTGGTGAAGGAGACGAACAAGAAAAGGATAATAAACTCACTATAGCATTAAAGAAATTCGAGGATTTCAAAATGCTAACCGGCGAGAATATTACCGACATGGAAACAAGATTTGCCAAAATCTTAGGAGAGATTAATGATCTTGGAAAAGATATTAATCAAAAAGAAATCTCACTTAAAATTCTACGTGGTCTACCATCTACATGGGACATGAAGGTCACAGCCATGAGAGATCATAGGGATCTAAAAACCCTATCAACTGATAAGCTCTTTAGTGATCTAAAAGCTTATGAATTTGAGATGAAATCAAGATTAGAGGAAGATCATGAAGAAAAGAACAACGCGCTTATAGCCGAGCAACCATCAACCTCAAGGTCAGTACAAAATGTTGAATTATTGCCTAATGATCAATTTGCTCTCTTTGTCAAGAAATTCATGAAGAGAAGCAACTACAAGAAAAATCCACAAGGGAAATCATGGAATACAACGAAGAATTCGAAGAAAGAAATTATTGAGGAAGATTCAAATTTGTGTTACAACTGTAGAAAACCGGGACACTTTGCAGCAAGTTGTCCATATCCCAAGGTGAGTAAAAGTCAGTACACAAATGTTACTAACCCTCAACAGGAAGAATTCAAGCCCAAAGATAAAATATTAAAAGAAAGAAGAAAAGCACTCATCAGTGACCCACTTGAAATAAGTGAGTCAGAAGAATCTTCAAGTGATGAAAGTGACACCTCAAAGGATGACAATGCAATGTTTTGCATGAGCATCTCCAACAACACACCACACGAGTACATGTGTCTTATGGCTAATGGACATGAAGAAAATGAGGTAACATCTAAATCTTATGACTCTGTTAATTCTTCATTTTCTAGAGAGTCCCTCTTTCACTTAATGGAAGAATGTCAAACCGTAATGGACACTCACTTTCAACTCAAAGAGCGCAATAATCATCTGATTCTTGAAAAAGATCAATTAATTGAAAAATTGCAAAATGCTCTACTTGAAGTGAAAGACTTGAAAGATAAAATTATTTGTCTTCAAGAAGAGTGTAAATCAAGGGAAGTGAGAGAACACAACCTCAGAGAGGTTATAGCAACATTTACGCATTCATCCAAAATAATGGACAAAATGGTAAATATGCAAAAACCCTCAAGTGATAAAACCGGACTTGGTTATGATCCATCGTGTTCTCAAGCCTCCGAGAAATTGACCAATTCTACTACTACTTTAAGTAATAAAATTCAAGTAGTAAAATTTGTAAAAGGTCAAGAAAGCACAGTGAGACAAGGAATTGGTTACCAAACTGATGTCAAAATTAACACTGTTGGACCAAAGCCTCAAAGAAACAATATTTCGTCCAAACAGTACACTAAAAGACAAAAGTTTGTTCCTAAATGGAAATACACCAATGAGTCTAGTGCACAAAGTCCTCATCGGAAAATGGGAAGAAATCCGAGGATTGGGGCAGGGAGACTCTATCCCTCTAAACAAGATTGGTTTGGAAATATTAAACCATGGACTAAGTCCAGATTTAATGCTTATCACAGGCCCAAACAATCTATATCCCACGTGCCAAGAAATCGAGTCAATTTTCAAAAACCGGCACAAAAAATGTTTTCAAAAATTAAATATGATTATAATGTGTTTAATGGTTACCAATCACCTAAACTTAGATCAGTGAGTACAAGGTGGATTTGGGTACCAAAAATGACTAACACCCAAGGACCCAAGTCAAGTTGGGTACCTAAAAATGTTTAATTCATTTCCAGGAAGTTTGGTACTTCGATAGTGGATGTTCTAGACACATGACTGGAAATAAATCAAGTCTTGTGAATCTTAAAAATATCGAAGGACCAAAAGTCGTATTCGGTGGAAATGAACGATACGGCATAACAAAAGGAATCGGTACAATATTTCGAAATGGTTTGAAAATCGAAGATGTATCCTTTGTTGAAGGTCTAAAATTCAACTTGTTAAGTACAAGTCAATTTTGTGACAAAGGATATCTAGTAGAGTTCTTCAGAGAAAAGTGCCAAGTGAAAAATAATTCCACAAGAGAAGTTGTTCTCGAAGGAATAAGAAAGAAAAATATGTACGTTGTGGATTGGAACACAACAAAAGAATCAGTGTGTCTACTAGCAAACAACTCACACGCAACAAATTGGGAATGACACAAGAAGTCGAATCATCTAAACTTCAAGACTATCAACAAGCTAGCAAGAAACAAATTAGTTGAAGGTCTACCCGACATTGTCTACAAGAAAGATCAAATATGTGATGCTTGCCAAAAAGGAAAGCAAGTCAAGACATCTTTCAAATCCAAAGCTCAAGAATCTACAACAAGACCGCTAAATCTACTACACATGGATCTATTTGGTCCAGTAGACCCAGCAAGTCTAAGTGGTAAGAAATATACACTAGTTGTTGTTGATGACTTTTCCAGGTACACATGGACAATATTTCTCAAAAAGAAAAATGAAGTGGAGCAAAAGTTGCCAGAGCTACTGAAGCTGCTACAAAATGAGAAAGACTTGAAAATTGCAAAAATCCGAACGGATCGTGGAACTGAATTCGTGAATCAAGTGATTGAAGCCTACTGCAATTACCAAGGAATTCTACATCAACTATCTGCTGCACGTACACCTCAACAAAACGGTGTAGCCGAAAGAAGAAATAGAACGCTAAAAGAAGCCGCACGAGTGATGATTACGTCAGCCGAGCTACCTAAAAGATATTGGGCTGAAGCAATCAACACCGCTTGCTACACACAAAATCGGAGCTTGATACATAAGTCTTACAATAAGACTCCGTACGAATTATGGAAAGGGAGAAAACCTAAACTCAACTATTTCCATACTTTTGGTATCAAATGTTTTATTCTTAATAATGGTAAAACATATCTAAAGACTTTTGATGAGCGTGCAGATGAAGGAATATTTTTGGGATATTCATCTACCAGTAAAGCATTCAGAGTATTGAACAAGAAATCAATGGTGGTAGAAGAATCAATTCATGTCACATTTGATGAAGCTCATATAAAGGAAACCCAAAGCAACAAAAATGATCAGGAGATTTGTCAAGTTGAAAAATCATTTAATGATGCTGACATATCTTTTAAAGATCAAACTGTACAGGGTATGGAGCAATTGGACATTGATTGCAATAGTGAAGAACACGTGGAAGCCAATGAAGATGCACACGTGGAAAATCAAAACTCTCAAGTCAATACACAAATTGGAGATCAAGCTGATGAGCAAAATGTGTCTACCTCCAATTTACCTACTGAACAAGGAAACGTGGAAAGCCCATGCAACCTACAACCCGACTTGAGATGGCTCAAAATCACCCTCCAGAGCTAGTGATTGGAAATCCACGAGAAGGAGTAAAAACAAGGTCATCAAGTATAAATTCTTTATTCTCTTGTTTTCTTTCTCAGGTGGAGCCCACAAGCATTGAAGAAGCACTACGTGATCCAGATTGGATCAATGCAATGCAAGAAGAGCTTGAACAGTTTAAGAGAAATGACGTATGGAAATTAGTTCCAAGACCTGAAAATTACAATGTAATTGGAACAAAATGGGTCTTTCGGAATAAAGCTAATGAGGATGGAATCGTCATTCGAAATAAAGCACGTTTAGTTGCAAAGTAGATATTCACAAGAAGAAGGCATAGATTTCGATGAAACGTTTGCACCCGTTGCAAGAATAGAAGCCATCAGAATATTTCTAGCTTATGCCGCATACAAGAATTTCACTGTCTATCAAATGGACGTGAAAAGTGCATTTTTAAACGGATTACTTGAAGAGGAAGTCTACGTTGAGCAACCTCCCGGTTTCGAGGTAAAAGGTGATATTAATAAGGTCTACAGATTAAAGAAGGCGTTATATGGGTTAAAACAAGCACCGAGAGCTTGGTATGACACCCTATCAACGTTCCTAATTAACTGTGGTTTCACAAAAGGCCTTGTTGATAAAACCTTATTTAGAATTCAAGAAAATAATCACATTTTATTGGTACAAATTTATGTTGATGATATTATCTTTGGAAGTACTAATAAAATTCTTTGTGAGAAATTTTCTAAGCTCATGCAGAATAAGTTTGAGATGAGCATGATGGGAGAATTGAACTACTTTCTTGGTTTACAAGTAAAGCAACTCAGCGAAGGAATATTCATCAATCAGGCCAAGTACACAAAAGATCTGATAAGGAAATTTGGTCAAGATGGAAAACCCTCAATCAAGATCCCGATGAGCACATCTTTACGATTAGATAAAGATGATGAAGGCAAGGATGTTGACGAAACAAAATATCGAGGAATGATTGGATCATTACTATACCTCACTGCAAGTCGACCAGATATATCTTATTCAGTGGGAGTATGTGCTAGGTTCCAGTCAAAGCCAAAAGAGAGTCATCTTCTTACTACCAAGAAAATCATCCGATACTTAAAAGGAACAGTCAATGTGGGATTATGGTATCCCAAAGAAGGTAATTTTACACTAACTGGTTTCTCAGATGCAGATTTTGCAGGATGTAAAATCGATCGCAAAAGTACCTCAGGAACGTGCCAGTTCTTAGGGGGAAGGTTGGTTTCATGGTTCAGCAAAAAGCAAAACTCCATAGCTACAAGTACAGCCGAAGCTGAATATATAGCTGCTGGAAGTTGTTGTGCGCAAATTCTTTGGATGAAACAACAGCTGAAAGATTATGGAGTGAATTGTGAAAATGTCAATATATTCTGTGACAATACAAGTGCTATTGCCATAACACATAATCCTGTGCTACATTCAAGAACTAAACACATTGATGTGAGACATCATTTTATCCGGGATCATGTTGAAAAGAAGGAATTATCAATCGAATATATCCCGACCGAGAATCAATTAGCTGATATTCTCACAAAGCCTCTGTGTGAATCAAGATTTTCGAAATTGAGACACGAGATGGGCATGATTGAATTGAGTTAAGTTTCTAAACTCTATTCTATTTATAAGCTCAAGTTTTCATCTGATATTTCAACACTTTATCTGATTTAAATTTTCGTGCCTATGTGTCACACATGCAAAAAATGTCACATCTTTTTAAAGTCCACCTATATCTATTAAATGGTGTTAAAGCACATAGTGCTTATATATCTTTCTAACCGTATATCTATATACATATATACAAGTAGAAATCTTTTAGATATGCCAAATCTTACCATTTAAGAGTGATAAGATGGTGTGATGATAGAATGTCTTAAATGAGAACACCTTTTTATGGTAGTTGTGCACAATAAATAGTCTAGAAAGAATAGATTTCTCTTTCTTCCATCTACATAAAAACGTGTAGATTCATACATATTATTTTCGAACAGATTTAGTGCTCTTTGAATTTTATTTCAGGTAAAATCAGTCCGAGTATCTAAATTTTTGGCGCCACATCAGCAGACAAATTGGATGGAGAATATATAACCTAAACTAACTATCAGTTAGGTCCAAGGTTGGAAGCTGTTGGAATATCAAAAATACCCCTCACTTATTAAAAGTCAACATTTAATTGTGAGGATATTTGTGTAAAGACACCTCTTTTCTACCCAATCGGTTGGAGAAGCCACCATCACACTTAAATTTTCAAAAGCCTTTCATCTTCCATAGTCGAAATACAAACCTCTTCTTCCAAAAATTCTCAATCCCTCAAATCTCCTTAAAACATCAATCGCATTATGGCCACCATTGGAGATACAAGCTCACAACCGAATGAAGAACACACCACACAACTCAACCTTACAAAGCTAGCAGTGGGAATCAAGGCCGGAGGAAGTTTTGACCCTCAAGGATTCCTCAAAGAAGCCGAGAACTCTCATCTTGCACAAAGAATCATCAATGCACTTCAACAAAGCAATCTAATGAGGTTATGTTCTTACTCATATTCTGGATTTTATGATGAAGATGTAGCAGAATTTTATATGAATGCCAAGGTTGTTGGATGGACCATTGAGTCCACCGTGAATGGAACTCTCATCACCATTGATGAACACGAGTTACACACAACCTTTGGACTGCCCATATCTAGTCCAGAACAACCTCTGTTGGACTTAGATGTTCATTTATATGATCATACGGAAATTTGGACAGAAATTCGGAATGAGAATGCCTCTCTCGAACCAAATCTTTCCGGTCAAAAATCTGAGTTGAAGTTGGAGTAGGAAATGCTTGTTAAAATTCTCTACAAATGTGTGTTGTGCAAATTAAATAGCATGGAAGATATTTCACCCGTAAGAATTGGTTATGTACATGCTATCATGAATGTTGTTAGGGGTGATTGGAGTAAGCTTGTCTTGAGCCGGATTGCACACTTTGTGAAAGGTGCAAAAATAAGGAATGGGAAGTTCAACCGTATATTAGGGTTCGGTTTGCTCATTGGTGAGATTATCAAAAGAAAAGGGTTGACTATGAGGTCAAAGAAGCCTTTTGGGAGTAATAGAATCTTGTTTAAAGATCATGAAGTGATTAGTGATCTAAATTCCAAAAGAAAGAGGAAGCCGAGAGGTATCCCAGCTAGAAAAAGACCAATTGCAGAAATTCTTGGTCTACCCTCTCAATCCCGTGAAAACCCTACATCAAGCCAAAATCCAAACACAAGCCATAACCCTACCTCAAGCCTTAACCCTACCACAAGACAAAATCCTACCACATGTCTTAACCTAAATGCAAGCCAAAGTCTCTTAAATCCTTTTTCCCAAATTGCCGAATTGGAAACAATGTTGAATGAGGAGATTCATCAAGTTGAAGGTTTAGACTTTGTATTAGTGAATGAATACCGTAGAGTCCTAAATTGGAGAAAATGGAGACTTGGTCCTTATGATGAGTTGATGACTAAGGGACCAAGTATGCAAGAAGAAGAATTGTTTTCATTAAATTGGATTGGCAATTTTGATGTTTGCCATGCAACCTTGTTGTCTACGGTGAATGGAGCATTTGTGAATAAATTGAAATCCAAATTGGCCGAAGCTACTGTTGATTGCACTGTTCAAAGTGATTTGCCTACTGAAGAAAATTTTTTAGTTGATATGGCCGAATTTGTGACAAGGGATGTTGAAGAAAATGTCACGTATGGTGTACATTTGATGGATAGTGGCTTATATGATGTGAGTGTGTTAAATCTCACTGAAATAAGTCAAGACCAAAATGCCATGCAAGCTAGTCAACATACGGAGGAAATTCAATCTATTAATGCAGAAAGTGCACATGGTGACACTCACGTGCTACACACTCCGGAAAGGGAAGGAAATCTAGTGGAAAATCAAGCTCAATCTCACATGCTTGAAGCCAATTTTGCTCAAGAAGGAGCAAGGTGTTTTCCCTCATCCCGAGAAGAGCAAGAACTTGATGGCACACCTACAAATGAGAAATTAAAAAATCTGGAGAATGTTGTCTTAAGCCTTGTTGACCGAATGGAGAGCATGTTTCAAGGGATCTACACTCATGTGGATCAAGTTGTCAATATTCAAGGTGGAAAATTCGAAGCATCTTTTGATGAAAATCGGAGAAGTCAACAACATTTGATTGATACCCACCAGCACTTGAAAGACAAGTTGGAAGTTTGAATAACAATGTCAAAGGGCAACTCAATGAGTTCTATATCCAACTCTCCCAAATCCTCAAGAATTCTGGAAAGGCAAATGAAGCAATTGCCGTGAACCAAAGCCAAGGTATTCTTAATGTTGTTCATCAACATGAAAAGCAGATTAGTGATGTCCACACGGATCTCATCTCAGTTAACACCAAAGTGGGCTGTCTTCGGGGTTCTTATGAGAATATTTCCGAATCCATTTCATCTCTTCGTGAATCGGTTCATACACTTCTTGATTACGCCAAAAAGGGGGAAGAGAGATTGAGTCATTTGGAGAGCATGATTGAGATGATGATGACTGCCATGGCTAGCAGAAATGTTGGCACAAGCAGTAGTAGAGGTGGAGGAGGCAGATCTGTTGGAAGAAATGCACCAAGAAGAGGAGGATTGGAGTATTGGTTCGGTGGTGGTGAAGCTGGCAGTCCAGGAGGATCAAGCAGTGCAAATACCACTAACCGTTCTTTTCGTGATATTATTTGTGCAGGAGGAAACATTGAGAAAATAAATTGGTACAACCGTGCAGCTCTTTATTTGGAATCCACACCGAGAGATGGTAGAGTTGAAATGCCAAAGTTGGTGACTTTGAATGATCTACCAAAAGGAATGAAGAAAAGTGGTCCTAGTGATCAAAACATGTGGGTTTCAAGTGAAAATTTCAGAAGAATTCAAAGCTATGCTAGAGCCTTGATGATTATGGTTCTAAGGGACTACATCAAAGTCAATGATACCGAGCTACAAGATGGAAAAAGTCTAGAAGAGTGCATCATATGGTATGAGGAAGGTATACTGCCCGGGAGCAACATCACTGAAGCTTTCAACTACTATTCAGTTGGGCAGGTATGCAACAACTTTGCCATTAGTGACAATTTTGTTGATGTTCAGAACCATATTAACAATGTGCTCAAGGAAAAGAGAAACAAAGTGATCAGATGATTTGTATGATTGGTACAATTTTTGTGGTCCACGGGTACATGAACCCATGAAACAATTTGAAATGATTTGAATGATCTGTTTATGATGCTATTAAGTTGTTTCTTAATTTTATTATTTGTCTTGAAAGGTAACATTTTTAGCTTAGAATGTATCAAATCGCATGAATTGGAAAAATGCAAAAATTCATTATCATTAAAATTCCAAAAAAATGCGAAATAGGAATAAAGTGGCTAAAAATACCTTTCCTAGAGTCAAAATCATTTGTTAAACTCATCTTGACTATGTCTAAGTTAATAAAATCTTATGAAAAATAATTGTTTGTAAAAGACAAGCCAAATGACTGAGTATAGGTTTTGGCATCATCAAAAAGGGGGGAAAATTGATAGGAATATTTTTGTAAGTTTTGATGAGCCAAATGTATCTTTAGATCCCCTTAATTTTTAAGTCTTTAGTACAAGCATCATAAATCAGAATATTGAAATCAGAAGGAATCTACCATAGGAAGAACAAAATTAATTTGAGAAATTAATTTTGGTCCTACGAGTATTCATCCGTGAAAGAAGCATAAACCAATGGCGTTGCAAGGAATGACCGGATGAGCCTAACTGTGAAATGGTAGAGGTCTTTATTCTAAACAATCACACCCGAGATCGATTCCCCCCAAGGACTTATATTTTTTTAAGGCAGATTTTGAAGGAGCTCGATGTGTGCTAAAAGAGCACAATGTGTTCAAAAGAGCACAATGTGTCCGAAGGAGCACAATGTGACCAAATCTGAAAGGAGCACAATGCTGCTAAGGAGCACAATGCGAAGGAGCACAATGTTGTCTAAGAAGCACAATGCTGTCAGAAGAGCACAATGCCACCTAAGAAGCACAATGTTGTCTAAGAAGCACAATGTTATCAGAAGAGCACAATGTATCGTAAGAAGCACAATGTTCAAAGTCAAGGAGCACGATGTTCAAGTCAAAGGAGCACATTGTGGCAAAAGAGCAAGATGATCAGAAATTGGATAAATTCGAAGGAATTTACTCCAAGCCCACCCACATGCCACAAGACTCCAAAATTGCCTGAAAGACATTTGATCAGAACGGAAAAATATTTATGAAGGCATGAATATAAAAACTTATCCTAAAAATAAATTCTATCAGATGAATTTATTTCAAAGATTCGTTGGATATTCAAATTGACAATTAAAGTAATATTTTTAGAAACAACTAGAAAATCAAAGTTGTGCTAAAAAATTACTTTGTCAGGCAAGTTGACAAATCAAATCAAAATTGAAGATCTACTACTGTCAACAATATCAGGCTATGAAGATTCAAATTTCAAATATCAAATTACCCCACTCCAACGGATATATTTGATTGACTATAAAAAAGCCATGAAGACTTGAAGACAAATGGAGTGAGAAGAGATAGAGAAAAACGAGATAGAAGTGCAATACAAGTGCAAAATTCAAAAGTGCTAGTGCTCAAAATATTCTAAGAGACTTAGTCTGAATAGTCTCAAATCTAGTTGGAGAGAGAAATACAAATCCTTGTATTTGTAAATTGTAGAAAGAGTATAGCTATGTGCAAAATACTCTAGTGAGTGTAGCTGTGTGCAAAACACTCATAGTTGCTAAGTGTAGCTGTGTGCAAGACACTTAGTTGGGCGTTGGAGTATAGCTGTGTGCGAAATACTCGGAGTTGAGTATAGCTGTGTGCGAAATACTCGGAGTTGAGTGTAGCTGTGTGCGAGACACTCGGAGTTGGGTGTAGCTGTGTGCAAGACATCCAGAAGAAGTGCTTGTGTAGCACTTATTCACTATTGTAACTGTGTGTGGAAAATAGTGAATTTCTCCTAGACGTGAAAGGAGAAAAGTGGACTAGGAAGATTTACGCCACTTCCGAACCACTATAAATTGCCTCTCTCATTTACATACCGCACTTACATTATTTGCTATATCTATCTATCTCATCCGACTAACCCATTTACTATTCACAGTTAATCTTAATCATCCGGGTTTAGTGTGTCCTCACGTATGCATGTGACTCAAACTTCTCGAGCTTAAATACTAATTTATTCTAAGCAAGTTTGACGTGCTGCATGTAACATTCGTCACACGGACGACGTGACACGATATTTATTTACAATCTTGAATATTGTTATTATATATTGAGTGAATCATCTCCTTCATATATTCAAGATATCTCGTCACTTTACATATCATTTGTATCTATCTTACTTATACTTGCATACATAATTTACTAGTTGGGCATAACTCTTTACTATTATTCCGCTGTGGCAGTACAAACTTGCTCTATTTACTTGTTACTTAGAGTTGAAGTAACCGAAGAGTTATTTAATTCGAAAAAGCTTGAAAGTCTATTCACCCCCCCCCCCCTCTAGACTTTCACCACCCTATCGGGACCAACAGTCTCCATACTTGGGTAATCAAGTAGTGGTCCAAGACCATCCATGGACCCCAAATTTAGTTGTCTCATAATCAGACAGAGCATCGAATTTCGCTAGAAAGTAGTCTTGATCTAAAGCTATCAGCTGAAAGCCCGATTCAGGTTTCCACATACGTTGAAGAAGGTACGAATAGCTTACCGTACGCCCCAGGAGTCGGAGTATTAGAGATCTCCGCCATGGACGTCGAAGCCTCTCCTTTTCTTCCTTTGTTACCCGAATCACTGGATAGTCATAGACAATGCC